>NC_053391.1:297004572-297334144 GCF_905171765.1 Bufo bufo
TCCTGTTCTTTCTTCAGGACCTGTTAAAGGACCTGTGATGACATCACTGTGCTCATCACATGATACATCATCATGGTGACGGACCATGTGATGATCCTAGTGACGTCACCACAGGTCCTTTGACAGGTCCTGAAGAAAGAACAGGAGACCGGCAGCTACGCGATCAATTGGAGGAGGTGAGTTAATTATTTTTTAACCCTAAATTGACCTTTTACTAAGCATTCTGTATTAAAGAATGCTATTATTTTCCTTTATAACCATGTTACAAGGAAAATAATAAAATTTACAGAATATTGAACCCAAACCCGAACTTCTGTGAAGAAGTCCGGGTCTGGGTACCAAACATGCCGATTTTTCTCACGCACGTGCAAAACGCATTAAAACGCTTTGCACTCTCGGGGAAAAATCTTGCATGTTCCTGCAACGCACCCGCATCTTTTCCCGCAACACACCCGCAACGCCCGTGTGAAAGAGGCCTAAGGCCTCATTCACATGAATGATACGGATTGTATCAGGATGCGTTCAACGTGCATTTAGTGAAACTCACACCATTTCGCAAGCAAGTTCAGGGTACTTTCACACTTGCGTTGTTGGATTCCGGCAGGCAGTTCCATGCAAACAGATACCATTTGTAGATGGATCCAGATGCAGATCTGTCTCACAAATTCATCCGTTTTTCTGGAACACTTGGGGCCGGATCCGGAATTAATGCACTTCAATGGAAAATAATGCCGGATCCGGCATTCTGGCAAGTGTTCTGGGATTTTGGATGGAGAAAATACTGCAGCATGCTGTGGTATTTTCTCGGTCCAAAAAACGTACAGTGACTGAACTGAAGATATCCTGATGCATACTGAACGGATTGCTCTCCATTCAGAATGCATTAGGATAAAACTGATCAGTTTTTTTCCGGTATTGAGCCCCTAGGACGGAACTCAATACAGGAAACGTTTAATACAAGTGTAAAAGTACCCTCAGTCAGTTTTTCCCTCTCAGGTGCCATCAGTTTTGATGCGTTTTTCACGCTTGTGAAAAAAACAACTGAAGGTTTACAAACAACTCCTAGCAGCCATCAATGTAAAAACGGATGCAATGCGTTTTTCACTGAAGCCCCTTTCACTTCTATGGGGCCAGGGCTGTGTGAAAAATGCAGAATATAGAACATGCTCTGATTCTCATACAACGCAGAACTGATGCATGAAAAAAACGCTCATGTGCACAGATCCATTGAAATTAAGGGGTCAGGATTCAGTGCGGGTGCTATGTGTTCACATCACGCATCGCACCCATGTGGAAAACGCGCTCGTGTGAAAGAGGCCTAGAACAGGGCTGAGAACACCTCTGACATGGAAAATAGATTTGTACATGTTTAGTAGTTACATTTGGTAAAATGCACTTCATTTATTTTTTTTATGTGGACATGCACCAGCAAGTAGGTGATGGATTTACACAATCTGCAGTGGGAAAATGGTAGGACATTTTCAATGGAGACAATTAAAAAAGTTGATTAATTTTGCATTTGAGAAGTAAAATAACAATGAAAAATGAGTTCAAAGGTGTCCACACCTTGTATGCATAACTTCCATTATAAATATGATTTCATTACATATATTCTGCAGTACCATGGTTTATACCAAATTTACTTCCTAAAAAATTTATATTTCACATGTATTTTATTATGGCTTTAAGGGGTTGTCCAGCATCAGGATAGGCTACCATTAGCGGATTGGCAGAGGTCCGGTACGTGACAACCTGCACCCTTCCTGATCAGCTGTTCTGTGTAGCGCGATCGCTGGAAGTCAGTGCCGGATCTACAAAGAACACTCAACACTGAAGTGGCCAGCGCTCAACATTGCAGCTGTGCTCCCATTGACGTTAAGATGAACCATTTTGAGCTAAAACTTTGACACAAAAGTCTGTCGCGAATTAAGCCATCCAATAGGTATAAAGCTAAACAATAGTGTCTAGCCAAATAATCACCAAAAAAATGAATAAAACTAACTTACATATGTATGAAGATCCAAAAAACTTTATTGTAAGTATATATAAACATATAAACAATACATACATATATAATAAAACAGGCAGCACAAGGCGGGACACACAGATGAGTAGCAGGACCCAAGGAGAGGCCGGGAGATCAGTGCACGAAATAACAGGGAAAAAAGAATGCTAGCTGAAAAAGCATATCTCAAAACCTCATAGCAGCAACGCCCCAAACAAAGTGCAAAGGAGGCAATTGTGGAGATTGAGGTTGTAATCCACCTGTCCACAGCGCAATGTAGTTATCTGCCGTCCATTTGGATTAAGAGGGGTTAATTGTGTGTTGTCGTATTCTATGTCTCTTATGTCATGTCCAGTTCCCAGCCACTGACCTGGTACTTTTTACCCTGACCTATATTTAACAAGTTTCTATGCATTCTGACCATCTGACCATTTTTAGACGAGTCTGTGGGCTGGTATGTGTATCCGCATTTGGGCTGCTTTCGCACTGGCGTTCGGGGTTCCGCTTGTGAGTTTTGCTTTTGGGGCTTTCGCGGGCGGCCCCGAGCGGATTCGTGGACCCCCGGTTTATTCTGGGTGGATACGGATCTGCTCGGAGTGCAGCGGTTTGGCTCCGCCTGGCCTCCATTCCGCTCGGCAGGCGGATGCCCGGGCGCAATTTTCAGCATTCGGGTGTCCGCCTGGTTGTGCGGAGCCAGACGGATCCGTCCGAGCCTGCAGTGTGGGTCCGTGGGCGCGGATCCGTTTGAAGTTGATAAACATATAAACAATACATACATATATAATAAAACAGGCAGCACAAGGCGGGACACACAGATGAGTAGCAGGACCCAAGGAGAGGCCGGGAGATCAGTGCACGACATAACAGGGAAAAAAGACTCCTTGGGGGTCCGATGTTTTTGATATTATTCTGTCCGGTTAATATTGGTTGACAATAGTGTCTAGCCATGCAGCATATTTATTATCCAGCCTGAACCACTGTGAATAATTTGGCACATCTTTACTTTGCTTGTCCAAGTTTTCTCTTTCTGCATTGAAGACAGGATTAGTAAATCTGCCCCTTTGACTTTGCCCAGGGTATGAATAGCATTAGAATATTTTTTTTATAAATTCAAGTACGCAAAAATATATTTCCCTTAATACAAATGTGCTTTTCCTATGGAAAATTGTATAGTGTGAAATATTGTGCATTTGCATTACACTTAATATATTTTTGTCATATGATTAAACAATACAATTGTAAATTTGAAGCAGGAATGACAGTTATTCAGACCAATGCAGCAGATTTCCATTGGTCAAAACTTGGAACCAATTATTTTAGTGCAATACCATATTTTAAGCAGCATAAGTCGTTAATTACAATCATTACACCTATGGCCAGCTTTAGTTAACCATAGCAGTGTGTTTCTAGGACGTGCTGCAATTCTTTGAGTATACCCTTGCACTTCCTTGGGATTTTTGTTTTTTCCTATTAATGTTATTGAAAATCTGTGTTTGGATAGTGGAATGCAGAAAATATACAAAGGACTACTTTTAATAAAGGAAAACGTTACTCTACTATTTCCCTACATGTTCAGTTTCTAAAAAACACTTTATTTTAAAATGTGTAAAATAAATACTAACAAATTATAATAACAAAGAAACAAAAGTCATTCTCAAATGAGAAACATTTTTGAAAAAAAATATTTAAAGTATTTTTTATTTTACATTTATTGTGAAAAGAGGAGGATTTTATTCTATCTAAAGAAAATATGAGCAAAATATCTTGTGAAAATAACAGTAGGTTGGTAGTAAGAGCACTACAGCAAGAACAAATTCTTAGAACTGAAAGTGGCAATTTAACATAGCCAGACACTAGCCTCACATAGAAATAGAATGTTTAACCTTTTATTTGTATCATGTACCAAATTGTTGCTTGATATGTAGGAAGGTCAACATAAGGTCACATTCACCAACACAGCCAATCACTTTAAATCATCCAGACTGTGATTAGGCTCAGACCAGAATGGTACAAGATCTGATTTCTCAGAACTCACTTCCACTGCTCTTAATGGCATTGGAATGATGATCAAGAAAAAAGGAGACACTTTTCTCTCTCTACTGAATACTTCACATAAAAGTGGAATAATCAGAAAGGAATAGGTTTGTTATTTCTTCTCCAATCAGTAGTCTATAGATCACCAACGATTCTACAAATCTGATACAACATGCATCAAGAAATATCACCATAGAAAAGGTAAAACAAAAATAAAGAAATAACCTCACATTACATAACATTATTTGGCAGTCTCTTGCACTAAATGTGCATATAAAACATGATTTTACATGAGTAAAACAATGGGACCTGTATACATTTTATAATAGAAAAAAGTTAAGATATATATAAATTAGGAATAGAAATTAGCTCTAAGAATTAGAACTATGATGATAAATATTAAGAATTGGTATAGCGGGTAAATGCAAAATCAGACATCAGATTAACCAACTAATCAGACAAGAGGAATGAAGGTATTACTCAAAAGAGCTTAATCTATGAGGAAGACAGGGTGCACAAAAGGTAAAATTTGTATCATGTCTGGTATGGCAGGTACCAGACGTGCGGCGCAGAGGGAAGGAAAACCGGGTGCCCTAACACAAGGGAGAGGGAAGAGTTATGACCCCTAAATCACCTAGCACTGGCACCTGGCTACCCTGACGTCCCTAGATGGGTTGCTCACCAGTACGCCGATCACATGCCTCGTCCCAGACTTACCCTGGAAGAAGCCCTAGGTAGTGAGTAGGGCAGTGGGAGCACTAGTCCTTATCACGGACACTATGGGTAACAACAGGGAGTGGACAAGCAACACAAACACCACATATAACCCCAAAGGGAGACAACAAACAGTATACAACAAACTGAAGAGGACCGGAGATCCAACCACACTGGTTCCAACTGCTCCAGCAACTCCACAGCAACACCACCTGAGGTCAGAATAGATAACCTGAAAGGAAGGTCTATATCTGGCAACAAGGGAAGTAGGAAGAGAGACTAAATAGTGGCTAAGAGTGGCAGACAAAAAATAGCTGAAAGGAAAACTATCGATATCTAGATAGGACAAAAAGGATAGTAAACCAAAACAGGAAAACGTGAACCAGAATACATTCCCACAACTAGGTCATGGAGCGATCCCTTGAAATCTGGCGAGTAGCCACCCGCTGTGACCTTCTGACCCCAGGCACCACAGGGTCAGCGATAGGTCATGAGACCCTTTTTACAATTTGCTTGTTTTGTACAGTGGTCTAGTCATATTAATGAAGTAGAAGAGTGCATATAAAGATTTACGAGTCAGGCACAAGCCAGAATACATAGAGTAGTTTAAATTGAATTATATACTGTATGGGTAACCAGTGCAGTAACTTGCACATGTTGGATAGGTTGGTGTAGTGATTGGACAGATTGGTTACCTTGTCTGCTGCTTTCAGAATAGATTACAGAGAAGAGATTAACCACCGCAATTGCGGACAAGAATAGGCAGTTCTATGGGGGTGCCGGCCGGGTGTATTGCGGATCCGCAATACACTACAGACGTATGAATGGACCCTTAGAAGTAGGTGAAAACACAAGATGTCCAGTTTTTCAAAGATGCAGTTTCAGATAGAGAGGACATGTTGACAGTGGACATACAATCTCTGGTGTTTTGTTGTAGTGCAGGGGTGTCACCAGTATAGAGGGCATACTGAAAGCCAAATCTGCTGATTTGTTTAAAAGGGGCAGTGTAGACAGAAAAGTGGAGTGGCCCTGACTGAACCCTGAGGAACTCTATCAGGAAGAGGAGAACAAGTGGAGTCAGCAAATGATACACTGAACTAGCAGCCAGAGGGATAGGAAGAAAACTAAGGGCAGTGTTCTTAACATCAATCAATTGCAGCTATGGAAATAATACACATAAGTTGGTTTTGGAAAATATCCGGCATATACACTGATTAACCATTACACCATCTACTTAATAATGTATAAGTCCCTCTTGTGTCATGAAAACAGGTTTTGGAGACATAAAAAATAAGGTCATGCATCATATGTAGGTATGACAAGACTAATTTTTAAGGAATAGGAGAGAGCTGCACATAGGAAGAACCAAAACAGAGAGTTGCAAATTTTAGCTGATGGGAGGCTTACCCAGTGTGATTATGCTAGAGGCACAATGCTCCTGTAGGCAAAATGAGAATCACAACAGGCTCACTTTCAGATTGGCTCTGGGATGGGCCAGACAGGATGTACAATGCAGGAGGAAAATGAAAAGGGATTGAGCGCTGATTGTCTTGGTGAAGTGAAGAGTTGACAGTGAATATTCCATACTTCTTTATTGTGATGTACAATAATGTGTTTCAAGGCCGAACTGGTTCCTTCATCAGATCGACATCAGATATAGACAAGATAAAAGACAAGCATATAAAATACAAGATCACGCCAAAATGACATCAGGAGGCCATGTTCTAAGATGATAAATATTTGGTAAGAAGCTGTCATGGTCATATTAGTATTTGACTGTGACGCGGTTGCCATGCAGACTGGTTGCCGATGGCAACGTGTTGTTGGCAGTTTGCATGTGCACTTCCCCTTTAAGGTTTGCCTCCCTGCTGTTTGGTGAGCAAGGGGTTAATCTTATTGCTAGTGGGGATTAAGGTGTTTCCTGGGTGTGGCCGCGGGCTTGATATATACCTGTGGCTTGCTGGCTGGGAGCAGTTATACTACAGCCTTGCTTGGTGTTGGAGCTTTGCTCCTTGCCTGGGTGTTTCTCCCCAGTCCTTGAGAGCCACCTTATGGAACATACGGTCACGGTGGGGACTGGGGGAAACCCCCCACTGTACAATGTAAAAGGGATAGGGGTAGCAGCTAGACCAGGCTGCCAAGAAAAGGGAGCTGACAGTATGTTCCATAAGGTGAATTTATGATTAGGGGGACGTGTTGGGTGGGAGATTGCCTAAAGTCTATTATCATCTAAAAGCATTAAGTTCCAAGTTGTTGCTGGACCAGGAGGAAAGCTGTCCAACTTCATGCCTATATGCAGACTCATCCCCATTTTGTATGAGACCAACTACTGTTGTGTCATCTGCAAACTTCAGAACCTTAACAGATGGGTCTGTGGAGATCCAGTCATTGGTGTACAGCGAGTAGAGCAGTGGGGGAAAGCACAAAGCCCTGGGGAGCTCGAGTACTGACTGTCAAAGAGCTTGAGGTGTGTTTCCCAAGGCTAACCTGCTGTCTCCTGTAGTGTTGAGCGCGAATATTCGAATAACGAATTTTAATCGCGAATATCGGCACTTCGAGAATTTGCGAATATTTAGAATATAGTGATATATATTCGTTATATCGAATATTCGTCATTTTTTCCATCTGAAAACATGACTACTCCCTGCTTCTTGCTTGTGGGCCAATGACATCATTGGCCCACAAGCAAGAAGCAGGTAGGAATCATGTGTTCAGATGGAAAAAATGCTGAATATTTGTAAAAACGAATATATAACATTATATTCTATAGTGCTATATATTCGTTTTTGATCCACGCCTGTATTGAACGCGTAATATTTGCATATTACACGATCATTACCTTGCTTATTTTCGCATAAAAAAAAGAATGTAGTATATAACGAATATACAAATTTATGAATATATGACGAATATTCTCCAAAATATTTGAGAAATATCACAAATTTGTATATGACCCCTGCCGCTCATCACCAGTGATGGCCAGTTCAACTGTGCGCGAGCCGGTCTGAAACAAATGCGGTCACCGGGAGCAGGCAGTTCCGAGAACAGCCCAATGAAGGCCCCTGGCGGCTGTTCTCGGAACTGCTTGCTCCCGGTGACCACATTTGTTTCAGACAGGCTCGCGCACAGGCACAGGTAAGGGCTTACCTGTGCATTGCCGGACTTGTGTGTTAACTCCTTAAGGACACAGCGATATTTCACCTTAAGGACCAGGCCATTTTTTGCAAATCTGACAAGTTGTGATAACTTTAAAACGCTTTGACTCATCCAGGGCATTCTTAGACTGTTTTTTCATCACATATTGTACTTCATTACACTTGTAAAATAGAGTAAAAAAATATATATTTTTTATTTATATAAAAATACCAAACTTACCAAAATTTGGGAAAAAATACCAAATTTCCAAGTTTCAATTTCTCTACTTCTATAATACATAGTAATACCACCAAAAATAGTTAGTACTTTACATTCCCCATATGCCTACTTCATGTTTGGATCATTTTTTAAATGACATTTTAGTTTTTGGGGACGTTACAAGGCTTAGAAGTTTAGAAGCAAATCTTGAAATTTTTCAGAAATTTTCAAAAACCCAATTTTTAGGGACCAGTTCAGGTCTGAAATCACTGAGGCTTTCATAATAGAAACCACCCAAAAATGACTGCATTCTTAAACTACACCCTTCAAGGTATTCTAAACTGATTTTACAAACGTCGTTTACCCTTTAGGTGTTGCACAAGAGTTATTGGCAAATGGAGATGAAATTTGAGAATTTAAATTTTCGGGCAAATTTTCCATTTTAATCCATTTTTTCCAGTAACAAAGCAAGGGTTAACAGCCAAACAAAATGCTATATTTATTTCCCCAATTCTGTAGTTTGCAGAAACACCCCTTATGTGGCCATAAACTACTGTACGGGCACACAGTAGGGCGTAGAGGGAAAGGTGCGCCGTGTGGTTTTTGGAAGGCAGATTTTGCTGGACTGGTTTATTTACACCATGTCCAATTTGAAGCCCCCCTGATGCACCCCTAGAGTAGAAACTCCATAAAAGTAACTCCATTTTGGAAACTACCGGATAAGGTGGAAGTTTTGCTGGGACTATTTTTAGGGTACATATGATTTTTGGTTGCTCTATATTACATTTTTGTGAGGAATGTTACCAAAAATAGAAATTCTGAAATCTCATCTCCATTTGCCATAAACTGTTGAGGAACACCTAAAGGGTTAATAAAGTTTGTAAAATCTGTTTTGAATACCTTGAGGGGTGTAGTTTCTTAGATGGGGTCGCTTTTATGGAGTTTCTACTCTAGGGGTGCATCAGGGGGGCTTCAAATGGGACATGGTGCCCAATAAAAAAGGCCATCAAAATCTGCCTTCTAGAAACCATACGGCGTTCCTTTCCTTCTGCACCCTGACGTTTGGTAATACAGCAGTTAACGACCATATATGGGGTGTTACTGTAAACTGCACAATCATGGTAATAAATATTAAGTTTTGTTTGGCTGTTAACTAGGTATGAGCGAACCCGAACTGTATAGTTCGGGTTCGTACCGAATTTTGGGGTGTCCGTGACACGGACCCGAACATTTTCGTAAAAGTCCGGGTTCGGGTTCGGTGTTCGGCGCTTTCTTGGCGCTTTTTGAAAGGCTGCAAAGCAGCCAATCAACAAGCGTCATACTACTTGCCCCAAGAGGCCATCACAGCCTTGCCTACTATTGGCATGGCTGTGATTGGCCAGTGCAGCATGTGACCCAGCCTCTATATAAGCTTGGGTCACGTTGCGCTGCACGTCACTCTGCTGATTCAAGCATAGGGAGAGGTTGCAGCTGCGACGTTAGGGCGAGATTAGGCAGATTAACTCCTCCAAAAGACTTCATTCTGTGATCGATCTGCAGCTGTGGATCATTGAAGTGCTAATATTGACTTGCTCACTTTTTTGAGGCTGCCCAGAGCGTTTTTAGATCACTTTTTTTTTTGGGGTGATCGGCGGCCATTTTGTGACTTGTGGTGCGCCAGCACAAGCTATCACCAAGTGTATTTAACCATCAATAGTGTGGTTATTTTGTGCTATATCCTACATCAGCTGCAGGCTGAGCCTGTGTCACCGAAGTGCATTTAACCATCAACAGTCTGGTTATTTTTTGGCCATATACTACATCAGCTGCAGGCTGAGCCTGTGTCACCGAAGTGCATTTAACCATCAACAGTCTGGTTATTTTTTGGCCATATACTACATCTGGTGCAGGCTGAGCCTGTGTCACCCAAGTGCATTTAACCATCAACAGTGTGGTTATTTTTTGGCCATATACTACATCAGGGGCAAGTTGAGCCTGTCACCCAGCGCCTAAAAAATAGACCTGACATTTCTATTCAACCAAATCTGTACTGTTTTAGCTGGTCAAGTTATTTGTAGTGACCGTAAAAGCACACTTTTTGTTCTGGGTTGAAAAACTATTCCCAAATTTGCCATTCTCAAAATAACTAGTTTCTGGTATATGAGGCCTACTTGAAATCTATCCCAAAAAGGATATCTTACATTGAAGGTGCTGATAGTGTCATTCAGAAAAACCTAAGACACATGCTACCGTGCAGATAGAAGTCTGATTCTGTGATTAAACCTATACCTGTCACACAGTGCAAAAAAAAAACAGGCCTGACATTTCTATTCAACCAAATCTGCACAGTTTTAGCTGGTCAAGTTATTTGTAGTGACCGTAAAAGCAGACTTTTTGTTCTGGGTTGAAAAACTATTCCCAAATTTGCCATTCTCAAAATAACTAGTTTCTGGTATTTGAGGCCTACTTGGAATCTATCCCAAAAAGGATATCTTACATTGAAGGTGCTGATAGTGTCATTCAGAAAAACCTAAGACACACGCTACCGTGCAGATAGAAGTCTAATTCTGTGATTAAACCTATACCTGTCACATAGCGCAAAAAAAAAACAGGCCTGACATTTCTATTCAACCAAATCTGTACTGTTTTAGTTGGTCAAGTTATTTGTAGTGACCGTAAAAGCAGACTTTTTGTTCTGGGTTGAAAAACTATTCCCAAATTTGCAATTCTCAAAATAACTAGTTTCTGGTATATGAGGCCTACTTGAAATTTATCCCAAAAAGGATATCTTACATTGAAGGTGCTGATAGTGTCATTCAGAAAAACCTAAGACACACGCTACCGTGCAGATAGAAGTCTGATTCTATGATTAAACCAGGGCTCGACAAATCCCAGGCGCCAGATCGCCATGGCGACCAGGAATTTAGTCCTGGCGCTTGGGTATTTGTCAGCCCGTTTTTAAAGGTGCCCGGGCGATGGGTGCGGGGCTGCCGTTCTGTCCGGAGGCAGCACCGTGTGAAACAGCTCCGTCACAGCACACAATAGCAGAGACGCCGGCAGCAGGGAGGGGAGGGGCTCGGGAGGAGTGTAATCTGATCCTAGAGTGGAAGCTGCTTCTGCTAGCCCCTCCCCTCCCCGCCCACCAATCAATCAGAGCTGAGGCGAGGCAAGCACTAGCAGCTCTGAGTCCGAGTCACTGACACAAGTACAGGAGGGAGTCTAAGTAAGAATCGAATGAGTCTCAGGTTAAAAGAATCTAAAGATTTGATTAGTTAGTGACTCATTGGATTCTTTGAGTTAAAAGAACAGTCAGTCAGACTCTAGAATGGGTTACATTACATTGAGGCTGTCGCTGATGCTTTTGCAGCAGTGATAAGATTAAGGGACAGGAGCAGAGAGATTAGAGAAGTGACAGGACAGAGTTTAGATTACAGTTTGAATTAACCCTTTAGGATCAAATTGGCTTCTCAAGGAGATCTATATGTTAAAGGCATCCCTTCTTCTGTCTCATTCAGTAGCTACCGTATATAACTAAGGGTACTTTCACACTTGCGGCAGGATGGATCCGGCAGGCTGTTCACCGTGTCGGATATGTCCTTCCGCTGTTTTGTTGGACCACCGCTCCGTCCCCATTGACTATAATGGGGATGGAGCTCCGGCGCAGCACGGCAGTGCATGGTGAAAGGCCGCCGGACTAAAAGTACTGCATGTCCAACTTTTTAGTCCGGCGGCCTCTCACCGCGAACTGCCATGCTGCGCCGGAGCTCCACCCCCGTCACCATTATAGTCAATAGGGTCCGGGGACGGAGCGGCGGTATATGTAACATGATATACAGCATTATTGGGGGGGCTCTATGGAGAAGTGGGGGGGGGCACCTACTAAGGGCTTTATGACGCGGCTCCGCCTGGCTCCTAACTTTTTTAGCTGGCTCCTAGATTCCAAGGAAATTTGTCAAGCCCTGGATTAAACCTATACCTGTCACACAGCGCAAAAAAAAACAGGCCTGACATTTCTATTCTACCAATTCTGTACTGTTTTATCTGGTCAAGTTATTTGTAGTGACCGTAAAAGCACATTTTTTCTTCTGGGTTGAAAAACTATTCCCAAATTTGCCATTCTCAAAATTGTGGTGAACGGGAACAATGAGGAAAACATCTAATAAGGGACGCGGACGCGGACGTGGACATGGTCGTGGTGGTGTTAGTGGACCCTCTGGTGCTGGGAGAGGACGTGGCCGTTCTGCCACAGCCACACGTCCTAGTGAACCAACTACCTCAGGTCCCAGTAGCCAGCAGAATTTACAGCGATATTTGGTGGGGCCCAATGCCGTTCTAAGGATGGTAAGGCCTGAGCAGGTACAGGCATTAGTCAATTGGGTGGCCGACAGTGGATCCAGCACGTTCACATTATCTCCCACCCAGTCTTCTGCAGAAAGCGCACAGATGGCGCATGAAAACCAAGCCCATCGGTCTGTCACATTACCCCCATGCATATCAGGGAAACTGTCTGAGCCTCAAGTTATGCAGCTGTCTCTTATGCTGTTTGAAGACTCTGCTGCCAGGGTTTCCCAAGGGCATCCACCTAGCCCTTCCCCAGGGGTGGAAGAGATAGAATGCACTAACGCACAACCACTTATTTTTCCTGATGATGAGGACATGGGAATACCACCTCAGCACGTCTCTGATGATGACGAAACACAGGTGCCAACTGCTGCGTCTTTCTGCAGTGTGCAGACTGAACAGGAGGTCAGGGATCAAGACTGGGTGGAAGACGATGCAGGGGACGATGAGGTTCTAGACCCCACATGGAATGAAGGTCGTGCCACTGACTTTCACAGTTCAGAGGAGGAGGCAGTGGTGAGACCGAGCCAACAGCGTAGCAAAAGAGGGAGCAGTGGGCAAAATCAGAACACCCGCCGCCAAGAGACTCCGCCTGCTACTGACCGCCGCCATCTGGGACCGAGCACCCCAAAGGCAGCTTCAAGGAGTTCCCTGGCATGGCACTTCTTCAAACAATGTGCTGACGACAAGACCCGAGTGGTTTGCACGCTGTGCCATCAGAGCCTGAAGCGAGGCATTAACGTTCTGAACCTTAGTACAACCTGCATGACCAGGCACCTGCATGCAAAGCATGAACTGCAGTGGAGTAAACACCTTAAAAACAAGGAACTCACTCAGGCTCCCTCTGCTACCTCTTCTGCTGCTGCCGCCTCGGCCTCTTCTGCTGCTGCTGCCGCTGCCTCGGCCTCTTCCTCTGCCTCTGGAGGAACGTTGGCACCTGCCGCCCAGCAAACATGGGATGTACCACCAACACCACCACCTGCGTCACCAAGCATCTCAACCATGTCACACGGCAGCGTTCAGCTCTCCATCTCACAAACATTTGAGAGAAAGCGTAAATTCCCACCTAGCCCCCCTCGATCCCTGGCCCTGAATGCCAGCATTTCTAAACTACTGGCCTATGAAATGCTGTCATTTAGGCTGGTGGACACACACAGCTTCAAACAGCTCATGTCACTTGCTGTCCCACAGTATGTTGTTCCCAGCCCCCACGACTTCTCCAAGAGATCCGTGCCTTACCTGCACAAACAATTGTCCGATAAAATCAAGTGTGCACTGAGCAACGCCATCTGTGGCAAGGTCCACCTAACCACAGATACGTGGACCAGTAAGCACGGCCAGGGACGCTATATCTCCCTAACTGCACACTGGGTAAATGTAGTGGCGGCTGGGCCCCAGGCGGAGAGCTGTTTGGCGCACGTCCTTCCGCCGCCAAGGATCGCAGGGCAACATTCTTTGCCTCCTGTCTCCTCCTCCTCCTACTCAGCTTCCTCCTCCTTTTCTTCCACCTGCTCATCCAGTCAGCCACACACCTTCACCACCAACTTCAGCACAGCCCGGGGTAAACGTCAGCAGGCCATTCTGAAACTCATATGTTTGGGGGACAGGCCCCACACCGCACAGGAGTTGTGGCCGGGTATAGAACAACAGACCGACGAGTGGTTGCTGCCGGTGAGCCTCAAGCCCGGCCTGGTGGTGTGCGATAATGGGCGAAATCTCGTTGCAGCTCTGGGACTAGCCGGTTTGACGCACATCCCTTGCCTGGCGCATGTGCTGAATTTGGTGGTGCAGAAGTTCATTCGCAACTACCCCGACATGTCAGAGCTGCTGCATAAAGTGCGGGCCGTCTGATCGCGCTTCCGGCACTCACACCCTGCCGCTGCTCGCCTGTCTGCGCTACAGCGTAACTTCGGCTTTCCCGCTCACCGCCCCATATGCGACGTGCCCACCAGGTGGAACTCCACCTTGCATATGCTGGACAGACTGTGCGAGCAGCAGCAGGCCATAGTGGAGTTTCAGCTGCAGCACGCTGTGTGCCCTGTTGCGTTGTTTCGAGTATTCCACAACATGGCCAGTAGCGATGACGCCGTTATCAGCGTTACAATACCACTTCTATGTCTCCTTGAGAAAACACTTAGGGCGATGATGGAAGAGGAGGTGGCCCAGGAGGAAGAGGAGGAAGAGGGGTCATTTTTAGCACTTTCAGGCCAGTCTCTTCGAAGTGACTCAGAGGGAGGTTTTTTGCAACAGCAGAGGCTAGGTACAAATGTGGCCAGACAGGGCCCACTACTGGAGGACGAGGAGGACGAGGATGAGGAGGAGGTGGAGGAGGATGAGGATGAAGCATGTTCACAGCGGGGTGGCACCCAAAGCAGCTCGGGCCCATCACTGGTGCGTGGCTGGGGGGAAACACAGGACGATGACGATACGCCTCCCACAGAGGACAGCTTGTCCTTACCTCTGGGCAGCCTGGCACACATGAGCGACTACATGCTGCAGTGCCTGCGCAACGACAGCAGAGTTGCCCACATTTTAACGTGTGCGGACTACTGGGTTGCCACCCTGCTGGATCCCCGGTACAAAGACAATGTGCCCACCTTACTTCCTACACTGGAGCGTGATGGGAAGATGCGCGAGTCAAGCGCACGTTGGTAGACGCGCTACTGAGAGCATTCCCAAATGTCACAGGGGAACCAGTGGAAGCCCAAGGTGAAGGCAGAGGAGGAGCAAGAGGTCGCCAACGCAGCTGTGTCACGGCCAGCTCCTCTGAGGGCAGGGTTAGCATGGCAGAGATGTGGAAAAGTTTTGTCACCACGCCACAGCTAACTGCACCACCACCTGATACGGAACGTGTTAGCAGGAGGCAACATTTCACTAACATGGTGGAACAGTACCTGTGCACACCCCTCCACGTACTGACTGATGGTTCGGCCCCATTCAACTTCTGGGTCTCCAAATTGTCCACGTGGCCAGAGCTAGCCTTTTATGCCTTGGAGGTGCTGGCCTGCCCGGCGGCCAGCGTTTTGTCTGAACGTGTATTCAGCACGGCAGGGGGCGTCATTACAGACAAACGCAGCCGCCTGTCTACAGCCAATGTGGACAAGCTGACGTTCATAAAAATTAACCAGGCATGGATCCCACAGGACCTGTCCATCCCTTGTGCAGATTAGATATTAACTACCTCCCCTTAACAATATATTATTCTACTCCAGGGCACTTCCTCATTCAATCCTATTTTTATTTTCATTTTACCATTATATTGCGGGGCAACCCAAAGTTGAATGAACCTCTCCTCTGTCTGGGTGCCGGGGCCTAAATGTGTGACAGTGGCCTGTTCCAGTGGTGGGTGACGTGAAGCCTGATTCTCTGCTATGACATGAAGACTTATTCTGTGCTGACATGAAGCCAGATTCTCTGTTACGCGACCTCTCTCCTCTGCCTGGGTGCCTGGGCCTAAATATGTGACAGTGGCCTGTTCCAGTGGTGGGTGACGTGAAGCCTGATTCTCTGCTATGACATGAAGACAGATTCTGCGCTGACATAAGGCCAGATTCTCTGTTACGGGACCTCTCTCCTCTGCCTGGATGCCTGGGCCTAAATATGTGACAGTGGCCTGTTCCAGTGGTGGGTGACGTGAAGCCTGATTCTCTGCTATGACATGAAGACAGATTCTGCGCTGACATAAGGCCAGATTCTCTGTTACGGGACCTCTCTCCTCTGCCTGGGTGCCTGGGCCTAAATGTGTGACAGTGGCCTGTTCCAGTGGTGGGTGACGTGAAGCCTGATTCTCTGCTATGACATGAAGACAGATTCTGCGCTGACATAAGGCCAGATTCTCTGTTACGGGACCTCTCTCCTCTGCCTGGGTGCCTGGGCCTAAATGTGTGACAGTGGCCTGTTCCAGTGGTGGGTGACGTGAAGCCTGATTCTCTGCTATGACATGAAGACAGATTCTGCGCTGACATAAGGCCAGATTCTCTGTTACGGAACCTCTCTCCTCTGCCTGGGTGCCTGGGTGCCTGGGTGCCTGGGCCTAAATTTGTGACAGTGGCCTGTTCCAGTGGTGGGTGACGTGAAGCCTGATTCTCTGCTATGACATGAAGACAGATTCTGCGCTGACATAAGGCCAGATTCTCTGTTACGCGACCTCTCTCCTCTGCCTGGGTGCCTGGGCCTAAATGTGTGACAGTGGCCTGTTCCAGTGGTGGGTGACGTGAAGCCTGATTCTCTGCTATGACATGAAGACAGATTCTGCGCTGACATAAGGCCAGATTCTCTGTTACGGAACCTCTCTCCTCTGCCTGGGTGCCTGGGTGCCTGGGTGCCTGGGCCTAAATTTGTGACAGTGGCCTGTTCCAGTGGTGGGTGACGTGAAGCCTGATTCTCTGCTATGACATGAAGACAGATTCTGCGCTGACATAAGGCCAGATTCTCTGTTACGCGACCTCTCTCCTCTGCCTGGGTGCCTGGGCCTAAATATGTGACAGTGGCCTGTTCCAGTGGTGGGTGACGTGAAGCCTGATTCTCTGCTATGACATGAAGACAGATTCTGCGCTGACATAAGGCCAGATTCTCTGTTACGAGACCTCTCTCCTCTGCCTCGGTGCCTGGGCCTAAATATGTGACAGTGGCCTGTTCCAGTGGTGGGTGACGTGAAGCCTGATTCTCTGCTATGACATGAAGACAGATTCTGTGCTGACATAAGGCCAGATTCTCTGTTACGGGACATCTCTCCTCTGCCTGGGTGCCTGGGCCTAAATGTGTGACAGTGGCCTGTTCCAGTGGTGGGTGACGTGAAGCCTGATTCTCTGCTATGACATGAAGACAGATTCTGTGCTGACATAAGGCCAGATTCTCTGTTACGGGACCTCTCTCCTCTGCCTGGGTGCCTGGGCCTAAGTATGTGACAGTGGCCTGTTCCAGTGGTGGGTGACGTGAAGCCTGATTCTCTGCTATGACATGAAGACAGATTCTGCGCTGACATAAGGCCAGATTCTCTGTTACGGGACCGCTCTCCTCTGTCTGGGTGCCGGGGCCTAAATATGTGACAGTGGCCTCTTCCAGTGGTGGGTGACATGAAGCCAGATTCTCTGCTATGGCATGAAGAGACTGATTCTCTGCTGACATGAAGTCAGATTCTTTGCTATGGCATGAAGAGACTGATTCTCTGCTGACGTGAAGCCAGATTCTCTGCTATGGGACCTCTGTCCAATTGATATTGGGTCATTTTTATTTTTTTTATTTTAATTTGAATTCATTTCCCTATCCACATTTGTTTGCAGGGGATTTACCTACATGTTGCTGCCTTTTGCAGCCCTCTAGCTCTTTCCTGGGCTGTTTTACAAGCTTTTAAGTGCCCAAAAGTTCGGGTCCCCATTGACTTCAATGGGGTTCGGGTTCGGGACAAAGTTCGGTTCGGGTTCGGATCCCGAACCCGAACATTTCCGGGAAGTTCGGCCGAACTTCTCGAACCCGAACATCCAGGTGTTCGCTCAACTCTACTGTTAACCCTTTGTTACTGGAAAAAAATGGATTAAAATTGAAAATTTGCCAACAAATTACTGTTTTGGCACCATTTTTATTTTATTTTTTTGACCGTGTTCATCTGAGGGGTTAGTTCATAGGGCATTTCTATAGAGCATATTCTTACGGACGCGGCGATACCTAATATGTCTACTTTTTAAATGTATTTGTTTTACACTATATTATCTTTTTATAAACAACAAAAATAAAACATTTTAGTTTCTCCATAGTCTAAGAGTAATTTTTTTTTAGATGATTATCTTAGGTAAGGGCTCATTTTTTGCGGGATGAGAAGACGGTTTTATTGGCACTATTTTGGGGGGAATATGACTTTTTGATCGCTTGCTATTACAATTTTTGTGATGTAAGGTGACAAAAAATACTTTTTTTGCACCTTTTTTATTTTTTTATTTACCGTGTTCTTCTGAGGGGTTAGGTTATGGGGTATTTGTATAGAGCAGATTCTTATGGACGTGGCGATACCTAATATGTCAACTTTTATTTTTTTACTTAATATTTTTGAAAAAAAATATTTTTTAGTTTTAGTGTCTCAAGTCTGAGAGCCATAGTTTTTTTATCCGATTGTCAGTGGCTAAATTGGGATATAAATGTAGTACTCCATGGAAGTGTGGTACTCCCTGAAACAACCATCAATGCAGAGGCCCGGATGATCGGGGCACGTGTCACACTGAGTAGTGGTGTCCTTCCGTATCCCCCTCCTGTGACACAATCTGCACTTTTTTTGGGTTCGTCCCTTCTTTCCAGTATGGAGGACCGCACCTGGAAAGTGTTGGCCAGGGACGATCCGGGCGCCTATAGTGCCCGAGGTACTCCGGACTGCTCTTTCCCGGTCAGAAAAGATCAGGGCCTCATAGAACTGAAGGAATGTCCCTGTGTTGCCAGCGCTCCGGGACAGCACAAAAGAGTTGTACAAGGCAACCTACGCCAAGTAGACCGCAACTTTTTTGTACCATGCCCGAGTTTTGCACATGGCATTATATGGCTTGAGGACTTGATCTGAGAGATCAACTCCTCCCATATACCGATTGTAGTTGACGATACAATCGGGCTTGAGGACCGTTGCCGCGCTACCTCGCACAGGGACAGGGGTGATGCCGTTACCGTGAATTGTGGACAGTATAAGGACATCCCTCTTGTCCTTATATCTGACCAGCAACAGGTTTCCACTGGTAAGGGCATGGGTCACACCCCTGGGGATAGGTACCTGGAGGGGGTGGGTAGGGAGGCCGCGTTGATTTTTCTGCACAGTCCCACAAGCGGACATGGATCTGGCGGCGAGGGACTGGAACAAGGGGATACTAGTACAAAAGTTATCCACGTACAGGTGGTAACCCTTAACTAGCAGTGGGTGCATAAGGTCCCACACAAGTTTCCCGCTAACACCCAGAGTGGGAGGACATTCTGAGGGTTGAATACGGGAATCTCGCCCCTCGTACACACGAAACATGTAAGTGTTCCCTGAGGTACTCTCACAAAGTTTGCACAGCTTCACGCCATACCTCGCCCGCTTTGAGGGAACATACTGGCGGAAAATGAGTCTCCCCTTGAAATCAATGAGAGACTCATAAACCGCGACTTCCCTTCCAGGTACATAGGCCTGTACAAATTTGGCCCAAAAGTGATCGATGAGCGGCCTGATTTTATACAGGCGGTCATAGGCAGGATCACCTTGGGGGGGGACATGCTGCATTATCTGCATAATGCTGGCATTTCCGGATGGCCTCAAACCGGGAGAGTGTCATTTCCGTGCTGTAAAGTGGGGCCTGGTAGAGGACGTCCCCACTCCAGTAATGCCTGACACTAGGTTTCTTGACTAGGCCCATGTGCAGCACGAGGCCCCAAAATGTCCTCATCTCGGCTGCACTGACCGGAGTCCTGCCACCGGGCCTAGCCAAAAAGGAGCCCGGGTGTTGATTAACAAACTGATGGGCGTGCAGGTTTGTTTGCTCCACCATTAGATTTACAAAATGGTCACTGAAAAAAAGACTAAAGTAGGCTTATTCAGTGAAGCCCACTGTGGAAATCTGGATTCCTGGTTGGCCTACAAAATCAGAAATCATGGGCTCAAAACGCTCTGGGGTATACCATGCAAGTTCACCGGCAGGGGGCTCCGGTGGACTTAACTGGTGGGCCGGATTAGTACGAGTCCCAAAGATGCTCGTACTAGGGTGGGCCACAGGGTCCCTAGCATGGCGGTCCCCTTGCTCCGCCTGGCGGCGTCTCCGCTACCTTGGGGGCTCATCATCATCGCTAGATTATGAGGAGGACGTGGATGACAAAAGTAAAGTGGGGTCATCCTCGTCCTCATTGGGACTCTCGGAGTCGGAGGCAAGCTGGGCGTATGCCTCCTCGGCTGAGAACATCCGGCGGGCCATAGGGGAGTGTGTGTGTGCATGTATGTGCGTAAGAGGTTAAAGGGACACAGATCTACGGGGACTGGGTATTGCGGATGTGCTAGTGGCCATCTAGCAACCCATGTCCTCAGCTCTATACCCAAAATCCCGGTGACAGGTTCCCTTTAAGATGGCAGCCCGCATGTATTCGCGGGCGAACACGGCGAACAGGCCATCACTGCTCATCACTAGTCTCCTATTGGTTAAGAAATTGGTTATCCATTTGCAGATGGATTCAGGTATGCATAGGTGGGAGAGCTTGCTGTGTAGCAGCGATGGTATTATGGTATTAAATGCAGAACTGAAATCCAAAATTAAATTTCTGGCATAGGTTGCCGGGGAGTCTAGATGTTCTAGTACATAATGCATACACATGTTTACATCATCATCTGCAGATCTATTAGACCTGTAGGCAAATTGCAGAGAGTCCAGCAGGTGATCTGTGATGGATTTCAGATAAGCCATTATCAGTTTTTCAAATGCTTTCATGACCAATGATGTAAGGGGCAACGGGCCTATAGTCATTTAGACATATAGAGATGGCTGTCACGGCGGGCGTGCACTCAGTATGACAGATAACAAACCAACCAGGCTCTGGGCGAGAGACAGGGAAAGGGTCACCTCCTAGCTAATCCCTGACTTCTTTCTCTGCACTGCTCAGCCCATCTACAGATCTTGAAGGTAGATCTGAGATGTCCCCGTGCCTGGGCTGACAAAACCCTGAATTCCCTGAGATGGTGAAGTGGGAAATAGGAGCAGCCTGCTCGCACAGAACCTGGATGGGAAAGATGACACAAAACAACCAACTAGAAACAACACTTATCTTCCTGAGCTGGAGCAGACAGCCAACCTTCCTTCCTAGCTTCCAAGATTACAATAATGAATATAATCCGCTCAGGGCACTGGGCAGAGGGGCTATTTAAACTAATGACTCCACCCAGTGCACCTGATGAGGGGCGGATCCAGCACGACTCCAAAACAAACACTAAACTCGTGCTGCAATCCTGGCCGACCTCCGCACATCGTCAGAGTGGGGCATGACAATGGCCTTGTGGTTCACCAGGCGGTCGTTTCGCTGCGAACTTTGCTCGTTCGCGGTTCGCCGAATGGGCGAACATATGGCGATGTCCGCCGGCACCATATTCTTTTACACATGGACATAACCCCTACCTTATAAATAAACCTGATCTGGCCACCATTTTACATTCAGTTTTTTGCCAGTGTAGGGAGAGGTTGCTGTGTGGAGCAGGGACAGACTGTTAGGGACACCGCAGCTACACAGAGTGACAAACGCTATCGGAACAAATAAATTCTACTGGTGTGATATACCAGTTGCCCCCCCCAAAAAAAAGATTGAGGCAGGGGTGTGATATACAAATAATATACTTTCTACATAGTGCATTTGGGTAGTGCAGCATTTGTGTGCGGTTCTGCTGCGTTCCCGCAGCTACACAGAGTGACAAACGCTATTGGAACAAAAAAATTCTACTGATGTGATATACCAGTTGCCCCCAAAAAAAACTGATTGAGGCAGGGGTATGATATACCAATTATATACTTTCTACATAGTGCATTTGGGTAGTGCAGCATTTGTGTTATTAAATTTCAACTATTATCATTAGGGTTTTTTTCAAGAGAGGGGATTTCGTTAGCCATGCTTTTAATCCAATTTTATATTTTTAGTTATTTTAAACATATGTATTTGACCTGTATTTGTACTGGCCTGCAGTAAAATTGATATCCATTGACCATGTAATATACCTCCGGCCACATAATCACTTGATATTTTCTGTCCTGTGAATGCCTAATGTTTGGGGCCTGTAGTCCAGTGGCCTACAGTAAAATTTTTATCCATTGACCGCATAACATACCTCGAGACACATAATCCGAATTTCTTTTATGTCAGGTGAATGCCTAATTTTTAAGGCTTGTACTCCCTTGGCCTAAAATCTACATTTTCTAGACTTCAACAGGGCACATTTCAGAACATTTCCCTTTAAGATGCATAAAAATGCCCCCTGATTAAGATACATATTTTTTGTTGGAATTTTTGTGATCCCCCACTAGTATGTCACTGTCCATGTTGTGGGACTATTTGTGCACTTCTACGTATTTGGTGGCTGCAAATATGAGCTGAAGGTTTTTCAGGTTCGCCTGCCATTAAAGTGAATGGGGCCTGCAGCGAACTTGCGGTTCAAGAACATTTGATTGCGTTCGCGAACCATCCCAGCTGATGTTCGTCCATCACTATAGACATGTAGGTTTTAATTTTTTAGGAACTAGGACAATGGTTGAGCGTTTAAAACAGGCAGGGACCATTGAGAGTTCCAGAGATGATTTATATATGTCTGTAAAAACAAAGGCTAGCTGATCAGTGCAGTATTTCAAACATTTCGCAGACACAGAGTCTGAGCCGGCTGCTTTCTTAATATTTTGTCTTTTGAAAATATTGTTTACATCTAATTGGCTTGTTGATAGAGGATGCCATTTTTGGGACAGGTCAGAAGTTTGTGGCTGACATCCTGTGCTGTGTAGATGCCTAGGCACCGCAGGGGGTGGAGACGTTGACTGGCTGGAGTGCTCGGTTTGACTGTTGGAACAGAGATGCAAATTATGCGAACTGACTAGGAGTGGATGGCTATTGTTGGTTGTATAAAACCTACAATAGAATGTGTTCAGCTCATTTTCAAGCTGCAGGTTATCTAATGATTGTGGGGCTTTCCTTCTGTAGTTGGTAATTTGATGTAGAGACTTCCATATTGTGGAAGACTCCATTGTGGAATATTTTTCTTCAAGTCTTTTTGAATAATCGTTTTTTGCGGCAGTGATGGCCTTCTGTAGTTTGTATCTGGCAGCTTTGTAGAGGACTTTATCACCTGTACGATACGCCCTTTCTTTATTAAGGCGCAGCTTCCTAAGATGCGATGTAAACCAGGGTTTATTGTTGTTGTACCTGGTACACTTTTTGATGGGGATGCAGGACTCTTTGCAAAAGGTAATATATGATGTCACAGCGTCAGTGTATTCATTTAGTTCACTGGTGGATTCTTTGAATATATTCCAGTCTGTTGAATCAAAGCAACTCTGTAGTTTTTCTACCGCTTCACTAGTCCATATCTTGACTGTGGTCACTATAGGTTTGGCAGTTTTTAGTCTTTGTCTGTATGTTGGGATGAGCTGTATCACAGCATGATCAGAGTTCTCCAGAGCTACTCTGCTGACAGTGATACAAATACAAATTTTTTGTCGTAGTGTAACAGTGGTCAAGTGTTTTGCGTTCTCTAGTTGCGCTTGTGACGTGTTGCCTATATTTAGGAAGTTCTTTGTTTAGGTTAGCACTGTTGAAATCCCCTAGTTTGATAAAAAAAAAAAAAGAATCGTTGTACCTCATTTTTCCCTCAGTGATTTGATCTGCGAGTTCTTGGAGCGCAGGCTGCATGCATGTTTGTGGAGGGATGTACACAGCAACCAGAATAAATTAAGAAAACTCACAAGGTGAATAGTAGGGTCTGCAGTTTATGAAGAGTGTTTTCAGCCCAGCCGAACATGTCCTCTTAATAACTGTAACATCCATACACCACTTATCATTAATATAGAAGCAGAGTCCTCCACCTTTGGTTTTGTCAGAGATAAGTGGGTCCCGGTTAGATCTGCAGAGTGCAAATCCATTAATCTGCAGAGCATTGTCTGGAATAAGCTCAGACAGCCAGGTTTCTGTGAAGCAAAGAGCGGCAGAGAGATAGAAGTCCTTCTTTGTCCTGGTCAGTAGTTGAAGCTTATCTAGTTTGTTGCATATCCACCTGACATTAGATAGTATGATTCCAGGTAGTGGACAGCGCAGTCCTCCATGCCAAAATCGAGCCTGGATCCCGGAGCGCTTGCCTCTTCTTTTAAGCTTCACTGCCTGATTCAGCACCGTGGTTTCACTGGTTAGAATACCCAGAAGGTCAAGAGTAGACAAAATATCCATGGGTAGATTTGATACCGCTAGGTTCTGAAAGCTCGGTAATTGTTCTCTGGTGAAGGCTATCCGAGTTGGGTTGCACAAGACAATGGTGAAAAAAAACAAATATATAAAACAAACAGAAAAAGACAGAGTAACCTGCAGAGGCTGCCATCTCCAGGCGCCTCCCATGAGCAGTAATCCAGGATTATGAATATTATCAAAGGAAACCATTAAATATATTGCATAATGATAAATATTATAAACATGTTATAGAAGATCCCTTCACTGAAGTGACAAGAAAATTGGGGGTCCTGATTAATAATGCATATGACAACCGCATCCTGCTATCTGAGCAGACCTATAGTTGCAACTACCAACTCTGCCACAAGTAATTTGTCACACTACTTGGACATGTGCCTCCAGAAATATGTAGTTAGATTGGCAAGTTATTTGAAAGATTCTACACAACTCATCAACTGGTAACAACATTTTTGTTTGTCAACATGAATGTATCATCCTTTTCTTAAAATATTGAGCATACTCAAGGTCTGGATTGTGTAAGACTTTTTCTTGAACAGGACCACTATATCCCGCGCAGAAGGAATTTATGTATGGGAGCTTGGAATTCATTCTTACCCATAATTATTTTACGTATGACAATTGTACATACCACCAGCAACACGGGACAGCTATGGTCAGTAAGGTTGTGCTCGCCTATGCTATAGGCTATATACCATGCTATGCTATAATCTGTATGGGCATCTTGGAGGATCTCTATATCTTAAAAAAAATTACAGTGAGGAAATTATACTATACCAAAGATGTTTTTTTTATATAGGAAGGGGATTCAGCATCTATTGAAAGATTCCACCAATTGCTCAGCTCTATATCTACAACTGTATACATTTTTTGGCCATTATCTCTCATAATGATCGGAACATCCACATATTTTGAAAAAGTAGACAGTAATAGCTATCTGCATTTTACGCCAGAAAGCCTGACATCAATAGTAGGGAAATTAATGGAAACCATACTTAAGGAGAGGATTGTGGAACATCTAAACTCTCATGGATTGAAAGATGAAAAACAGCATGGGTTTACTTCAAGGAGCAAATAAATGGGGGTCATTCTAAATAAAAGTGGTACAATACCGACTATAAATGAGTTAATGGAAGCTCTTAGCGCACATATTTAATCAAATGTGTGTCAGGTCCATCTACCAGGCGTCAAGGTGGCTTCCGCAGATGGGTCCCTAACACTAAATATACTCCCTCTCTTTGGACTTATCTAAGCCTACAATATTCAGGGCAGTGTAGGAACCAGCTACGTACTCTGCTCAGAAGCTCTATTGTTTGTATGTATAATGGTGTGCAGCCATTTTATTTTTCCCTGGTAGATGAGCCCGACACACGTTTGACAAAATATGTGCGCTAAGAGCTTCCATTAACTCATTTATAGTTGGTATTGTACCACTTTTATTTAGAATGACCCCCATTTCTTAGCTCTATTGTTTGTATGTATAATGGTGTGCAGCCATTTTATTTTTATAATCATGTTTGCTTCATGGATATGCACCTGTGATTCTGAAGGTTCTAGTCTAAATTCTCTTGTAGTTTACTTCAGGGAGATCATGTGAAACTAATCTTATTGTTTTTTTGATTGGATGACTAAAATAATAGATGGCGGAGGTATAGTAGACATCGCTTATCTAGACTTTAGTAAGGCTTTTGATACTGTCCCACAAAGAAGGCTTATCAATAACTTGCAGTCTTTGAGCTTGGACTCCCATATTGTTGAATGGATTAGGCAGTGGCTGAAGGACAGGCAACAGAGGGTTGTAGTCAATGGAGTATATTCAGACCAAGGTCTTGTTACCAGTGGGGTACCTCAGGGATCTGTTCTGGGACCCATATTGTTTACTATCTTTATCAGCGAAATTGCAGAAGGCCTCGATGGTAAGGTGTGTCTTGTTGCTGATGACACAAAGATTTGTAACAGGGTTTATGTTCCTGGAGGGATAAACCAAATGGAAAAGGATTTAGGAAAACTAGAGGAATGGTCAAAAATCTGGCAACTAAAATGCAATGTTGATAAGTGCAAGATAATGCACCTGGGGCGTAAAAACCCAAGAGCAGAATATAAAATCAGTTATACAGTTCTAACCTCAGTATCTGAGGAAAGGGATTTAAGGGTCATTATTTCAGAAGACTTAAAGGTAGGCAGACAATGTCATAGAGCAGCAGGAAATGCTAGCAGAATGCTTGGGTGTATAGGGAGAGGCATTAACAGTAGAAAAAGGGAGGTGCTCATGCTGTCCTACAGAGCACTAGTGAGACCTCATTTGGAGTATTGTGCTCAGTACTGGAGACCATATCTCTAGAAGGATATTGATACTTTGGAGAGAGTTCAGAGAAGAGCTACTAAACTAGTACATGGATTGCAGGATAAAACTTACCAGGAAAGATTAAAGGACCTTAACATGTATAGCTTGGAAGAAAGACGAGACAGAGGGGATATGATAGAAACTTTTAAATAAATAAAGGGAATTAACAAGGTAAAGGAGGAGAAAATATTTAAAAGAAGAAAAACTGGACTGGAAGAAGCAGTCGGGTGGCAAAAGGAAGAAGG
Organism: Bufo bufo; assembly: GCF_905171765.1. Taxonomy (NCBI): domain Eukaryota; kingdom Metazoa; phylum Chordata; class Amphibia; order Anura; family Bufonidae; genus Bufo; species Bufo bufo. The sequence continues at coordinate 297,031,511 of NC_053391.1, forward strand.
CGGGCCTCACCAAACAGGCCTACAACTGTTCCACCGAGCACCCCCTTGCATAAATCTCCCTTGCCAAGGGGTAGATGTTCCAAAGTATGGCTCTTTTTTGAGGAAGATGCGGACGACAAAAGAATAGTAGTTTGTAACCTGTGCATACGTAAATCAGCCATGGAGTGAACACTAGCAACCTCACAACCACCAGCATGATATGCCACATGACATCCAAGCACCGTAAAAAGTGGGACGAACGCCTGGGTCCACAATCTGTGTCTGCGGGTCACACAACTGCCTCCTCTTCCCCTCTGTTACGTGCTGGCCAATCCCCTGTGGAAGGCGCAGGCCCAGATGCCTCCCGACCCGCACCTGGATCTTTGTAAGCACCATCAGTGTCCCAGCACAGCGTCCAAATGTACTTACCCCAGGCCTTTGAACGCAAGTGAAAATACCCAGCCACCCACCCACAGGCCATAGCACTAAATGCGCAGCTTTCCAAATTACTGAGGGGAGATCTAATTAATATGTATACATATATAAGGGGTCAGTACAGAGATCTAGCCCATCATCTATTTATCCCCAGGACTGTGACTGTGACGAGGGGAAATCCTCTGTGTCTGGAGGAAAGAAGGTTTGTACACAAACATAGAAAAGGATTCTTTACGGTAAGAGCAGTGAGACTATGGAACTCTCTGCCTGAGGAGGTAGTGATGGTGAGTACAATAAAGGAATTCAAGAGGGGCCTGGATGTATTTCTGGAGCGTAATAATATTACAGGCTATAGTTACTAGAGAGGGGTCGTTGATCCAGGGAGTTAATCTGATTGCCTGATTGGAGTCGGGAAGGAATTTTTTATTCCCCTAAAGTGGGGAAAATTGGCTTTTACCTCAAAGTTTTTTTTTGCCTTCCTCTGGATTAACTTGCAGGATGACAGGCCGAATTGGATGGACAAATGTCTTTTTTTTGCCTTATGTACTATGTTACTATGTTACTGGCCCTGGAAACGTTGCCATTTAGGCTTGTGAACACTGAGGCCTTCCGCAGCCTGATGTCCGCCTTACACCAACATGTGTCCTGTAACATCACACGTGCCCTGACCAACGCAGTAACTGAGAAGGTTCACTTAAGACATGGACAAGTGCATTCGGCCAGGAATGCTACATTTCCCTGACGGCACACTGCGTGAATGTTGGGAAGGCTGGAAGTGAGTCGTACCCTGGGATGGCATAGGTGCTACTGACACCAAGGATTGTGGGCCCTGCGTCGATCAGGGTTTCTGACAGTACCTACGTTAGTGGCTCCAGACCCCATTTCTCCTCCTCCGCCTCCTCTTCCACTTCCACCTCAGATTTATCCGCGTGCAGAACCAGTCAGTCATCAGTCGGTAGCTGGAAGCAGTGTAGCACTGCAGTGGGGAAGCGGCAACAGGCCGCGCTAAATCTTATATGCTTAGGGGACAAACAGCAGACCACCGCAGAGCTGTGGCAGGGTATAAGAGACCAAACTGAGCTGTGGCTCTCGCCACTCAACCTACAACCAGGCATGGATGTGTCTGATAATGGCCGTAACTTGGTGGCAGTTTTGGAGCTCTGTAAGCTCAGACACATGCCTAGCCCACGTGTTAAACCTTGTGGTTCAGCAGTATATAAAAACTTACACCAATTTACCTGAGCTATTGGTGCTCTGCGTATGTGCACATTTCTGCAAGTTATCGACAGCTTAAGCCGGTCTGTCAATGCTGCAGCAGCACTGGAATTTTGCCAGCTCACCGGCTGTTGTGCGACGTAAGCACACGCTGGAACTCTGCGTTCCACATGTTGGCCAGGCTTTGTGAGCAGCAGAAGGCAGTAGTGGAATACCAGCTGCAACATGGTCGTTGCCTCTCCAGTCAGCTTCCGCTATTCACAAGCAAGGAGTGGGCATGGATGTCTGACCTCTGTGAGGTTTTAAGAAACTTTGAGGAATCAACACAGATGGTGAGCGGTGATAACGCTATTATCAGCGTAACCATCTTACTTCTGTGTCTACTCAAAAGCTCGCTGCTCACAATTAAGGATGACGCTTTGCATGTGAAAGAGGTGGAAATGGGGAAAGAGATTAAACAGGGTGATAGCCAGTCCATCCTCAGTTCGTCTTCTCAGAGTGAATTGGACGATGAAGAGGAGGAGATGGTTGTACACCTGAAAGTTTAATTTCATCTGTTCTGCGTGGGTGGACAGAAGAGAAGGAAGAGGATGAGGAGATTGAGAGATCCTCCTGATTACGACAGCGAAGTCTTGCCTGTTGGGACTCTGGCACACATGGCTGACTTCATGTTAGGCTGCCTTTCCCGCGACCCGCGCGTTATATGCATTTTAGACACCACAGATTACTGGTTGTTCACCCTTAATGACCCCTGCTACAAAGAGAACTTCTCATCTCTCATTCCTCTCGTGGAGAGGATGAGCAAAATGGTGCAATACCAGAAGATCCTTGTTGAATAATTGCTCTAAACTTTCCATCTGACAATGCTGGCCGCAGAGTCCGTAGTTCCTTGCCCAACCGAGGAGGGGAGACAAGGGGAACACTAGACAGAGGCAGGGCAACACTCTCCAAAGCCTGGGACAGTTTCATGACACCCCGCCAGCACCCTCACCCTGATGCGCGGCCTAGTGTCACAAGGAGGGAAACATTTTGGAAGATGAAGAAGAAGTACATAGCAGACCCTGTCAGCATCCTCAATGATCCCTCAGTGCCTTAGAACTACCTGGTGTCCCAGCTGGACACGTAGTAAGAACTGGCCCTCTACGCCTTGGAGGTGCTGGTCTGTCCTGCCGCCAGCGTTTTGTCTGAGCGGGAATTTAGTGCTGCTGGTGGCATTATATAACTAGTGATGAGCAGCAGGGGCAATATTCAAATTTGCGATATTTTGCAAATATTTGGTAGAATATTCGTCATATATTCGCAAATTCGTGAATTCTAGATTATTTTCTTAATCGCGGAAAATGGGCAATGTAATATTCGTGTAATGCGCGCTAAATACAGGCGTGGGTCACTATGGCTACATTTTTCAATCTGCTAGAAGTCTCCTGAGACTGGAGAAAATGGTTGGCACGGCAGAACATTACAATAGCTATATATGCAGATAGAGTGCTCCAATATATTGGCGATTGCTAAATCGGCACTAATTATGTGAATATTTTGGCGCAATACGTGCAACTTCACATTTTAACAGGTCTGACTACTTATTAGTGATTGGTGCACTATGTATTGTTGTGAACTTGTGACATCACAGCACTATGTATGTAGCATGTATGTATGGACAGCAGAACCTATCAGGTACACTACATCACTATCTAACCTATACTGTCTATCTCCCACTATCTGTATTATATATATATATAAGCTAACTAACTAACTTACTAACTATCTAATGTAATGACACAGGAAAGCAGAGAGCACAGTAATAACACTGCTGTCTCTCTCAGATCTGCAAAATACTGCATATAAGGGTTGCTGGGGAGGTTCTTATATAGTAAGGGGTAGGCAACTTTCCTATTGTTTGCTAGGGATGTTGCTAAGCTCAGACAAAGACATTGCAGCCTTCTCATTGGCCCACAAGCAAGAAGGGATGTTACTTATGATTAAAAAAAATCTAGAATATTCAAAATTACGAATATATATCACTACATTCTAAATATTCGCGAATTCTCGAAGTGCCGATATTCGCGATTAATATTAGCTATTCGAATATTCGCCGCCCACACTAATTATAACAGATAAGCGTATCCGCCTGTCAACTGAAAATGCTGACAGTTGACTCTTCTAAAATTGAACAAGGCCTGGATTGACCATGACTTCTTGACTCCACCAGAGGAAAGCTGATGAACATAAAGGCCTTTTAAATGTGTTAGAATAAAAGCACAAAATCTCTGTATAGGAAATAAGTCCCCTCAAGCGCTGCAAATCCCAAGACAATGTGGGAAAAAAGTCTGTTACACAAAATGATAAAAGAAAGGATTGCGCTACTAGAGAAGATTCTTTTAAATGTTCCTATTTTCTTATATTCGGAAAAATCTTCAGTTAGATGGACCACATTCAATCATTAGTTTTCAACAGTTGCATGGAAACCTGAAAAGCAGTGAAAAAAACGCACTATGGTGTAGTATGTTCTTAACACCTGTCGCATCGGATGTATGCGATATACTCACAAAGATCACTCGTAATGCGCATAGAAAGAGACCGGTAGTCTTCAATCAAGGGGCTCTAGTTGTAAAGCAGGCAAGGACCAGGAGCCGTCAATTCAGGAGATCTTAGTCAGAACAACGATCCTACCAGGAGAGCGTCACTTCGAGATATAATCCGTCTCACACTTCCATAGGACTCAGAAAGGAAGGAAGGCGCAGAAATAGTGAAGTACGTAACGATGGTTGCGGATGAAAATGGTTTATTGTACTTACTAAAATGCAGGAATAAAATCGTGTTAAAAACAATGTATGTTGCCCGACCTGGGTTTCGCCATAATGCTTCGTCTGGGGCGTTAATTGCTGAGTGGAAACAGCTGAATTTAAGTTCACAGAGGTACCTCCCTTCTAGTATACGGCACCGTACCTCTCAACATATTTTAAAACGTTTCATTGTGATTCATTGAAAAAAAGGGGGGGGGGGGAAACCACAAGGTTCCAACCCCACATATACATACAATTCGGACATTGTCATGAGAACTTAATAACAGAAATGCAAGATATAACAGTTGCAGGACCTATAGCTCCTCCTATTTTTAAAAAAGCAAAAATTACTAACTTCTCCCTTCATGCCTAAACTATACAGGCATTGACCTCACATTCTATGTTCAACCCCAGAGGTTGAATCGTATTTAATAAATACATCCACTCTACCTCCCTCCTATTTAAAATTGCAACACAATCTCCTCCACATACAGGGGTATGGACTAACTCAATCCCAGTAAAACGCAAACCCCTGGGATTTTTTTGATGATGGATTTTAAAATGCAAAGAGACACTGTGTGTCTCAAGTCCCTTTTTTATATTGCAAATGTGTTCCTGAACTCGAGTCTTGAGACTACGTGTGGTTCTACCCACGTATTGGAGGCCACAATGGCATTCCAATAGATAGATAACACCCACATTGTTACAGGAGATGTTGCCTCTTATTTTACTGGGATTGAGTTAGTCCATACCCCTGTACGTGGAGGAGATTTTGTTGCAATTTTAAATAGGAGGGAGGTAGAGTGGATGTATTTATTAAATACGATTCAACCTCTGGGGTTGAACATAGAATGTGAGGTCAATGCCTGTATAGTTTAGGCATGAAGGGAGAAGTTAGTAATTTTTGCTTTTTTTAAAAATAGGAGGAGCTATAGGTCCTGCAACTGTTATATCTTGCATTTCTGTTATTAAGTTCTCATGACAATGTCCGAATTGTATGTATATGTGGGGTTGGAACCTTGTGGTTTCCTCCCCCCCCCCTCCCCTTTTTTTCAATGAATCACAATGAAATGTTTTAAAATATGTTGAGAGGTTACGGTGCCGTATACTAGAAGGGAGGTACCTCTGTGAACTTAAATTCAGCTGTTTCCACTCAGCAATTAACGCCCCAGACGAAGCATTATGGCGAAACCCAGGTCGGGCAACATACATTGTTTTTAACACGATTTTATTCCTGCATTTTTGTAAGTACAATAAACCATTTTCATCCGCAACCATCGTTACGTACTTCACTATTTCTGCGCCTTCCTTCCTTTCTGAGTCCTATGGAAGTGTGAGACGGATTATATCTCGAAGTGACTCTCTCCTGGTAGGATCATTGTTCTGACTAAGATCTCCTGAATTGACGGCTCCTGGTCCTTGCCTGCTTTACAACTAGAGCCCCTTGATTGAAGACTACCGGTCTCTTTCTATGCGCATTACGAGTGATCTTTGTGAGTATATCGCATACATCCGATGCAACAGGTGTTAAGAACATACTACATCATAGTGCGTTTTTTTCACTGCTTTTCAGGTTTCCATGCAACTGTTGAAAACTAATGATTGAATGTGGTCCATCTAACTGAAGATTTTTCCGAATATAAGAAAATAGGAATATACAGGTCCAGCTACAATGTAACCCTTATAAAGAGATAAACTTTAATATTACTCATACAACAAAAAGTTTTTGTATGAATAATATTAAAGTTTATCTCTTTATAAGGGTTACGTTGTAGTTGGACCTGTATATTCCTTACCTCTCAACCCATTATATAGAATCATATCCAAAATTGGTGGATTAAGAAAATAGGAACATTCAAAAGAATCTTCTCTAGTAGCGCAATCCTTTCTTTTATCATTTTAAATGTGTTGTTTATAATGTACTGAATAAACTGTATTCCCATGCACCCCTTCCACCACAAACAAGGGTATATGGTTGAATCTTCTTTTTCTCATCATCCTTCTCCTCTTCCGTCATATCAACACATGCTTATTTGTTGCATATAATGCCCTTGCATATATTCCCTTTGCATATAATGTTTTACAAGGTCAGCTCAGCTGCAGGCCCTCGCATATAATTTTTTAAAGGATCAGCTCAACAGCAGGCCCTCACATATATAGTTTTCGAGGGTCAGCTCACCTGCAGGCCCTCACCTAAAATCTTTTATAGGGTCAGCTCACCTGCAGGCCCTCAGTTAATTATGCCTAATAGGTAATTTGCGCGTATGCTGCCTTGCTTGGATGTGGTAGCTGTAGCTGTTTCTCAGGCTCCCTCTCCAGAATCGAACCATGATTCCGCCGTTACACATGGTCTACATGGTTTGGGCTGAAAATAACTTCGAAAGTTGATAGGGCATTCATCTGAATGGATCGTCACTGTCAAGGGGACGTGCGATCGGCCCCAGGTTATCTAGAGTCACCAAAGTGGCCGCAGGCCCTCACACATAATGTTTTAGATGGTCAGATTAACAGGCCCTTGCTCCAAATGTTTTTGAGGGTCACCAGCAGGCCATCAATCATACTTTTTCAAGGCTGTGTATGATGCCCTCATTTATGTGTAAAAAAGGGTGTATTGTAGTGCCGGTTCCTTGTACTTTTTGGCAGCCCTTTCACTTAGTGCATAGGCTTTATGAGTGTAAGGGTTCCACTACCTGAACAATTGTACCACAATGCGAATGAGGAGCTCCTTTATGTGATATACAGGTTGTATCTTCCTTGTAATTTTTGGCAGCACTTACACTTTATATACAAGTTAATATACAGGAAAGAATGTTTCCTAACAATTTTTCCTCTAAAATCGATTTTATCTTTGGTTTTGTGCGTATTATTGTTAGTCTGTAAAAGTGGCATACTACTCGGACAACATCGTTTCCAGCAGTGACCTGGGAGTCCAAGATGCATCCAGACATCTTCCCCATGCTGTTCCCAAACCATTTTGGTGGTGTTTCCATCAATTTCTGACCTTTTCCTATGAACCAGACACCCTCCCCTCTTTAGAGCAGGGGGTGCCTGGTTTAATGCTCGGGTTCTCCCATTGACTTCCATTATATTCGGGTGCTCGGTAAAGCACCCGAGCATCCCGATGTGTTCGGCCCGAGCACCTGAGCACTATGGTGCTCGATCAACACTATTTATAAATTGTAAAACTGAGTTTAAAGGGTTTCTGTATTTTTTTGATTACTGATAATCTATCCTTTGGATAGATCATCAGCATCTGATTGGCGGGGGTACGACACTTGCTGTTCTTCTTGCTGTTTCCCACAGGCCCAGTGATGCCAGAACTATTATCACTCGCCTGAGCACTTCAATGGAGCCTAGCTGCTACCAGACCAGTGATAAAAGTTGCGGCCTGCATGAAAAAGCTAGAAGGCAGTAGTGTTGATCACGAATATTCAAATTGCGAATTTTTATCGCGAATATAGGTACATTAAAAAAATTCACTAATATTTAGAATATAGTGATATATATTCATAATTTTGAATATTCGAGAATTTTTTTATATTACGAATCTTCATAATGCGAATTTTCATAATTCAAATTTTTATCGCAAATTTTTCAATTGCCGAGTAAAAACATGATTCCTCCCTGCTTCTTGCTTGTGGGCCAATGACTCATTGGCCCACAAACAAGAAGCAGGAAGGAATCATGACTTTAAATAGGAAAAATTATGAATATTCTAAAAAACTAATATATAGCACTATATCAAATATATTTGTTTTTCGAATATTTGTAATAATCTAAAACAAGAATATATAGCAATATAGCGAATATTCGAAAAAAAAAGAATATAGAGCAATTTTGCTAATATAGTGCTATAATCTTTGTCTAATAGTTGTAAATTTTTTCTCATCTGAAGTTCAGATTGGAAAAAAATGTCAACTATTAAAAAAAAATATTATAGCACTATATTAGCTAAATTGCTCTATATAATTTTTTTTCCAAATATTCGTTATATTGCTATATATACTTGTTTTAGAATATTACGAATATTCCAAAAAACTAATATATTAGTTTTTTTGAATATTCGTAATATTCTAAAACATAAATATATAGCAATATAGCGAATATTCGGGGAAAAAAACGAATATAGAGCAATTTAGCTAATATAGTGTTTAATCTTCTTTGTCTAATAGTTGTAATTTTTTTCTCATCTGAAGTTCAGATTGGAAAAAAATTACAACTATTAAAAAAAAGATTAAACACTTTATTAGCTAATTTGCTCTACAATCGTTTTTTTCTTCTTCGAATATTCGCTGTATTGCTATATATTCTTGTTTTAGAATATTACGAATATTCGAAAAAACAAATATATTTGATATAGGGCTATGACTCATTGGCCTACAAGCAAGAAGCAGGGAGGAATAATGTTTTTGCTTGGCAATTAAAAAATTTGCAATAAAAACTTGCATTACGAAAATCTGCATTACGAAAATTCGCATATTATGCGATCATTACCTTGTTGATTTTTCGAGTAAAAAAATCATAGAATATAGCGAATATTCGAATTTGCGAATATTTGCAGAAAATTCGACAAAATATTCGCGAAATATCGCAAATTTGAATATGAAATATGTAAATGTGGATTACAATATATAGGCTAGACCACCCACCACTGCATGATAGGCAATACTGGTACAATATCAAGAAAAAAATTCCTGAAACATGGGGTTAGCAGACACTGCACATTTAAACATACAGATATGGATTCTATTAAAATTACTCCCATTTAATTATTGTTCATACATAGTATTTATTTATTACATATTTGTTCATATATTTCCATTTATGTTTTCTACATTTTATATTTTAGATATTGTTTCTTTTTTTTCTTTTTTAATTAATTCATCCTAAGTTATATATTAAATATTATTTTAGGTCACTTGGGGCCCCCTGTTGGCCAAAAACAGGAACCACATATAATCTCTAGCAGCAGAAAAGTGAATAAACTATGTTTCTCATTTATGGTTACATTTCAACTATGTCTCCTACTTGTTACAATTGTTGTTACTATAATCCCTTCTCTATCGTGACTAACTTTGTCTCTATTTGTTTTATTCTGCTAACCAGTCTTTTTAACAACCATCTCTTGACAATTGTATTTTTACCAAGTATCTACAGTATGTACACCTTCAACTGTTAGAACATGCCCTCCTGGTGTCATTTTGGCACACTCTGTTTTAAATATTTGCTTGCCAGTATGATCTGTGTCTGATGCTGATCTGATGAAGGGGCCAGCTCGGCCATGAAACGTGTTATCGTACATCGCAATAAAGAAGTTTGGAATATTTGGAATATTCAGAACAATCCTTTTTCATCTTCTTCCTGCAATAAATAAGACTAAAATGTAGCCTTTTTTTTTCACTCCAAATGTTAGCTATCCTGTATGTAATATAATGAGTTCTTAGTTTAGGCTCTAAATCCTAGTTCTATATCCAGCCTACAATTAGATTCATGAACAATTTTCCATATTTCAGTTGAGGGATTTGTATTATTTACCCGATTTTGCAGGATGTTGGACTATAAGTAAAAGATAAGTAAGCAGATACAATACTCAACAGATTAAAAGAAAAAAAATCATATGAAAGGGACTCCCAGGCTATGAGCTGTGCGCTACGTATGGCCAGCGCTGCAGCAAGGGACAACCCTAATGCAAAAACTCCGCCCCGTACAACAGAGGGAGCTGCACACACCGGAGCCTATACCGGGCAAACGGAGCGGCGCCCAGACATACTAGTAAGTGCAGGGGGACCCCTGGGCGCCGCTCTGCCCACTGATATAGTTAGTTTTTAGTTTTTAAACTAGTGAAAGGTCTTCTTTAAGAAAATAATATGGTCTGCCTTTATTTCCCAAGTAAACAAATCCACTGTTAATCATAGTCTTAATATGCATTGCAGCTCCATTCAGTGTGGTGTGTTGCCAGAAGCATGGGAAAAGACAGGGACATTACAGTAGGATAAAGAGGTAGCAGTTGCATTGGGACCCATTGGCTCTTCTACACATAAGAAGACAGAAGTGTTAATAATGTGTGTCTGAGGGTTGCCTTTAGAGATATTGTGTTGGGGCTCTGCAACTATGAAAATGACATTGTTTTAATGATTGTGTTATACACATATGTTGATGATACAGGTCATAGCTAGTGTTGAGCAAATCAAAGCTAAACCAATTAACTGTGTTTCGAATTTCAGCAAAAATTGATTTGCTGCAAAGCCAAATTTCCTTGTGCTTTGTGGTAACTAATCTAATTTTCCCGAAATGGTGATAAAAAATAAAAATAAAAATACTTACCTCATCCATTTTCTCCTGGAGAGGTCGTTGTGGCCATCATGATTGAAGATACCACGCCAAATTTTGGGCGGGGTGACTTCACAGCACCCGGCCAAGGGAATGACATTTTTAACCTGATTAATCTCTTAAAGGCCTCAATTGTAGCATCAGATGCCGCAATCGGCGATAAATGCGGCATCTGAGGATTTCAATGACTGGTGGAAGGTCAATTGCTACATACAAAGGAATGCTTTTTGCGACGAAGTAATTTGACACAAATAGAGTTGAGCGGACACCTGGATGTTCGGGTTTGACGGGTTCGTCCGAACTTCACAAAAAAAGTTTGAGTTCGGGACCCGAAGTTGACCCGAACTTGACCCTGAACCCCATTGCAGTCAATAGGGACCCGAACTTTGAGCACTAAAATGGCTGTAAAAAAGTCATGAAAAGGGCTAGAGGGCTCCAAATGGCAGCAAAATGTGGTTAAGAGCATAGCAAGTGCTCTGCAAACAAATGTGGATAGGGAAATGACTTCAAATAACATAAAATACATAAACATAAAAAATTATAATCTTGATCTTCGAGGACGTGGTCCATATGGAATAGGAGGTTGAGGAGGCTGTGGATGTGGCGGTGTAGGTGGAAGCGGCGGTGGAGGATGAGGAAGTAGCCTACACAGCTTTTTTGTTTTATTTATTTATTTATTTATTTTTGTTTAAATTAGGGTACACCCTAAAACATTGGGAAATATAACCTGTGATAACCCCCTCCAGCCGTGCTAAACAAACGTTTAGACAATACACTGGCCTTATGCTGGTAGACGCGCTGCTGGTGGCATTCCCACAGGCCAGCACTTCCAAGGCGTAAAGGGCAAGCTCAGACCATATTCCCAATTTGGAGACCCAGAAGTTGAAGGGGGCAGACCCATCAGTCAGTATGTGTAGGCGTGTGCACACATACTGCTCCACCATGTCGCACGTCCCCATGATGTCCACAATCCAATTGGATATCTGCTCTATCAACTTTCGATGTTCTTTTCTGCGCCTACCATGTTGATCACGGTTAGCGGCGAATCAGGGTTCAACGCCGGAGAGGGAGCATGAGAAAGGGAGACCACATCCAAGGGAGGTCAATGGCTGCAATGTGATCAAGCTGAAATGTGGGACAAAGTATTGAAGCCGAAGCTTCCAAGTAAAGGAGGGGGCGAGCGGCAATTACCCACACCCGACTCGGGGAGCTAGTGACAATAAATAACAATACAGGACTCTTAAGATGCCCTGTTATTGGAATGATTAATAAAAAATTATAGGGAATGTCACTGGGGTATTTTGGATTAGGAAACGTTAGACAGCAGAGGCTCTGCTGCCGCTTTGTTGACTCTAGATAACTTCTGCCTGATCGCACCTCCCCATGACGTCCATGATCCATTTGGATATCTTCTCTATCAACTTTCAATGTTCTTTTATGCGCCTACCATGTTGTTCACGGTTAACGGCGAATCAGGGGTCCACGCCGGAGAGAGAGCATGAGAAAGAGATAACACATCCAACAGAGGTCAATGGCTCCAATGTGATTGAACGGAAATGTGGGACAAGTTGTTGAAGTTGAAGCATCAAAAGGAGGGGGCACGCTTCAATTAAAAACACATTTTTGAAATTTAGTTCCCTGTCACCTATGCAGTGCAGGGGTTTTTCATTGCCAGAAATGGGTTAATGTCACCCACCAATGGAACAGATTTTGAAAAATTTTGGTCCCTGTCACCTATGCAGGGCAGGGGTTTATTCGCGGCAAAAATGGTAAATTGTCACCCAAGAATGTAACAGATGAATTAGTGAAATGTATTTCCTTGTCCACTAGGTAGAGCAGGGGTATATCACAGCCAAAAATTGGTGAATGTCACCCGACAATGTAACAGAAAAATTTGTGAAATTCATTAACCTGTCCACTAGGTAGAGCAGGGGTATATCACAGCCAAAAATTGGTGAATGTCACCCAACTATGTAACAGAAAAAAATTGTAAAATGTTTTAACCTGTCAACTAGGTAGAGCAGGGGTATATCACAGCCACAAATTGGTGAATTTCATCCGACAATGTAACAGACAAATTATTGAAAAGACATAAAATAAAACACGTACAAATTAAAAAAAATAATCTTGATGTATGAGGTGGAGATCCATATGGAGTAGGAGGTTGAGGAAGCGGTGGACGTAGCGGTGTAGCTGGAAGCGGCGGTGGAGGAGGAGGAGGTAGCCAACACTGGTTTTTGTTTTAAATGTATTTTTTATTTTTTTATTAGGGTACACCCCAAAGGAGTGGGAAATATCAAAAATACAACAATGAGCAATTGTACTGTAGTATAACAATGGCTGGGTAAGGCCGGTATACATGTCTATTCTGAAAAAGGTTCAGACAAGTCCTGTGGGATCCATGCCTGGTTCATTTTAATGAACGTGAGCTTGTCCACATTGGATGTGGACAGGCATCTGCGCTTGTCTGTGATAACGCCTCCTGCTGTACAAAACACATGTTCAGATAATACACTGGCTGCAGGGCAGGCCAGCACCTCCAAGGCGTAAAGGGCAAGCTTAGGCCATGTGCCCAAATTGGAGACCAAGAAGTTGAAGGGGGCAGACCCGTCATTCAGTACGTGTAGGCGTGTGCACACATACTGCTCCACCATGTTGGTGAAATGCTGCCTCCTGCTAAGACGTTCCATATCAGCTGGTGGTGCTGGCTGTTGTGGCGTGCTGAAAATACTTTTCCACATTTCGGCCATGCTAACCCTGCCTTCTGAGGTGCTGGTGGTGCCCCAGCTGCATTGGTGACCTCTTCCTCTGCTTTCGCCTTGTGCTTCCACTGTGCCCTCGCTCTCAGGTGGGAATGCCACCAGCAGCGCGTCTACCAGCATAAGCTTGTACTCGGGTTTCTTACGATCACACTCCAGTAACGGAATTAAGGACGGTACGTTGTCCTTGTAATGGGGATCCAGCAGCGTTGACACTCAGTAATCAGCACAAGTTAGAATGTGGGCAACTCGCGGTCATTGGTGAGAAACTGCAGCATGTAATCGCTTATGTGTGCCAGGCTGCCCAGAGGCAACGACAAGCTGTCCTCTGTGGGAGGTATATCGTCTGTGTCTTCTGTATCCCCTCAGCCACGCACCAGTGATGGCCATGAGCTAGTTTGGGTGCCACCCTGCTGTGAACACGGTTCCTCCTCCTCCATCTCATCCTACTCATCTTCCACCTCGTCATCCACCAGAACTGTGCCCTGTCTGGACAAATGTGTACCTGGCGTTTGTGGGTGCAGGAAATGACTGGTCGAAGCCCTATGAAATGATCCCTCTTCCTCCTCCTCCTCCTGTGCGACATCCTCTTCCATCATCACCAGAAGGGTTTTTTCAAGGAAGCATAGAAGTGGAATAGTAACTCTGAGAACGGCGTTATCTGCACTGGCCATGTTGGTGGAGTACTCAAAACAGCACAACAAGGAACACAGGTCTCGCATGGAGGCCCAGTCATTAGTGATTATGTGGCGCTGTTCTGCAGAGCGAGTCACCCGTGCGTACTGCAGCTGAAACTCCACTATCGCCTGCTGCTGCTCGCACAGTCTGGCCAGCATGTGCAAGGTGGAGTTCCACCTTGTGGGCATGTCGCATATGAGGCGGCGAGCGGGAAGGCCGAAGTTACGCTGCAGCGCTGACAGGCGAGCAGCAGCAGGGTAAGAACGCCGAAAGCACGCACAGACGGCCCGCACTTTCTGCAGCAGCTCTGACATATCGGGGTAATTTTTAAGGAATCTCTGCACCACCAAATTCAGCAAATGCTCCAGGCAAGGTATGTGCATCAAACCAGCTAGTACCAGAACTGCTACGAGATTTTGCCCATTATCGCACACCACCGGGCCAGGCTTGAGGCTCACTGGCTCCAACCACTCATTGGTCTGTTGTTTTATGCCTGTCCACAGCTCCTGCGCGGTGTGGGGTTTGTCCCCCAAACAGATAAGTTTTAAAACTGCCTACTGTCATTTACCCCTGGCTGTGTTGAAGTTGGTGGTGAAAGTGTTACGCTGACCGGATGAGGAAGTGGTAGAGGATGAGGAAGCAGAGTAGGAGGAGAAAGCAACAGGAGGCAAACTGAAGCACCCTGCAATCCTCGGTGGAGGAAGGACATCCGCCAAACTGCTATCCGCCTCAGACGCAGCCGCCACTGCATTTACCCAGTGTGCTGTTAGGGAGATATAACGTCCCGGACCGTATTTACTGGTCCACGTATCTGTAGTTAGGTGGAGCTTGCCACAGATGGCATTGCACAGTGCACACCTGATTTTGTCCCCCACTTGGTTGTGCAGGGAAGGGATGGCTCACCTGGAAAAGTAGTGGCGGCTGGGCACGACGTACTGTGGGACAGCCACCGCCATAAGGCTTTTAAAATTCTCAGTCTCCACTAGACGGAATGACAGCATTTCAAAGGCCAGTAATTTTGAAATGATGGCATTCAGGGCCAGGGATCGCGGGTGGTTAGGGGGGTATTTCCTCTTACACTCCAGTGTTTGGGAGATGGAGAGCTAAACGCTTCTGTGGGACATAGAGGATCTGCCAGCAACACCAACACCTGGGTCACCAAGCATCTCCACAGTTTGCGGGGTGGCAGGTGGCACTGTCACTGCAGAGGGGGATGAAGAGGCCGAGACTGCAGCAGAAGAGGAAGCAGTAGGAGCCAGAGACCTTTCTTGGTTTTTGAGGTGTCTACTCCACTGAAGCTCATGCTTTGCACTTAGATGCCTGGTCATGCAGGTTGTGCTTAGGTTGAGAACGTTTATGCCTCGCTTCAGGCTCTGATTGCACAGTGTGCAAACCACTCGTGTCTTGTTGTCAGCACATTGTCTGAAGAACTGCCATGCCAGGGAACTCCTTGGAGCTGTCTTTAGTGTGCTCGGTCCCTTGCTGCTTTGGGCAGTAGCAGGCATACTGTCTAGAGGACGGCCACTTTACTTTTGCACCCTGCTCCCTCTTCTGCTGTGCTGGTGGCTCTGTGCGACCACTGCCTCTTCCTCCGAACTACACATGTCACTCGCATGACCTTGATTCCATGTGGGGTCGAGGAACTTATCGTCCTCCACATCATCCTTCACCCAGTCTTCACCTCTGCCCTTCTTGTCAGTTTGAAGGACAAGCCAAAGCAGTTGGCACCTGTGTTTCGTCATCATCCGAGAGGTGCTGAGGTGGTCCTCCCTTGTACTCATCTTGAAACATAAGTGGTTGGGCATCGGTGCACTCAATATCTTCCACTTCTGGGGCAGGGTTAGGTGGATGGCCCTGGGAAAGCCTGCTATCAGAGTCATCAAAAAGCAGAAGAGACTGCTGCATGACTTGGGGCTCAGACTGCTTGGCTGATTTGCAAGGGGGTGAGGGGAAAAACTGATAGACATCGGCTGCAGGTGCTAACTCTGAGCTTTCAGCAGGAGACTGGGTGGGAGACAATGTGAAGAAACTGGAGGCCCTGTCAGCAACCCAATCTACTATCGCCTGTACTTGTTCTTGCCTCACCATTCGTAGAGCTGTATTAGGCCCGACCAAATAACGCTGAAGGTTCTGTCGCCTACTCGCACCTGAGGAAGGTGTTTCACTTGTGCGTGCAGCTGGCACAGATCGACCACGTCCTTTCCCTGCAACAGGAGCTCCACCAGCAGCAGCACGACCTGGGTCATGTCCCTTATTCCACGTTCTCCTCATTCCCCTCAAATTTAGGATCTTGCCCAAAATGGGTGTTTTTTTAATAACAGAATATGACAGCAATATCTAACTTGTATATTTCACACTGACAGATGCAGCATAGGCTGCAAATTTAGTATTTTGCCCAAAATGGGTGTTTTTTTTTTAAATAACAGAATATAACAGCAGTATCTAACGTGTGCATTTCACAGTGACCGATGCAGCAAAAGCCGCAAATTTAGTATTTGGCCCAAAATGGGTGTATTTTTTAATAACAGAATATAACAGCAATATCTAACGCATGTAATTCACACTGACAGATGCAGCAAAGGCCACAAATTTAGTATTTGGCCAAAATGGGCGTTTTTTTAAACCAAGAATATTATTGCAATATTTAAAGCTTGTTTTTCGCACTAACAAATGCAGCATAGGCCCCAGATATAGGGTATTGCCAAAATGTTTTTTTCTTTTTAAACCCAGAATATTATTGCAGTATTTCAAGCTTGTATCTCACACTGACTGATGCAGCAAAGGCCACAAATTTAGTATTTGGCCAAAATGTTTTTTTTTTTTAGAACAGAATATAACAGCTGTATCTATTGCGTATATTTCACACTGACAGATGCAGCAAAGGCTGAAAATTTTGTATTTTGCCCAAAATGGGTGTTTTTTTAAACCAATAATATTATTGCAATATTTCAAGCTTGAATTTCACACTAACAAATGCTGCAAAGGCCCCAGATGTAGGATATTGCCAAAAATGGGTGTTTTTTTAAACCCAGAAAATTATTGACGCATTGCAAGCTTGTATTTCACACTGACAAATGCTGCAAAGGCACCAGATGTAGGATATTGCCAAAATGGGGGTCTTTTTTTATACCCAGAAAATTATTGAAGTATTTCAAGCTTGTCTTTCACACTGACAAATGCTGCAAAGGCACCAGATGTAGGGTATTGCCAAAAATGGGTGTTTTTTTTAAGCCCAGAATATTATTGCACTATTTCTAGCTTGTATGTCACACTAACAAATGCAACATAGGCCCCAGATGTAGGGTATTGCCAAAAATTGGTGTTTTTTAAACTCAGAAAATTATTGCAGTATTTCAAGCTTGGATTTCACACTGACAAATGCTGCAAAGGCCCCAGATGTAGCGTCTTGCAAAAATTCAGTGATTTTTTTAAACCCTGATTTTTTTAAACCCAGAATACAATTTCAAGCTTGTATTTGACTGTCATAAATGCACATATGCTGTGCTGGTGCACTGAACTTGCATAAAATGGCCGCCACAGCCCACCTAACTAACAGACAGATAAAAGTTATTTTTCTGTGTCACTGGGCTCAGGGCAGGGTAAAAAGATTGTGCACTGCACCCACACAACTAAAACTAGGTAGATCGCTGAGTTAACAAGCACTTCAGATTAAAGATTCATTCCTATTCCCTCCCTCACAGCAGCATCATCCTCTCCCTACACTAATCAGAGCAGAGTGACGTGCAGTGCTACGTGACTCCAGCTTATATAGAGGCTGAGTCACATGCTGCACTGGCCAATCACAGCCATGCCATTAGTAGGAATGGCTGTTATGGCTTTTAAGGGCACAAGAGTAAAACGCTTGTTGATTGGCTGCTCTGCAGCTTTTCAAAAAGCGCCATTAAATCGCTGAACACCGAACTCAAACCCGAACTTTTACTGAAAAGTTCGGGTTCGGGTCCTGGGTCAAAAAAATCCTAAAGTTTGGTACGAACCTGAACTTTACAGTTCGGGTTCGCTCAACCCTAGTCGCAAAAAGAATTTCTTTGAAATTTGATGAAGTAGCAGAATCGAATTAGCGATAATTTGTTATGGTGGCATTGCATTTCATTTTTCCTGCAGTACTAGATGAATGCACAGATACCACATTGTAATATTACAACAAGATGTCAAATGATAAGCTCCCCAATTGTGTCTGTTTTGTTGATTTTGTAACAATACCATTTGTTTAATAATTGTGGCATAGAATCTGTTCAAATTGTTTCTAGCCCTGTAGAATATTAAGAAAATAAATGAATCACGGTGTCTGAAATAACAAAGAAAACATTGGTTTTAGGTTCATACTAAAGTAGAGCTTAAAACTGAATATGCATATTTTATGTGGCTAACTGTTTCCTGCACCTACAATAATTTGTATGACAGCAAAAGAAGCTAATCCTGAATCTGAAAAACTATGTGATGGGGGATTTACAGTATTAGAAGGCAAACAGTGGCAGGTGTAATTAGAAGAAGAATTTGTCATGCTCTTGACTCTGGTAGAGAATGAAAGGTCTGCAATAGCAATCTCCCAAGTGTTTACTCTATGTGAGCACACAGAAGATGGAAAGCGCATTTCCGACCACAGACAGATTAATATTTGATGCCAGAAAGAAAAATGCATGCTGTTCATGTTTATTTAGGAATGGGATATTGTGAAATACAGTGAAATTTGCAATTTTATTGGATTTGTAGTTCCTTGTTTTTGCAAAGTGCTAAGCAATGTGATATAAGATGCACGCCAGTACTGTAAATGTTTATGCTTGCTTGCCCCACATAGCAGAGAAGTTTCCTTCAATTTAAATTAAAGATCAGCAGGTGGATACAGTATAATCACAAAGATAGATGCCTGTATCTCTAAACACTCATTTTGTGGCATTTGCCTGACAAAAGAAAACAAATCAGTTAATCAATGTTATACTGTCAATCAGACGAATTTGGGAGGTTTGAACATGTCGTGATGGATTAAGCTGACATGCCTATTAAAATATGACATTCTCTTCTGCACTAAGATATCATTTATTTCATTTTAAGCAAACTGTCACCAGCTGAATCTGCATTTTCTTTCCTAAGTTTCAAAACCTGATGTTGTGCTATATCCTAATAAATCATTTATCATATTATTGCTGTTCTGCAGTGATATGTGGCGGATAATAGTTTTCTGGTAAATCATCTGTATTTATATAGTTAAAGCAACCCTCTCTATTAAAGGGACACTAACCAAAGAATAAAATAAAAAAGCCTAACCAAAACACAACATCCAAACAAAACATAGGACAACCAACAAGATGTAATATAATCTTCTTATTTATCTTGCTCTTGTTTTGTTCGATATCTCAATTGTAGCCCATAAAAAATAAAAAAAATAATCAAACTGGTGTAAAGTTGAACTCGCTTAGTTGCCCATAGCAACCAATCAGATTCTACCTTTTATTTTTGACAGCTCCTTTGGAAAATGAAAGGTGGAATCTGATTGGTTGCTATGGGCAACTAAGTTACTTTACACCAGTTTGATAAATTACCCCATATATTCTTCTTTTAGGCTAAGTTTGCACGGGCGAGATTTCCGCGTGGGTGCAATGCGTGAGGTGAACGCATTGCACCCGCACTGAATCCGGACCCATTCATTTCTATGGGGCTGTGCACATGAGCGGTGATTTTCACGCATCACTTGTGCGTTGCGTGAAAATCGCAGCATGCTCTATATTGTGCGTTTTTCACACAACACAGGCCCCATAGAAGTGAATGGGGCTGCGTGAAAATAGCAAGCATCAGCAAGCAAGTGCGGATGCGGTGCGATTTTCACGCATGGTTGCTAAGATGAAAGTCTATTCACTGTATTATTTTCCCTTAACATGGTTATAAGGGAAAATAATAGCATTCTTTAATACAGAATGCTTAGTAGAAGTTCAATTGAGGGTTAAAAAAAATAAAATAATTAACTCACCTCCTCCAATTGATTGCATAGCTGGCGGTCTCCTGTTCTTTCTTCAGGACCTGTCAAAGGACCTATGGTGACGTCACTGTGCTCATCACATGGTCCCTCACCATGGTAATGGATCATATGATGAGCACAGTGATGTCACCACAGGTCCTTTGACAGGTCCTGAAGAAGGAACAGGAGACCGGCAGCTACGCGATCAATTGGAGGAGTTGAGTTAATATATATATTTTTTAACCCTCAATTAAACTTCTACTAAGCATTCTGTATTAAAGAATGCTATTATTTCCCCTTATAACCATGTTATAACAGAAAATAATTACATCTACACAACCTTGAACCCAAACCTGAACTTCAGTGAAGAAGTTCGGGTCTGGGTACCACATTCAGTTTTTAATCACGCGCGTGCAAAACACATTGCACCCGCACGATAAAAACTGAATAACGGAACACAATCGCAGTCAAAACTGACTGCAATTGCGTACCTACTCGCGCGGGTTTGCCGCAATGCACCCGGGACGCATCCTGAGCCAAAACGTGACGCCCGTGTGAACCTAGCCTTAGGCTGCAGCTATGTCTTCTTCCCCTCCCTCTCCCCCTCTAATTCTAGCATACATGAGCCAGGAAGTTTAGGAATGGGCAGGGTTTAGGTTGCATACTTCTTGTCTACACGGTGAGCATGGCCATTTTTTCTTAAGGAATCTCCCAGTTTCCAATAATACCACATAGATTTGGATACAGTTTCCGATGTAGTCCTAGCTGTAGTACATCCATAGTATCATCCATAGTGCATACATAGTTAACCTGACTAGTTATGCAGTGACAATGTTGCCCTTCAGTCCATAATGGAGCAGATTTGCCATGCAGCAGCTCTAGAAAGCTGGGTACGATGTGGAGGTATGCTAATACTATATTTCTGGATGAGTTTGTTACCCAGCTTTCCCAGACTGCTAAACTCCAAATGTGTTTAGTCATATAGTGATAAATCCCTTCATATAGCTAGAGCAGCTATAGCTGGGTGACAACACTGTTCAGCTGCATTGGTGACAACAGATTATATTGCCCTAATGTCATATGATAAATTCAAACAATGTATTGGGTCAACATTGCGTGTATTTTATATAACCAATATGCCCCCACTACCGCCCCAAATATATTGTAACCCAACTTTCCCCGACTATAGAATGCCAGCTAAGGCTACTTTCACACTAGCGTTCAGAGCGGGTCCGTCTGATGTCTGCTCAGACGGATCCGCTCCTATAATGCAGACGTTTGTATCCGTTCAGAACGCATCCGTCTGCATTATAGTTTGAAAAAAAAACTAAGTGTGAAAGTAGCCTGAACGGATCCGTCCAGACTTTACATTGAAAGTCAATGGGGGACGAATCCGTTTGAAGATTGAGCCATATAGTGTCATCTTCAAGCGGATCCATCCCCATTGACTTCCATTGTAAGTCTGGACGGATCCGCTTGCCTCCGCACGGCCAGACGGACACCCGAACGCTGCAAGCAGCGTTCAGGTGTCCGCTCGCTGAGCGGAGCGGAGGCTGAACGCTGGCAGACTGATGCATTCTCAGCGGATCCGCGTCCACTGAGAATGCATTAGGGCTGGACGGTTGCGTTCGGGGCCGCTTGTGAGCCCCTTCAAACGGAGCTCACGAGCGGACACCCAAACGCAGGTGTGAAATTAGCCTAAGCCTATTTATAAATTGGTAAATCTCCAGTATTGTAATGAGTTCCAAAAGTTCTATTTGCTAGTCAGGAGCCTGTAAAAAGCTGAGCAAGAATTCCAGTGACAAATTCTCCATGCTGTAACATATCTATACATATCTATGCTTGTGGGCCAATGAGAAGGCTGAAATGTCTTTGTCTGAACATCCCAAGCAACCAATAGGAAAGTTGCCTACCCCTTACTATATAAGAATATACACTCACCTAAAGAATTATTAGGAACACCATACTGATACGGTGTTGGACCCCCTTTTGCCTTCAGAACTGCCTTAATTCTACGTGGCATTGATTCAACAAGGTGCTGATAGCATTCTTTAGAAATGTTGGCCCATATTGATAGGATAGCATCTTGCAGTTGATGGAGATTTGAGGGATGCACATCCAGGGCACGAAGCTCCCGTTCCACCACATCCCAAAGATGCTCTATTGCAGGGGTGGGCAATTATTTTTTCGATGGGGCCACATGAGAAACTGAAAATATTTTGGAGGGCCGGGCCAAAAGGCTAAACTCAATACTGCATAAAATCACCGCGTCCTGGCACAGGCGGGCGTGATGACATCATCATGCCTGCCTGCGCTGGGATTTCACTACCAAATAGACCTCAGGCCTGTAGCCTATGACAAGTCTTGTCGCCATCTGCAAATTTTAAGGCGCATTGGCGACCATTTTGGTCGCCATCTGGAGCGCTGTATTGCATCAGTGACATGAACACTCTCCACATAGAATGTTATATTACATCAGTGACATCACCGCTCTCCACATATAAGTGATATTTTACATCAGTGACATCACCGCTCTCCACATATAATGTTATATTACATCAGTGACATCACCGCTGTCCACATATAGGCGATATATTACATCAGTGACATCACCGCTCTCCACATATATGTGATGAGCGGTGATGTCACTGATGTAATGTATTACTTACCGGTATATGTGGACAGCAGTGATGTCACTGATGTAATATATTACTTATGTGTGGAGAGTGGTGATGTCACTGATGTAATATATCACTTATAAGTAATATATTACATCTGTGACATCACCGCTCTCCACATATAAGAGGCATATTACATCAGTGACGTCATCCCTTGGCGCTGGGGTGCGCAGCCAGGGCCGGCCTTAGGTGTTCAGGCGCCCTGTGTGAGCTAACCTTGTGGTAGTGTTACCTGCAGTCCTATGTAAAACCACAGATAACACTAGTGCTAAATAATGTAGTAGTGTTACCTGCAGTCCTATGTAAAACCACAGATAACACTAGTGTAGATCATGTGGAAGTGTTACCTTCGTCCTTAGTGTGCCTCCCTGTGTCTATCGCACGGACTCCATGCTGGCGCTGCCTCCTCTTCCATCTTCTTCCCCGCACAGAACGTTCTGAAGCAGCTGCGTCAAGACATAGGAACACTGTGGGCAAGGTGATACACACAGGGAGAGACATACACACAGGGACGGGGACACACACAAAGGGACAGACACACTCACACACACACAAAGGGACGGACACACACAAAGGGACAGACACACACGGACGGACACACACAGGGACGGGGACACACACACAAAGGGACAAACACACACACACAGGGATGGACACACACACACACACACACACAAAGGGACAAACACACACACACAGGGATAGACACACACACACAAAGGGACAGACACACACACAGGGACGGACACACACACACACAGGGACGGACACACACACACACACTGGCACACTCAACATCAGCAGCAAGTCCAACCCTTAATGACCCCCACAATCCCTGGGGGGGGGGGGGTGATGTAGTAGCAGGCAGGAAAGCACACACTGTCCCCCTGTCCTATATGAGCCCCCACCCCCACCAAATACCTGTAAGTTCTGTTAGTTGCTTGGCTTTGGCTGTGGCTGCTGGCTGGGGCTCCGCCTCCTTCCTCTTTCTGCCTGTGCGGCAGCTGCATCACGCTCCAGCAGCCACTGGTCTGCTCTGTTAAAGAGACAGGCAGGCCAGGCAGCAGAGCGGAGCGCAGAGCGGCCGCGGGCCCCGCCCCCTCCTCACTCCGGACAGTGACTCCGTGCTGTTACAGGGCCGGCGGCGGCGGCGGCAACAAAAATGCCGGGGGCCGGATTAAAAGGTCCGCCGGGCCGTATACGGCCCGCGGGCCGTAGTTTGCCCAGGTCTGCTCTATTGGGTTGAGGTCTGGTGACTGTGGGGGCCATTTTAGTACAGTGACCTCATTGTCATGTTCAAAAAACCAATTTGAAATGATTCGAGCTTTGTGACATGGTGCATTATCCTTCTGGAAGTAGCCATCAGAGGATGGGTACATGGTGGTCATGAAGGGATGGACATGGTCAGAAACAATGCTCAGGTAGCCCGTGGCATTTAAACGATGCCCAATTGGCACTAAGGGGCCTAAAATGTGCCCAAAATACATCCCCCACACCATTACACCACCACCACCAGCCTGCACAGTGGTAACAAGGCATGATGGATACATGTTCTCATTCTGTTTACGCCAAATTCGGACTCTACCATTTGAATGTCTCAACAGAAATCGAGACTCATCAGACCAGGCAACATTTTTCCAGTCTTCAACAGTCCAATTTTGGTGAGCTCGTGCAAATCGTAGCCTCTTTTTTCTATTTGTAGTGGAGATGAGTGGTACCCGGTGGGGTCTTCTGCTGTTGTAGCCCATCCGCCTCAAGGTTGTGCGTGTTGTGGCTTCACAAATGCTTTGCTGCATACCTCGGTTGTAACGAGTGGTTATTTCAGTCAACGTTGGTCTTCTATCAGCTTGAATCAGTCGGCACATTCTCCTCTGACCTCTAGCATCCACAAGGCCTTTTTGCCCACAGGACTGCCGCATACTGGATGTTTTTCCCTTTTCACACCATTCTTTGTAAACCCTAGAAATGGTTGTGCGTGAAAATCCCAGTAACTGAGCAGATTGTGAAATACTCAGACCGGCCCGTCTGGCACCAACAACCATGCCACGCTCAAAATTGCTTAAATCACCTTTCTTTCCCATTCTGACATTCAGTTTGGAGTTCAGGAGATTGTCTTGACCAGGACCACACCCCTAAATGCATTGAAGCAACTGCCATGTGATTGGTTGACTAGATAATTGCATTAATGAGAAATAGAACAGGTGTTCCTAATAATTCTTTAGGTGAGTGTATAGTGTTGCCATTTGCAGCCTGTGCTGTCAATGCATAAGTCGCGGTAAGCCCAACACTCACCTAGGGACGACCGCCTTAAGAAGGCACCTGGCCTCCCATCACTGAGCCCAGTGGGAGCAACACCGTCAGAACCCACAAAGCCACTCTCTCGGCGCTCCACGTCCTACCTCTTCTCCTTCTCCTCTCTCCTCCAATTTGTCCTCCACTCCACCTTCCACTGTGCCTTCGTCGCATTCATCTGGCAAAAGGCAGGCTTCCGTGGCCCAAATGTTCGAGCGTAAAAAGATGATGACGCAGGATAACCCTGCCGCCCAACGGCTTACTACCGGCTTGTCGGAACTGCTAGCCCGCCAACTACTGCCATATAAACTGGTGGACTCAGAGGCCTTTATAAAATTTGTGGCCATTGGCATATCGCAATGGAAGGTCCCCAGAAGGAAATATTTCTCCCAGAAGGGCATCCGGGAGCTATATGGCCACGTTCAGCGACAAGTGAATGTATATCTGGCACACAGTCTCGGTGCCAAGAAATATCTGACCACAGACACGTGGTCTAGCATACCCAGGCAGGGAAGGTACATAACTTTTACTGCCCACTGGGTGAACCTTCTGACGGCTGTCAAGCATGTAACCCGTGGCACCCATGTGGATTAGGTGTTACCGCCACCGATTGCATGCAGGCCTGCCTCTTCTCCTCCTCCTCCTACTCCATCCTCCGTCTCCTCCACAGCTGACTCCTCCTTTTCCACTGCTACCGCCTCTTCCGCTGCACCCCCCAAGCTCCCCAGAACCTATTCGACGTACCAGGTGAGACGTTGCCATGCTGTGCTCCGGCTGTTGTGCCTGGAAGCCAAGACCCACCCTGGTCCTGCACTTCCTTCAGCTCTGTGGTCACAGACCGATCAGTGGCTAACCCTGCTCAATTTGACAGTTGGTAAAGTGGTTTGCGAGAATGGTGCTGAGCGCGTTGAAACAGGGCAAAATGAGACACGTGCATTGCATTGCACATGTAGTGAACTTAGTCGTGCAGTGATTCGTTTCCAAATACCCCGGGGTCCACGACGTCTTGCAGCAGGCCTGGACATTTTAGAAGATCTTACATGACTGGGGAGCTTGTTTTTTTTTCTGTCGCGTCAGTGGCTGCTCATGCATGACACATGCAGACTTCTGCGGCCATTTGATGAGATCACCAAACTGATCAGTCGCAGCCAGGGTGCCATCAGTGACTTCGTACTTCTTTCTGGAGCATGCATTGCGTCATGTCATTGATAAAGCCGTCGAGGAGCAGGAAGATGAGGAAGTCGCAATGCTGGATGAATTCCCAGGGGGGACTACTCCATCTGAGACAAGTCAACATGAGTCTGAAGAGGAGTCAGAGGAGGATGGTGCCTGGGCGGAGGAGGAGCAAGAAGAGCATGCTTTAAACGTTTCTGGGATCCCTGGTGTTGTCCGTGGCTCGGGGGAGGAGACCGAGGACGACATTATCCGAGGATGATGAGCAGGAGCCAGGACACTCCACCGCTTCCAGTTTAGTGCAAATGGGGACCTTCATGCTCCATTGTTTGAAGAGGGTCCCGCGTATAAAAAGCATAAAGGGCAAGGACCAGTACTGGGTGGCAATGTACTTAGACCCCCGGTACAAACACAAAATGGTGGACATGTTACCAGCATCACAGAGGGCTGTCAGGATACAGCACTTCCAGGCCTTGCTTCAAGAAATGCTGCATTCTGTTTTTATATAGTGGGACCGCGCTGCTCCTTGTTCACACAAGGAGTTTTTCCAGGAATGCAGGTAATCACTTTCTCTGGCTCAAGACAGACACCCTTCAGTTGGATAGTAGTGTGCTTCAACCCAGATTGAAGCTCAGCAAATCTATGCTGGATCGTTAAAGGCTTTTCTGCAAGATGTCATAAATCACACAATAGTGACAGTACCTCCGGCACAGTTAAAACTTTCTGTTTTATTATACTCACAGAAGACAAAAGATTATTCAGCATATCAATATGATAGTATTCTTTCCGCACAGCCCGACCCGGGTTTCACATAAAGCTTCGTCAGGGGCGAGAATTCAGATATGAGATCATTCTTGCAGGCAACCCATCGACAGCTGCCCTCCGAATCCAGCCTCAGAGAACGCCTAAACCAACAGGTGTCCGACTACATCAGGTTAACGGCCGATGTGGACGCTCTGAGAAGTGAGGAACCCCTTGACTACTGGGTGTGCAGGCTTGACCTGTGGCCAGAGCTGGCACAATTTGCCATGGAACTGTTGGCTTGCCCCTCGTCGAGTGTCCTGTCCTACAGGACGTTCAGCGCAGCAGGGGGGATCGTGACCAATAAGCGCACTCGCCTAGCTCATGACAGTGTGGACTACCTCACATGTCTAAAAATTAATGAGGCATGGATCTCGGAGGAATTCAAGACCTGTGACGACCATGTTTAATTGAATTTCCTCATCCCAGCACACAAATATCCGCCACCATCCACAACAAATATTGGTCCCTGTCTTAGGTAAATACAGCGGTATAAAAGGCCTTTTCTGTCCGTTGATTGCCTAATGTTTTGGGCCTCGGAGGAATTCAATACCTGTGACGACCAGGTGTTTCAACTATCATTAGAGTTTTTTTCAAGAGGGGGGATTTCGTTAGCCATGTTTTTAATCCAATTTTATATTTTAAGTTCTTTTAAACATATGCATTTGACCTGTATTTATACTGGCCTTCAGTAAAATTGATATCCATTGACCGTGTAATCTACCTCCAGCCACATACTTACTTTTTCTTTTATGTACACTGAATGCATTATTTTTGGGGCCTGTAGTACACTGGCCTGCTGGAAAATTGATATCCAATGACGGTGTAATCTACCTCCAGCCACATACATACTTGCTCTTTTATGTACGCTGAATGCATAATTTTTGGTGCCTAAAGTACACTAGCCTGCTGAAAAATTTATATCCAATGACCGTGTGATCTACCTCCAGCCACATACTTACTTGTTCTTTTATGTACGCTGAATGAATAATTGTTGTGGCCTCGGAAGAATTCAACACCAGTGACTACCACGGGTTATCGAATTTCAACTATTATCATTATTTTTATTTTTTTATTCAATTTTATATTTTTAGTTATTTTAAACATATATATTTTACATGTATTTGCACTGGCCTGCAGTAAAATTGATCTCCATTGACCATGTAATATACCTCCAGCCACATAATCACTTGATCTTTTCTGTCCTGTGAATGCCTAATGTTTGGGGCCTGTAGTCCAGTGGCCTACAGTAAAATTTTTATCCATTGACCGCATAGTGTACCTCGAGCCACATAATCAGAATTTCTTTTATGTCAGGTGAATGCCTAACTTTTAAGGCCCGTACTCCCATGGCCTAAAATACAATTTTTCTAGGCTCCAACAGGGCACATTTCAGAGAATTTGCCTTTAAGACGCTTTAAATGTCCCCTGATTAAGATACATATTTTTTGGAATTTTTTGTCATTGATCCCCCTCTAGTATGTTACTCTCCATGTTGTGGGACTATTTGTACACTTCTACTAAGTATTTGGTGGCTTCAAATATGAGCTGAAGGTTTTTCAGGTTCACCTGCCATTATAGTGATAAGGGCCCACTGCGAACTTGCTGTTTGCGAACATTTGATCTTGTTTGCGCGATCTCGGTGTCGAACCGTCCCGGCCAATGTTCGTCCATCACTAGTTGCTAGTTTTCACTCCCCGGCTCATTTTGGTACGGCACAGGTTGAAAATTACTATTCTTTGCCCTTTCCTCAAAAAAAACGCTATACTGCAAAACACCTACCCCTTGTCAAGGGGGATTTTCACAAGGGGGTGCTCCTTGAAACAGTTTCAGGCCTGTTTGGTGTGGCACGCCTTCTCCATTTTGCCACCCCACTGCCTCTTCCAGCCTGTTGAGGTGCAGAAGAACCCTCCCCCATCTGTACTGCTGTCCTCGCTCGGATTTCCACCTTCCCAGGTTGGGTCAGTGACTTCATCGTCCACCACCTCTTCTTCCACTAGCTCAGTCTGCTCATCCTTCTGACTTGTTGACCTAACCACAACCTCACTGATTGACAACTGTGTCTCATCCTCTTCATCAACCTCTTGAAACAGTAATTGCCGTTGACTTATTGACAACTGTGTCTCATCATCATCCACCTCATTAAACAGTAATTGCCATTCCCCACCGTCATATTCTTGCGACTGTGGATGCTCAAGAGCTTTGGAATCAGGGCACAAGATCTGTCCCTCATCTGCGCACACTTTACACTGTAGATGTGGCGCAGCAAATGTCGCTGTCTGCCGCAGCCTAACTATTACATGTTATTTAGCGCAGGATGCGCTGAAAATAGATATTGCTGCCACACACAACAGTCCTAAAAAGGACATTTGGGTCTGTAAAGTTTTATCTATTTAGCACAATTTGCTATAAAAATAGATATTGCTGCTGCCACACAAAACAAATAGTCCTTAACCACCTCAGGACCGCCATACGCAGGATTGCGTCCTGGCGGCGGCCCTGTTATTCCTCCTGGACTCATCACCAGCCTGCCAGCCAATGATCGTTGCTGGCAGGCTGGTGATTTTCAAAAAATCGAATCACAAGCTTCTGTGCTCCTCTGCTGGTCCTTTTCGTCGGTTGGTCCAAGCAGAGGAGCACACATCACTGTGAGTACACACCAACACTACACTTAGCCCCAGATCACCCCCCATCACCCCAATTAACCCCTTGATCACCCCTTGATCACCCCTGTCAATCACGTAGTGAAAGGGAAAAAAGTGATCAGTGTAAACTGTCACTTTTTTCCCCCACTAGTATTGAAGGTTAGGTTTAAGATAGTTTAGGCCCCTTTGTTAGGTAGTTAGCGTCGGTTAGCGCCCAGCCCACCGCACCGCAGTCACTGATTTGATGATTAGAGTATCGATAATCAGCATTGGTACTTTTATAGTATCTGTAAGTGATCAGAACTGATCACAGTCAGATCTATAATAGTATTAGTGTCACCTTAGTTCGCCCTCCACCCAAAACGCAGTGTTTGCCCGATCAGGCCTGATTGGTCGCCCACACGTGCGTTCACCCATGCCCGCCCCGCCGCAGTGACAAAATTTTTTTATTTTTTTTTATCACTGCACAATCACTTTACAAGCGCTGCGGCAATAAAAAAAAAAATCAGTTTTGATATTTTTTTATCAATCGCAGCGGCTTCCGGTACTTCGCTAGCCTCCCATTTGTAAGACAGGCTTGCTTTTTTTCTTGGGTAGTCTCAGGGAATACCCCCTAAATTTAGTTGACCAAAGGGCAAATAAGGGGTATTCTTCTGAAGAGGCCTACAGGATTCTGACCCAGTCGGATGAGGAATGGGAACCCTCATCTGACGAATCCAGCGGGTCAGAATATGAACCTGTAGAAAGCAGTGGCAGTCTGACCCAAAGTTCGGACAAGGAAGTTGAGGTCCCTGATATGACCAGGCGTACCCGGCCCCGTGTTGCTAGACCACAGGTTGTGCAGGATCCGCTTTAAGGGCAGCAGAGTGGGGCTGGCGCTGTCGGATTACGTGGTGAGGCATACACCAGCAGCGCAGCCCATCCTGGACCTAGTACTAGCACTGCCGTAGAACATGGTGAAGTGGCGAGCACCAGAAGGGCAGTTGAAGCTGGTACAGGGGCACGTGCATTAGTTCCCCAGTCACAGCCACCGCACAGACAGGCCCGTAGAGCCCCTAGAGTCCCTGAGGTGCTGGCAAACCCTGATTGGCAGGCCCCAACTTCAGCCGCACCAGTAGTTCCCCCTTTCACCGCCCAGTCTGGAATTCGGGTTGAGACAGCTCAGATCGGATCGGCACTGGGGTTTTTTGAGCTGTTCTTGACTGCGGAGCTCTTGGACTTAGTCGTGGCAGAAACAAACCGATATGCCACAGAATTTATAGCCGCCAACCCGGGAAGCTTTTATGCCCAGTCTTTCCAGTGGAAACCCGTCCAAGTTTCCGAATTTAAAACTTTTCTGGGCCTTCTCCTCAACATGGGCCTGACAAAAAAGCATGAATTGCGGTCATATTGGTCCACGAACCCAATTCATCACATGCCCATGTTCTCTGCTGCCATGTCCAGTACACGATTTGAGACCATCCTGCGTTTCCTGCACTTTAGCAACAACAGCACCTCTCGTCCCAGAGGCCACCCAGCTTTTGACCGGCTCCACAAAATTCGGCCCCTCATAGACCACCTTAACACCAAATTTGCAGATTTGTATACCCCTGAGCAAAACATCTGCATAGACGAGTCCCTTATACATTTTACCTGGCGCCTTGGCTTCAAACAATACATCCCAAGCAAGCGCGCCCGGTATGGGGTCAAATTGTATAAGCTCTGTGAAAGGGCCACAGGCTATACGCACAAATTTCGAGTCTATGAAGGTAAAGATCAGACCCTGGAGCCGGTTGGTTGCCCTGACTACCTGGGGAGGAGTGGGAAGACAGTCTGGGACTTGGTGTCACCCTTATTTGGCAAGGGGTACCATCTTTATGTGGACAATTTTTACACAAGTGTGCCCCTCTTCAGGCATTTGTTTTTAGAACAGATTGGCTGCTGTGGCACCGTGCGACCTAGTCGCCGGGGCTTCCCCCAACGGCTCGTTACCACCCGTCTTGCAAGGGGGGAGAGGGCTGCCTTGTGTAACGAAGAAATGCTCGCGGTGAAATGGAGAGACAAGCGTGACGTTTACATGCTCTCCTCCATTCACGCAGACACGACAATCCAAATTGAACGAGCAACCAGTGTCATTGAAAAGCCCCTCTCGGTCCACGACTATAATTTGCTCATGGGAGGGGTGGACTTCAATGACCAGATGTTGGCTCCTTATTTACTTTCCCGCAGGACCAGACGCTAGTATAAGAAGGTGTCTGTATATTTAATTCAATTGGCGATGTACAATAGTTTTGTTCTCTACAGTAAGGCTGGGAGAACAGGATCCTTCCTCAAATTCCAGGAAGAGATCATCGAGAACCTCCTGTATCCAGAAGGTTCCGTGGCCCCAACCACCAGTGTAGTGAGCCGTCTACACGAGCGACATTTCCCCAGTGTCGTTGCTGGTACCTCAAACCGACCGCCACCCCGAAAGAAATGTTGTGTCTGTAGCAGGAGTGGAATAAGGCGTGACACCCGCTATTTCTGTCCTGACTGCCCTGACCACCCTGCCCTATGCTTAGGGGAGTGTTTCCGGAAGTACCACACACAGGTACACTTAGCATAGGGATTGCGTTACACAGAACAGGCACACAGGGCTGTTAGGGCCCTTTCACTCACAGCTGCTGCAAACCTCTCCTTTCACCTGGGACAAAGTGCATAATGTACTTCGCCACATCTCTGGGCAATTTGCGCTTTGCACATTGTCCCATGGGGAAGGAGAGGTTTGTCCTATAAAGGTAAAAAAAGCAAAAAATAAATAAAAATCACCGGTAAGCAAAAAAGTTAATGTTCTGTTCAAAAAGTTAAAAAAGTTTATAAAAGTTAATATTCCGTTCAAATGTTATATAAACTTAATGTTAATAAATTTATTGCGTTGCGGCCTGGTTTTTTCTTTTTTTTTTTTACCTTCTAGGTGGACCAACCGATAAACGAGCTGCAGCACTGATGTGCTATCTGACAGAAGCATTGCGCTGCTGTCAGATTACACAAAAGTCGGTGTATGCGGTGCTGCAAGACGAGATTTCTCCTCTGCAGTAAAAGAGATACGTTTGCCGAGGCATATGAGCTGAGGGGCGGTGTTCATATGCTTTGGCAAACACTTTGTATATATAACAAAAAAAAAATCCCGGCAATGATTTATTCATCGACGTCGATTGATGTGAATGGAGAAATCGGGTTTGCCAGGGCATACGAGCTAAGTGGGTTTGGATGTTGGGCGGAGCTCCTATGTCCTGGCAGACGCCTTTCCCCTCCTTTTTTTTTTTGGCAGAGATTTTTTCATCCACATTGATCGATGCGAATGAAGAAATCTGTGCCGTTCATTTTTTCTTTCAGCCCAGAGGCTGAACCGGAAAAAAAATCTCATTACCCGTATGCTCAATATAAGGAGAATAGCAGAAACTCCTAATGCTGGCCATACATGTAATGATTGCGGAGACCCTCAATTGCCAGGGCAGTACAAACACCCCACAAATGACCCCATTTTGGAAAGAAGACACCCCAAGGTATTCGCTGAGGGGCATATTGAGTCCATAAAAGATTGTAATTTTTGTCCCAAGTTAGCGGAAAGGGAGACTTTGTGAGAAAAAATAAATAAAAAAATCTATTTCCGCTAACTTGTGCCAAAAAAAAAAAATCTTCTATGAACTCGCCATGCCCCTCATGGAATACCTTGGGGTGTCTTCTTTCCAAAATGGGGTCACATGTGGGGTATTTATACTGCCCTGGCATTTTAGGGGCCCTAAAGCGTGAGAAGAAGTCTGGAATCCAAATGTCTAAAAATGCCCTCCTAAAAGGAATTTGGGCCCCTTTGCCCACCTAGGCTGCAAAAAAGTGTGAGGGGCATGGAGAGTTCCTAGAATTATTATTTTTTTTTTGGCACAAGTTAGCGGAAAATGATGATTTATTATTATATTTTTTTTTTTCTTACAAAGTCTC
Organism: Bufo bufo; assembly: GCF_905171765.1. Classification (NCBI taxonomy): domain Eukaryota; kingdom Metazoa; phylum Chordata; class Amphibia; order Anura; family Bufonidae; genus Bufo; species Bufo bufo. The sequence continues at coordinate 297,065,207 of NC_053391.1, forward strand.
ATATTCCACTAACTTGTGACAAAAAATAAAAACTTCCATGAATTCACTATGCCCATCACGGAATACCTTGGGGTGTCTTCTTTCCAAAATGGGGTCACTTGTGGGGTATTTCTACTGCCCTGGCATTTTAGGGGGCCTAATGCGTGAGAAGAAGTCTGGTATCCAAATGTGTTAAAAATGCCCTGTGAAATCCTAAAGGTGCTCTTTAGAATTTGGGCCCCTTTGCCCACCTAGGCTGCAAAAAAGTGTCACACATGTGGTATCTCCATACTCAAGAGAAGTAGGGCAATGTGTTTTGGGGTGTCTTTTTACATATACCCATGCTGGGTGAGATAAATATCTCTGTCAAATGACAACTTTGTATAAAAAAAATGGGAAAAGTTGTCTTTTAGAGAGACATTTTTCTCACCCAGCATGGGTATATGTAAAAAGACACCCCAAAACACAGTGCCCTACTTCTTCTGAGTACGGAGATACCACATGTGTGACACTTTTTTGCAGCCTAGGTGGGCAAAGGGGCCCAAATTCTAAAGAGCACCATTAGGATTTCACAGGGCATTTTTTACACATTTGGAATTCAAACTACTTCTCACGCATTAGGTCCCCTAAAATGCCAGGGCAGTATAACTACCCCACAAGTGACCCCATTTTGGAAAGAAGACACCCCAAGGTATTTCGTGATGGGCATAGTGAGTTCATGGAAGTTTTTATTTTTTGTCACAAGTTAGTGGAATATGAGACTTTGTAAGAAAAAAAAAAATCATCATTTTCCGCTAACTTGTGACAAAAAATAAAAAGTTCTATGAACTCACTATGCCCATCAGCGAATACCTTAGGGTGTCTACTTTCCGAAATGGGGTCATTTGTCGGGTGTTTCTACTGTCTGGCCATTGTAGAACCTCAGGAAACATGACAGGTGCTCAGAAAGTCAGAGCTGCTTCAAAATGCGGAAATTCACATTTTTGTACCATAGTTTGTAAATGCTATAACTTTTGCGCAAACCAATAAATATACACTTATTGCATTTTTTTTGATCAAAGACATGTAGAACAATAAATTTAGAGAAAAATTTATATAGAAATGTAGTTTTATTTCAAACATTTTACAACTGAAAGTGAAAAATGTCATTTTTATTGCAAAATATTCGGTAAATTTTGATTAATAACAAAAAAAGTAAAAATGTCATCAGCAATGAAATACCACCAAATGAATACACTATTAGTGAGAAGAAAAGGAGGTAAAATTCATTTGGGTGGTAAGTTGTATGACCGAGCAATAAACCGTGAAAGTAGTGTAGTGCAGAATTGTAAAAAGTGGTCTGGTCATTAAGGGTGTTTAAGCTAGGGGAGCTGAGGTGGTTAAATGGACTTTTGGATCTGTTAAATTTTAGCAATTTAGCGCAGGTTGCACTAAAAATATATATTGCTGCTGCCACACACAATAGTCCTTAAAAGGACTTTTGGGTTTCTGAAAAGTTTTTCTAATAAAATGATTCCTATGTCACTCCCTACACTGTCTGTCCCTTCCTCAGCACAGCTCTCCCTGACTAAGACTCAGCCGAACACGCGTCATTGGGTACTACATAGCACCCGATGACTCGTTCCGGCCAGCCAATCACTGTAATGCCAGTAACCAACATGGCTACGGCATTACAGTGAAGGGCAGTACCTACGTGCCTGTTTATTGGCTGCGTAGCAGGCAAGAATTGTGCGGGGAGGAGACTCGAGCATTGCGCTCGAGCACATGCGGTATTCGGTCGAATACCGCCATGTGCCGAGCATCGAAATGCTTGAGCCGAACTGGTGTTCGGCCGAGCATGCTCGATCAACACTAATCAGATAGAATGGATGTTGTAGTGTAGCTGAAGCATAAGCAACGTGAACAGGGACAAAATGGATGTTATAGTGTGACTGAAGCACAAACCATGTGAACAGAGGCATATGGATCTGGACCGGTCATTACAATAAAAAAAACACATAAGGTATCAGATAAAAATGAATGTTGTTGTGTGGCTGAAGCACTAACAATGTGAACAGGGGGGTATGGGTCTGCCACTACAATAGAGGGACACATCAAAGGGCATCAAATAAAGTAGATATTATATTGTGGCTGAAGCACAAGCAGTGTAAACAGGCATAAGAATCTAGATCTATCACTATTAAGAAACATATGAGACATCCGATAAAATGGATGTTGTAGTGTATCTGAAACACCAACAATGTGAACAAGGGCTTATGAAAAAATAGGTAAAGTCATTTTAATGCACAAGTAATAAGTTTGTCTGTTTTAGAATTTAGACCCATAAGTAATTTGTATCCAATCAGTGGGGTCTGACACACACAACCACCACCAATAAGCTGTTTGAGAAGGCACACCTGTGAGTGCATCAACCTTTTCTGTACTTACTTAGCACAGCACTGTACATTCTATAGCAGCTGTGCTTGGTATTGCACTTTACTTCTTTGGAGCTGAGCTGCACCTACTGTAGGCCACATGATTGACGAATGTGACGTCACTCGGCCTAGGGATAACAGCAAGAATGCTGCGGCTCAACTGCAAGCACAACTTCCTTCTTGAACAACTTATTGGCCGGGGTCCCAGGTGTCAAACCCCCACCGATCAGTTACGGACGAAATATCCAGAGATGAGCGATCCAGTTGAGATTCATATTGGGTCTAGTTTGCCGAATTTTTGAAAAAGTGTGGTTGGGACCCAAATCAGTTCTGGCTGAACCGAAGTTGCTCCAATTACCCTGAAAGCTATTATATAATCCTTTTAGTCCCCTAGAATGCACAATTTTTAATAAAACTTCTCATTATCTAATTTATTGCATGTTATGAAAAAAAAATATTCTCCCCCTTCCCAAGCTCTGGAACTCAATGACAGCAATAGTAAATGTGGTCTGACTCTGACATACACTGAACAAAAATATAAACGCAGCACTTTCAGTTTTGCTCCCATTTTGCATGAGCTGAACTCAAAGATATGTAACATTTTCTACATACACATAAGACCCATTACTCTGAAATATTATTCCCAAATCTGTCTAAATCTGTGTTAGTGAGCAATTCTCCATTGCCAAAAATCCATCCCACCTCATAGGTTTGGCATATCAAGGTGCTGATTAGACAACATGAATATTGCACAGGTGTGCCTTAGGGTCCATTCACACGTCCGTTTTTTCTTTCCTGATCTGTTCCGTTTTTTCAGGAACAGATCTGGACCAGATCTGGACCCATTCATTTTCAATGGGTCCTGAAAAAAATCAGACATTGAGCTGTCCGTTTTTTTCCAGGACCCATTGAAAATGAATGGGTCCAGATCTGGTCCAGATCTGTTCCTGAAAAAACGGAACAGATCAGGAAAGAAAAAACGGATGTGTGAATGGACCCTTAGACTGCCCACAATAAAAGACTACTCTGAAATGTGCAGTTTGATCACACAGCACAATGCCACAGATGTCGCAACGTTTGAGGAAGCACGCAATTGGCATGCTGACTACAGGAATGTCTACCAGAGCTGTTGCCCATGCCCTAAAGTAGAAACTCCATAAAAGTGACCCCATCTAAGAAACTACACCTCTCAAGGTATTCAAAACTGATTTTTACAAACTTTGTTAACCCTTTAGGTGTTGCACAAGAGTTATTGGCAAATGGAGATGAAATTTGAGAATTAAAATTTTTGGGCAAATTTTCCATTTTAATAAATTTTTTCCAGTAACAAAGCAAGGGTTAACAGCCAAACAAAATGCTATATTTATTGCCCCAATTCTGTAGTTTGCAGAAACACCCCATATGTGGCCGTAAACTACTGTACGGGCACACAGTAGGGCGTAGAGGGAAAGGTGCGCCGTGTGGTTTTTGGAAGGCAGATTTTGCTGGACTGGTTTATTTACACCATGTCCCATTTGAAGCCCCCCTGAAGCACCTCTAAAGTAGAAACTCCATAAAAGTGACTCCATTTTGGAAACTACCGGATAAGGTGGCAGTTTTGCTGGGACTATTTTTAGGGTACATATGATTTTTTGTTGCTCTATATTACATTTTTGTGAGGCAAGGTTACCAAAAATAGAAATTCTGAAATTTCATCTCCATTTGCCATAAACTGTTAAGGAACACCTAAAGGGTTAATAAAGTTTGTAAAATCTGTTTTGAATACCTTGAGGGGTGTAGTTTCTTAGATGGGATCGCTTTTATGGAGTTTCTACTCTAGGGGTGCATCAGGGGGGCTTCAAATCGGACATGGTGCCAAAAAAAAAAAAGGCCATCAAAATCTGCCTTCCAGAAACCATACGGCGTTCCTTTCCTTATGTGCCCTGCCGTTTGGTCATACAGCAGTTTATTACCACATATGGGGTGTTTCTGTAAACTGCAGAATCAGAGTAATAAATATTAAGTTTTGTTTGACTGCTAACCCTTGATTTGTTACTGGAAAAAAAACGGATTAAAATGGAAAATTTGCCCAAAAATTGCTGTTTTGGCACAGTTTTTATTTAATTTTTTTGACCGTGTTCATCTGAGGGGTTATGTCATGGGGTATTTTTATAGAGCCGGTCGATACGGACGCGGCGATACATAATATGTATACTTTTTTTTATTTCTGTAAGTTTTACACAATAACAGCTTTTTTAAAACAAAAAAAAAATGATGTTTTTGTGTCCCCATATTCTGAGCCATAATTTTTAATATTTTTTGGGCGATTGTATCAGGTAGGGGCTCATTTTTTGTGGGATGAGGTGACGTTTAGATTGGTACTATTTTGGTGGGCAAACGCCTTTTTGATCGCTTGCTGTTGTACTTTTTGTGATGTAAGGTGACAAAAAAATTGTTTATTTAGCACAGTTTTTTTTTTTATGTCATGTGATATATTTATAGAGCCGGTCGATACAGACGCGGCGATACCTAATATGTATACTTCCCCCCCTATTTTTTACCAATTTTTTTTTTAACTTTATTTGGGGAAAATTACATTTTTGTTTATTTTTACTTGAAACTTTAAGTTTTTTGGGGGGAAAACTTTCTTTTTTCAACTTTTTTTTTCACTTTTTTTTTTGTCCCACTTTACAATGCATTCCAATACTTCTGTATTGGAATGCATTGGCTGTATGAGTAATACTGTGTTTATTACTCATACAGCTTCCGGCCTGTGAGATCCAGGGGGCTGGATCTCACAGGCTCGTCACCGGAAGGCAGCGCAATGCCTTCCTTAGGTATCGCTCTGCCTTCCATGCCATCGGGTTTCCCCTACAGCCGCATGGGGACCCGATGGCACCGCCGCCAGCAGCCGAAAACCGCAGGTAAAGCCGCAAACAGCAGGTCTGAATTGACCTGCGGTTTGCGGCGATCGCTGACACGGGAGGGTCACGGGACCCCCCCGCGCATTTAGCCCAAGATGCCTGCTCAATGACTTGAGCAGGCACCGGCTTCCGATCACCGCCCGCCGGGCAGCGGTGATCGGAAATACACAGGACGTACCCGTACGCCCTGTGTCCTTAAGTACCAGGACATCAGGGCGTACCAGTGCGCCCTGTGTCCTGAAGAGGTTAAAACCGATCAGGTAGGTGAAAAACTCCCTTTAAAGGGAACCTGTCACCGGGATTTGGGGTATAGAGCTGAGCACATGGGTTGCTAGATTGCCAATAGCACATTCGCAATACCCAGTCCCCATAGCTCTCTGTGCTTTTATTGTGTAAAAAAACAATTTGATACATATGCAAATTAACATTAAAGAGTCATATCTTACTTGTGTGACCAGAGAAGAGTCATATTTTCAAGCTCTGACTCATCTCCGGTTAATTTGCATATTTATCAAATCGTTTTGTTGACACAATAAAAGCACACAGAGCTATGGGGACTGGGTATTGCGGATGTGCTAGTGGCCATCTATAAACCCATGTCCTCAGCTCTATACACAAAATCCAGATGACAGGTTCCCTTTAATATTGCAGCCTTTGCTGCATCTGTGATTGTTAAAAACAAGCTTGAAATACTTAAATAATTTTCTGGGTTTTAAAAAACACGAATTTTTGTCAATACCCTCCATCTGGGGCATCTGCCGTATTAGTCAGTGTGCAATTTAAGCTAGAAATACAGCTATAATTTTCTGGGTTTTACAAAACACCCTTTTTAGGCAAAATACTAAATTTTACAGCCTTTGCTGCATCTGTACGTGTGAAATTCAAACGTTATATAATTGTCACGACCATGGTCATGGTCGTGACTCCTTGGGAGCCGCATGCATTTGCCTGCGGTCTTGTATTGCTGTCAGCCACAGGTGAGGGCTAGTATCTTGCCTCACGTGTGGTTGCCGGGCAGTGGAGCAGCCTGAGCTGGTTGCTGGGCAGCTCGCTGTCCATGCATGCGGTTGTCTTTGGCAACGTGTAGTTTTGTGTATGCACTTTGTCTGTTTGTTGTGCACAAGGTTATTTATATGTGCACGTCCCCTTTAAGTGGCTGTCTTCCCTTCCCTGGTGTGAGAAGGGTTAAATCCCTTCCTAGTATGTGAGCACTGGGTGTGTCTGTGTGGGTGTGGCTACTTGGGCCTATATAGCTTCTGCTGAGAGCAGTAGTCAGAGGGGTACTTCAGCCATGGTCTGCTGGAGTCAGCCTCCTACTTTTATACCACCTGCCAGTGTGGGCCACCCTTGTGGTCATAAGCAAATGTTGTTATGTGATGTTAAGTTTATGTTTATGTGGTGTCTGTTATTAGTGCAGCTATGGTTCTGGCTTCCTGTGTGTTTATGTGTGCTGTGTCCTTTTATGTCTGTGTGTGGACTTCAGCACTTGTGTCCAGGGATCCAGTCAGTGTGTCTGTGGCAGGTAGGGGTGGAAGTCTTTCACTCTCCTGCCATATCCATAGTCTGTTTATGTTTATATCCCCTTGCAGCTCGGCCAGTTTAGACTCCTGTTTCTCCGCATCCAGGAGGAACAGGTGGTCTACCCAGCTCCTAATTCAGGGATCGGCGGAGGGTGAGTAGGGATCCGAGGTTCCTGAGCATGAGCCCTCCTACCATCAAGGTCGGCTCATGCAGCTAGGAGTCAGGGTCAGATTAGGGATGCGATAGGAGGTGACCTACTCCCTAATTCTGTGGTCCTGGCCGAGCAGCCACTTACATCTCCTGGCATCGCACGGCTGAGGGTTTTCCCCATCCTCAGCCGTGACAATAATGCTGTCATATTTTGTTATTAAAAAAACACCCATTTTGGGCAAAAAACTAAATTTGCGGCTTTGTCTGCATCTGTCAGTGTGAGATACAATCTTGAAATACAGCAATAATATTCTGGGTTTAAAAAAACACTCATTTTGGGCAAAGTACTTAATATTGCAGCCCTTGCTGCATTTGTCATTGTGAGATACACACGATAGATATTGGTGTTCGGTTATTAAAAAAACACCCATTTTAGGCCAAAATCCTAATTTGTAGCATTTGCTGCCTCTGTCAATGTGAGATACATGCGTTAGATACTGCTGTTCTATACTGTTATTAAAAAAAAACGCCCATTTTAGGGCAAAAACTTAATATGCGGCCTAGTCTGCATCTGTCAGTGTGAGATGATACACCCTTTAGATACTGTTGTTCTAATCTGCTATTAACAAAACACCTATTTAGGGCAAAAATCTTAATTTTGCATCCTTTGCTGCATCAGTCATTGTGAGATACACCCTTTAGATACTGTTGTTCTATTCTGCTATTAACCCCCCCACACACACACACACCTATTTAGGGCAAAAATCTTAAATTTGCAGCCTTTGCTGCATCTGCCATTGTGAGATACACCCTTTAGATACTGTTGTTCTATTCTGCTATTAAAAAAAACACCTATTTAGGCAAAAATCTTAATTTTGCAGCCTTTGCTGCATCTGTCATTGTGAGATACACCCTATAGATACTGTTGTTCTATTCTGTTATTAAAAAAACACCCATTTTGGGCAAGATCCTAAATTTGAGAAATATGAGGAGAGCATCAAATAAGGGACTTGGCCCCTCAAATGGTGCTGCTGGTGGAGCTCCTGCTGCAGGGAGAGGACGTGGTCGATCTGTGCCAGCTACACGCACCAGTGAAACCCCTTCCTCAGGTGCGAGTAGGTGACGAAATCTGCAGCGGTCGGGCCTAATGCGGCTCTATGAATGGTCTGAACAAGTACAGGTGATAGTAGATTGGGTTGCTGACAGTGCCTCCAGTTCCTTCACATTGTCTCCCACCCAGTCTCCTGCTGAAACATCAGAGTTGGCTCCTGCAGCCGATGTCCATCAGTTTTTCACCTCACCCCCTTGGAAATCAGCCAAGCAGTCTGAGCCCCAAGTCATGCAGCAGTCTCTGCTGCTTTTTGATGACTCTGCTAGCAGGGTTTCCAAGGGCCATCCACCTAGCCCTGCCCCAGAAGAGGAAGAGATTGAGTGGACCAATGCTGAACCACTTATGTTTCAAGATGAGTGCATGGGAGGACCACCGTAGCACGTCTCAGATGAAGACGAAACACAGGTGCCAACTGCTGGAAAGTGTGAAGACCAACAAGTAGGGCAGGGGTGAAGACTGGGTGGAAGATGATGTGGGGGACGATGAGGTCCTCGACCCCACATGTAATCAAGGTCATGCGAGTGACCTGTGTAGTTCAGAGGAAGAGGCAGTGGTCGCACAGAACCACCAGCACAGCAGAAGCGGAAGCAGGGTGCAAAAGCAGGGGGCCGTCCTCTAGACAGTATGCCTGCTACTGCCCAACGCAGCAAGGGACTGAGCACACCAAAGCCAGCTCCAAGGAGTTCCCTTGCGTGGCAGTTCTTCAGACAATGTGCTGACGACAAGACACGAGTTGTTTGCACGCTGTGCAATCAGAGCCTGAAGCAAGGCATAAACGTTCTCAACCTGAGCACAACCTGCATGACCAGGCATCTAAGTGCAAAGCATGAGCTACAATGGAGTAGACACCTCAAAAACCAAGAAAGACCTCTGGCTCAACCTGCTTCCTCTTCTGCTGCAGTCTCGGCCTCTTCATCCACCTCTGGAGTGACAGTGGCACCTGCCACCCTGCAAACAGAGGATCTGCCAGCAACACCAATCACCTGGGTCACCAAGCATCTCCACAATGTCCCACGGAAGCGTTCAGCTCTCCATCTCCCAAACACTGGATCGGAAGAGGAAGTACCCCCCTACCCACCCGCGATCACTGGCCCTGAATGCCATCATTTCAAAATGACTGGCCTTTGAAATGCTGTCATTCCGTCTGGTGAAGATGGAGAGTTTTAAAAGCCTTATGGAGGTGGCTGTCCCACAGTACATCGTGCCCAGCCGCCGCTACTTTTCCAGGCGTGCCATCCCTTCCCTGCACAACCAAGTGGGGGACAAAATCAGGTGTGCACTGTGCAACACCATCTGTGGCAAGGTCCACCTAACTACGGATATGTGGACCAGTAAGCACGGTCAGGGACATTATTGAGATATAACAGCACACTGGGTAAATGCAGTGGAGGCTGGTCCTGAGGCAGATAGCAGTTTGGTACATGTCCTTCCACCACCGAGGATTGCAGGGCGCTTCTCTTTGCCTCCTGTTGCTTCCTCCTCCTACTCTGCTTCCTCATCCTCTACCAGCTACTCATGCGGTCAGCGTAACACCTTCACCACCAACTTCAGCACAGCCAGGGGTAAACGACAGCAGGCAGTTTTAAAACTTATCTATTTGGGGGACAAACCCCACACTGCGCAGGAGCTGCGGACGGGCCTTGAACAACAGACCGATGAGTGGTTGGGGCCAGTGAGCCTCAAGCACAGCCTCGTGGTGTGCGATAATGGGCGAAATCTCGTAGCAGCTCTGGGTCTAGTCGGTTTGACACACATCCTTTGCCTGGCGCATGTGCTGAATTTGCTGGTGTAGAGGTTCCTTGAAAATTACCCTGATATGTCAGAGCTGCTGCATAAAGTGCGGGCCGTCTGTGCGCGCGTTCGGCGTTCTTACCCTGCTGCTTGCCTGTCAGTGCTACAGTGTAACTTCGGCTTTCCCGCTCACTGCCTCATATGTGACGTGCCCACCAGGTGGAACTCCACCTTGCACATGCTGGCCAGACTGTGCGAGCAGCAGCAGGCGATAGTGGAGTTTCAGCTGCAGCACGCACGGGTAAGTCGCTGTGCGGAACAGCGCCACTTCACCACGAATGACTGGGCCTCCATGCGAGACCTGTGTTCCTTGTTATGCTGTTTTGAGTACTCCACCAACCTGGCCAGTGCCGATAACGCAGTTCTCTGCGTTACTATCCCACTTCTATGCCTCCTTGAAAAAACCGCTGCTGGCGATGATGGAAGAGGATGTGGCACAGGAGGAAGAAGAGGGATAATTTCATAGGGTTTCCGTCCAGTCATTCACAAGTGGCTCCGAGGGTGGGTTCCTGCACCCACAAACGCCAGGTACACAATTGTCCAGCCAAGGCACAGTTCTGGAGGATGAGGAGGAGGAGGAGATGGATGAGGAGGATGAGGAGGAGGAACCGTGTTCACAGCAGGGTGGCACCCAAACCAGCTCATAGCCAGCTCTGGTGCGTGGCTGGGGGGATACAGAGGACACATACGATATACCCCCCATAGAGGACAGCTTGTCATTGCCTCTGGGCAGCCTGGCACACATGAGCGATTACATGCTGCAGTGTCTCCGCAACGACACTTGTGCTGATTACTGGATGGCCACACAGTGGAAGTACAAGGCGAAGGCAGAGGAGGAGGAAGAGGTCGCCAACACAGCTGGGGCACCACCAGCGCCTCAGAAGGCAAGGTTAGCATGGCCGAAATGTGAAAAATCTTTGTCAGCACGCCTAGGACAACTAGTGATGGACGAACATCTGCCAGGACGGTTGGCGAACGCGATCAAATGTTTGCGAACTGCAAGTTGTGGCGAGTCCCATTTATTTTAATGGCAGGCGAACCTGAAAAACCTTCAGCTCATACTTGCAGCCAAGAAATAATTACTAGAAGTGCACAAATAGTCCCACAACATGGACAGTGACATACCAGATGTATTATTCGTATTTGCGATCTCCATTCATTATTTTTTTTAATGCAAAATATCGGCAATATAATTTTTGCGTATGGCATGCGCAAATGCACTACACAGTACCCAAATGCACTATAAAAAAAGTATATTGGTATATATCACCCCGCTTCAATCAGTTTTTTGGGGGGACGACTGGCATATCACACCAGAAGAAATTATTTGTTCCAATAACGCTTGTCCTTCTATATACCTGCAGTGTCGCAGCAGAACCGCACTCAACTGCCGCACAATACAAATGCACTATAATATACTTTCTAACATAGAAAGTATATTATAACATTGCACAAGGAAGGCAATCCATTAGAATATACTGTACATAAAGATAAAACGTAACCTTTAATAATGTTACTATGAGGGTCCATTCACACGTCCATAAGTGTTTTGCGGATCCACAAAACACGGACACCGGCAATGTGCATTCCGCAATTTGAGGACCGCACATCACCGGCACAATAATAGAAAATGCCTAATCTTTTCTGCAATTGCGGACAAGAATAGGACATGTTCTATTTTTTTGCGGAAACGGAAGCACTGATGCAGAAGTGCGGATCTGCAAATGCGGATGTGGATCCGCAAATGCGGATGCGGACAGCACATTCCGGCCCCATTTAAAATGAATGGGTCTTCACTGGTTCTGCAAAATTGCAGAACGGATGCGGACCCATTTTGCCGACGTGTAAATGGTAAAGATATCCCTCAAAATGAAAATAAATTAAATTATTGAAATTAAGCAAAAAGCATAGATGTGGTAGGCAATAACAAGTGCTCAGCGGCACTAAATCAGGTGCTCGGTGGCACCAAATCAGAAACCATACGTCCTACCACAATCCGGGGGGTTCAAGTGCACATCCATGAATCCTGGAGGGAAAGCAAACACCATCTATCCCTGGGCTAGATGATGATGTGGTATTGAAGGACAGGGTGGGTAAAGAACTGTCCCTGATATTGCCCTACAGGGGGGTGCTATTCTGGCCCTGATAGCCTGACCACAGACCACCCGCCCTGATAAGAGCGACCCCGTCCGGAACTTACCCTATATAAAAATGGCCCTAGTAAGCCCCTAGCCCCTAGGCCCCTGACTTCCAGGTGATCACTATATAGATCTATGTGTTTTTGACTCATTATAAAAGTATATTATAAGTATATTGCACCCCTCTGTGTATCACACCTATCGATAGCACATCAATACCAGTCCTTAAAATGACTTTTGTGGCCCTATTAGCTAGCGTTTGGTGTCCCTAACAGCCTGTCCCTGCTCCACACAGCAACCTCTCCCTACACTGGCAAAAAACTGAATGTAAAATGGCGGCCAGATCAGGTTTATTTATAAGGTAGGGGGTATGTCCATGTGCTGAAACGTCTCAATTGGCTGTCCTGTACCACCTGATGGATGTGTCATGGGTCAAAGTTCTTCACTGTTCTACAATGTAAAAGAATATGGCGGGCGCGAATATCTCCATATGTTCGCATGTTCGGCGAATCGCGAAAGCACATTGCCGCAAAACAACCGCCGAGCGAACCGTAAGGCCATCTCTAGCCACAACAACCAGCACCACCAGCTGATATGAAACGTCTTAGCAGGAGGCAGCATTTCACCAACATGGTGGAGCAGTATGTGTGCCCATACTGAAGGGTCTGCCCCCTTCAACTTCTGGGTCTCCAAATTGGGCACATGGCCTGAGCTTTCCCTTTACGCCTTGGAGGTGCTGGCCTGCCCTGCAGCCAGTGTAATGTCTGAATGTGTGTTTAGCACGGCAGGGGGCGTTATCACAGTCAAGCACAGCCGCCCATCCACAGCTAATGTGGACAAGCTCACGTTCATTAAAATGAACCAGGCATGGATCCCACAGGACTTGTCCGTTACTTGTGCAGAATAGACATGTATACCGGCCTTAACCAGCCATTGTTATACTACAGCGCAATTGCTCATTGTTGTATTTTGTATATATCACACTCTTTTGGAGTGTACCCTAATAAAAAATAAATAGAAAAATAAAAGCAAAAAACAGTGTTGGCTACCTCGTCTTCCTCCACTGCCGCTTCAACCTACACCGCTACGTCCACCGCCTCCTCAAGCTCCTACTCCATATGGACCTCAACCTCATAAATCAAGTATTTTTTTATTTTTATTTGTACGTATTTTATTTTATTTTGTCATTTCACTAATTTGTCTGTTACATTTTCGGGTAAAAATCACCAATTTTTGGGTGTGATATACCCCGGCTCTACCTAGTAGACAGGTAACATTTCACTAATTTGTCTGTTACATATTCGGGTGAAATTCACCAATTTTTGTGTGTGATGTACCCCTGCTCTACCTAGTAGACAGGTAACATTTCACTAATTTGTCTGTTACATTTTGGGGTGAAATTCACAAATTTTGGGCTGTGATATACCACTGCTATTCCTAGTAGACATATAAAAAAAATTCATGAATTTGACTGTTACATATTAGGATGAAATTCACCAATTTTTGGGTGTGATATACCCCTGCTGTATCTAGTAGACAGGTAAACAAATTTCACTAATTTGTTTGTTACATTCTCGGGTGAAATTCACCAATTTTTGGCTGTGATATACTCCTGCTATGCCTAGTAGACAGGTAAAAACATTTCACTAATTTGTCTGTTACATTCTTGGGTGACATTTGACCATTTTTGCCCTGATTAAACCGTTGCAATTGGATCGTGAACATCACGGGGACGTGCGACATGGTGGGGCAGTATGTGTTCACACGCCTACACGAACTGACTGATGGGTCTGCCCCCTGCAACTTTTGGGTCTTCAAATTGGGCATATCGGCTGAGCTTGCCTTTACGCCTTGGAGGTGCTGGCCTGCCATGCAGCCAGTGTATTGTCTGAACGTGTGTTTAGCACAACTGAAGGGGGTTATCACAGGTTATTTTTCCCAATGTTTTGGGGTGTACCCTAATTTAAAAAAAATACAAATAAATTTAAAACCAAAAAGCAGTGTAGGCTACCTCCTCCTCCACCACCGTTTCCACCTACACTGCTACATCCACTGCCTCCTCAACCTCCTACTCCATATGGACCTCGTCCTCCTAGATCAAGATTATAATTTTTTTTTTTTACGTATTTTATGTTATGTAAAGTCATTTCCCTATCCACATTTGTTTGCAGAGCACTTGCCATGCTCTTAACCACATTTTGATGCCATTTGCAGCCCTCTAGCCCTTTCCATTAAATTTTTTGAGCCATTTTAGTGCTCAAAAGTTCGGGTCCCCATTGACTTCAATGGGTTTCGGGGTCAAGTTTGGGTCAAGTTCGGGTCCCGAACTCGACCTTTTTTTGAAGTTCGGCCGAACCAGTCGAACCCGAACATCCAGGTGTCCGCTCAACTCTAATCCCCATGCATTCTGAATGGACTATGAAAATAATAGAGGGCGCTGTTCATAACTCAATAGCACCCTCTATTGGTTTCATAGTCTTCTGACAAGAATATTAGACTGATTAACTCAATAGAGGGTGCTATTGAGTTATGAACAGCGCCCTCTATTGATTTCACAGTCTTATGACAAGACAAATATTCTTGTCAGAAGACTATGAAACCAATAGAGGGCGCTGTTCACAACTCAATAGCGCCCTCTATTGGTTTCATAGTCTTCTGACAAGAATATTAAACTGATTCTTATGACAAGCTTATTAGTGTAGCCTTTTGCAAAAAAAAAATAATATATAGCATTATAGCGAATATTATGTAATAATTATATAGTAAAGCAAGTGATAATATCTGACATGGAAAAGCTGGGTAATAACTCAGTGTAGATCGCAAGTTATTACCCTGCTTTCCCAGTGTCAGATATTATCACTGAGTTATTATCCTGCTTTCCCAGTGTCAGATATCATCCTAGTGTAGATCGTGAATATTCTAATCGTGAATTTTCCATGCAAAAGGCTACACTAATAAGCTTGTCATAAGAATCAGTCTAATATTCTTGTCAGAAGACTATGAAACCAATAGAGGGCACTATTGAGTTGTGAACAGCGCCCTCTATTGGTTTCATAGTCTTCTGACAAGAATATTTGTCTTGTCATAAGACTGTGAAACCAATAGAGGGCGCTGTTCATAACTCAATAGCACGCTCTATTTGTTTTCATAGTCTTATGACAGCTGAAAAACAAGCCAGATTCTGCTCATTTTCATGTCTTTCCTATAAGCCCATGTTTATGCAAATTAGTTTTTACATAACAAAACTGTGTAGAAAGGTTATTGAGTATTATATTAGGGCAATCAGAAAACTTTTTTTCGCCCTAATGATATTGATCTAGGTGTGCAGGTCCACCCAAGCCATCCAACAGATGCAACATAACTTTGAGGTTTACTGGTTCTCAGTCAGATTAGAGCTGGTTTAGAATATCTCATAGTGCACAAGGCTGCCATTGTAAGGTATGCTGGCTGTTATCTGTCTCATGGATAGATAGATGGATGGCTTGTACATACCTGGCTTTTGGCATATAGCCTTTGTGTGGTTGTCTATTGTATGTTGTACATAATAGGAGTCTAAGACTATGCTATTTCCAAACCATTTTGATGGGGTTTCCATCAATTTCTAACCATTTTTTTATGAACCAGACACCCTCTTCTCTTCCGAGCAGGGGGTGCCTGGTTGTCTCCCATTGACTTCCATTATACTCGGGTGTTCGGCCGAGCATACGAATATAGCAATGTGTTCGAGCCGAACACCTGAATACTTTGGTGCCCGCTTGTCACTAAATTCTTTCAGTGTAGTTAATTTCAATTTTTTATGTGGTTCTCCTTGCGGTATATACGTTAATATATGATAGCTTTATGCTGTGGGTCGATATGGTTATGTCGATACCACTTTTATATAGTTTTTCATGTTTTACAAATTTTTCAGCGTAAAATTATTTTTATTAAAAATAAGTTATATTTTGCATTGCCACATACTAAAATCTATAACAATATTTATTTTTCTGTCAACCTAGCTAAGGGCTTTATTTTTTGTGGGGCAGGCTGTAGTTTTAATTGGTACCATTTTGGGGTACATATGACTTTTTAGATCAGTCTTTATACAATTTTTTCGGGAAGTGTGGTGGGCAAAATTGCAATTTGATAATAGTTTTTCTTTTTGTTAATAGCGTTCACCATGCAGGAGAAGTAACATGATCCTTTTATAGATCAGCTTGTTAGGGACACTGCAATACCAAACATGTGTGTTTTATTTTATTCATTTTTAACCAATTATCAATGTGCGGATATAGGAAAAAGATATTTATTTTTTATTTATTTATTTATTTATTTATTTATTTATTTTCACTTTCTTTTAGTAGCATTTGTATCCAGACTCACTTGGTTCTTGAAGATCCAGTGGGTTTGATGGCTCTACAATACACTGCCATGTATTAACACAAAGGGTTCTGTCTCTGGCTGGACCTGTCAGGCTTAGGGTACATGGCAAGCTTGAATGCCTTTTGTAAGGCATCCAGTTGCCAATGTAACCATCAGTATTCAGTTACCAATGTAACCATGGCAGCGCAGCGGTTCAATGGGAGAGGGATCAGCACCAATGTCGGCTGTTGTAGCTTAGTGTCAGTTGTATGTTACAACTGACACTTGCTGTTACGGCTACTAGGGTTGAGCGAACCCAAACTGTAAAGTTCGGGTTCGTACCGAACTTTAGGATTTTTGGACCCCAGACCCAAACATTTAAGTAAAAGTTTGGGTTTGGGTTCGGTGTTCGGCGCTTTCTTGGCGCTTTTTGAAAGGCTGCAGAGCAGCCAATCAACAAGCGGTTAACTGTCTGACCTTAGAAGCCATCACAGCCATGCCTACTAATGGCATGGCTGTGATTGGCCAGAGCAGCATGTGACACAGCCTCTATATAAGCTGGAGTCACGTAGCGCTGCACGTCACTCTGCTGTTACTAGTGTAGGGAGAGGATGCTGCTGGACTGGTGATTTCAGGGAAAGAATAGAAGAGAATCTAACTCAGCGATCTACATATAAATAGTTGTGTGGGTGCAGGGCACAATCGTTTTACCCTGCCCTGAGCCCATTGACCCCAACAAAAATAACTTTTATCCGTCTGTTAGGTGGGCGGCGGCCATTTTATGCAAGCTCAGTGCACCAGCATTGCATCTGAGCTTTTGAGACATTGTAAATCACCTTTTTTGGGGGCAATATACAACATCTGGATTAGTCAGTGTGCAATTTAAGCTAGACATACACCCATCATTTTCTGGGGTTTTAAAAACACACTTTTTCTTTCAAAAAACAGTATTTTCCAGATCTGCAAGTGTTAAATTCAAGTTTAATATATACAGCTTTCATATTCTGTTACCAAAAAACACTTTTTTGGCAATCTACAACATCTGTATTAGTCAGTGTGCAATTTAAGCTAGAAATACACACATAATTTTCTGGGGTTTTAAAAACACACTTTTTTTTGCCAAAAAACAGTATTTTCCTGATCTGCAAGTGTTAAATTCAAGTTTAATATATACAGCTTTCATATTCTGTTACCAAAAAAACACTTTTTTGGTAATCTACAACATCTGGATTAGTCAGTGTGCAATTTAAGCTAGAAATGCACCCATCATTTTCTGGGGTTTTAAAAACACACTATTTTCAGGACTTGAAGCATCAGCACGTGTGAAATTACAGGCTTATATACTGCTGTCAAATTCAGTTGTTAAACAAACACTCGTTTGAGCAAAAAAAATTTAGTTGGCAGCCTTGGATGCAGATGTCATTGTGAGATACACCCTTAATACATTTGGGTTAGATTCAGAGATTTGAAATACCGCCATTTGGTGCACCAATATTTAATTCATACCTACATGGCTCAGGCCGTGTAAGATACACCCTGTATATACAGGGCTTATATTATTTCATTAATAAAACACCCTTTTTGGGGCAAATTACACAATATTTCAGGCCTTGCAGCATAAGCACGTTTGAAATTCCTGGGTTATATACTGCTGCCATATTGAGTTATTAAACAAACACCCGTTTGGGCAAAAAAGTTTATTTGGCGGCCTTTGCTGCATATGTCATTGTGAGATACACCCTTAATACATTTGGGTTAGATTTAGAGATTTGAAATAATGTAATTTGGTGCACAAATATAAAATTCAGGCCTACACTGGTTCAGGTCGTGTGAGATACACCCTCTACATACAGGGGTTTGATTCAGGCATTTGAAATACAGCCATTTTGGGCAAAGAAATCTTTAATTCAGGCCTACACGGATTCAGGCCGTGTGAGATACACCCTCTACATACAGGGATTTGTTTCAGGCATTTGAAATACAGCCATTTGAAATACAGCCATTTTGGACAAAGAAATCTTTAATTCAGGCCTACAGTGATTCAGGCCATGTAAGATACACCCTCTACATACAGGGGTTTGATTCAGGCATTTGAAATACAGCCATTTGAAATACAGCCATTTTGGACAAAGAAATCTATAATTCAGGCCTACACTGATTCAGGCCGTGTGCGATACACACTCTACATACAGGGGTTTGATTCAGGCATTTGAAATACAGCCATTTGAAATACAGCCATTTTGGGAAAATAAATCTTTAATTCAGGCCTACACTGATTCAGGCCGTGTGAGATACACCCTCTACATACAGGGGTTTGATTCAGGCATTTGAAATACAGGCATTTGAAATACAGCCATTTTGGGAAAATAAATCTTTAATTCAGGCCTACACTAATTCAGTCCGTGTGAGATACACCCTCTACCTACAGGGGTTTGATTCAGCCATTTGAAATACAGACATTTGAAATGCAGGCATTTGAAATACAGCCATTTTTGGCAAATAAATCTTTAATTCAGGCCTACACTGATTCAGGCCGTGTGAGATACACCCTCTACATACAGGGGTTTAATTCAGGCATTTGAAATACAGCCATTTGGAGCATCAATATTGAATTCAGGCCTACACTGGTTCAGGCCGTGTGAGATACACCCTCTACATACAGGGGTTTCACTCAGCCATTTGAAATACAGCCATTTGAAATACAGGCATTTTGGGCATAGAAATCTTTAATTCAGGCCTACACTGATTCAGGCCATGTGAGATACACCCTCTACATACAGGAGTTTGATTCAGGCATTTGAAATACCGCCATTTGGTGCACCAATATTGAATTCAGGCCTACACTGGTTCAGGCCGTGTGCGATACACACTCTACATACAGGAGTTTGATTCAGGCATTTGAAATACAGCCATTTGAAATACAGCCATTTTGGGCAAAGAAATCTTTAATTCAGGCATACACTGATTCAGGTCGTGTGAGATACACCCTCTACATACAGGGGTTTGATTCAGGCATTTGAAATACAGCCATTTTGGGCAAAGAAATCTTTAATTCATTCTACACTGATTCAGGCCGTGTGAGATACACCCTCTACATACAGGGGTTTGATTTAGGCATTTGAAATACAGCCATTTGAAATACAGCCATTTTGGGCAAAGAAATCTTTAATTCAGGCCTGCACTGATTCAGGCCGTGTGAGATACCCCCTCTACATACGGGGGTTTTATTCAGGCATTTGAAATACCGCCATTTGGTGCACCAATATTGAATTCAGGCCTAAACTGGATCAGGCCGTGTGAGATACACCCTTTACATACAGGGGTTTGATTCAGGCATTTGAAATACAGTCATTTTAGGCAACAAAATCTTTAATTCAGGCCTACACGGATTCAGGCCGTGTGAGATACACTCTTTACATACTGTCGTTCTATTCTACTATTAATTAAACACCCATTTAGGGCAAGATCCTAAATTCTAAAAATATGAGGAGAGCGTCAAATAAGGGATGTGGCCCAGGTCGTGGTGCTGCTGGTGGAGCTCCTGTTGCAGGGAGTGGACGTGGTCGATCTGTGCCAGCTACACGAACAAGTGAAACCCCTTCCTCAGGTGCGAGTAGGCGACAGAACCTGCAGCGGTATTTGGTCGGGCCTAATGCGGCTCTACGAATGGTGAGGCCTGAACAAGTACAGGCAAAAGTGCAGAAATAGGTTACGTAAAGAATAGCATGGAAAAGCAATAAAGCCCCTAACTAGAGCTTAACTCAGAAAATAACTAGATAACCTACAAAGAGACACTGATAACTATTAAGCTAAAAGATATAGTTTTATTGGACATATAGTTAAAAACATATACAAAGAGATGACGAACAAGTGCAGAATGGTGCAGTACAATCCTGGGAGAGTTGATCCAGTATAACATAGTAATAGGGTAAGTGACCGAAGATATAAATGCCTGTATATAAAAGAAACTCCTATACAAAAAATACACTTGAGAAGAGTCCACAATGCAAATGAATGCATTCAATATGAAAGTGCAAGTGCGTATAATCAATTGTAAGTAGAGGACAAAAGGTATAAATCCTCAGGTGTGGCTCTTTCCAAATGTATAGTTGTATCTATACAGCTACATGTAACGGACAGTAAAGTGCATGTGCAAGCTGTAGGAGATAAAAGATGAATGACATGACCAAAAACGGTTCAAAAGAGGCAAAGAACCGCAACAATAATGGTAAAACATGCGGTCCAAACAAAAACAAAGTCACATACCGTATATAGAAGTAACAGGTCCACAGGAAGACTGCACACCCCGACGCGCGTTTTTGGTCATGTCATTTATCTTTTATCTCCTACAGCTTGCACATGCACTTTACTGTCCGTTACATGTAGCTGTATAGATACAACTATACATTTGGAAAGAGCCACACCTGAGGATTTATACCTTTTGTCCTCTACTTACAATTGATTATACGCACTTGCACTTTCATATTGAATGCATTCATTTGCATTGTGGACTCTTCTCAAGTGTATTTTTTGTATAGGAGTTTCTTTTATATACAGGCATTTATATCTTCGGTCACTTACCCTATTACTATGTTATACTGGATCAACTCTCCCAGGATTGTACTGCACTATTCTGCACTTGTTTGTCATCTCTTTGTATATGTTTTTAACTATATGTCCAATAAAACTATATCTTTTAGCTTAATAGTTCTCAGTGTCTCTTTGTAGGTTATCAAGTACAGGCAAAAGTAGATTGGGTTGCTGACAGTGGATCCAGTTCCTTTACATTGTCTCCCACCCAGTCTCCTACTGAAATACCACAGTTGGCACCTGCAGCCGATGTCCATCAGTCTTTCACCTCACCCCCTTGCAAATCAGCCAAGCAGTCTGAGCCCCAAGTCATGCAGCAGTCTCTTCTACTTTTTGATGACTCTGTTAGCAGGGTTTCCCAGGGCCATCCACCTAGCCCTGCCCCAGAAGTGGAAGAGATTGAGTGCACCGATGCCCAACCACTTATCTTTCAAAATGAGTAAATGGGAGGACCATCGCAGCACGTCTCAGATGATGACGAAACACAGGTGCCAACTGCTGGAGCTTTTGAAAGTGTGCAGACCGACAAGGCAGGGGTAAAGACTAGGTGGAAGATGATGTGGAGGACGATGAGGTCCTCGACCCCACATGGAATCAAGGTTATGCGAGTGACCTATGTAGTTCGGAGGAAGAGGCAGTGGTCGCACAGAGCCGCCAGCACAGCAGAAGAGGGAGCAGGGTGCAAAAGCGGAGCGGCCGTCCACTAGACAGTACTCCTGCTACTGCCCACCGCAGCAAGGGACCGAGCACACTAAAGCCAGCTCCAAGGAGTTCCCTGGCGTGGCAGTTCTTCAGACAATGTGCTGAATACCAGACACGAGTGGTTTGCACGCTGTGAAATCAGAGCCTGAAGCGAGGCATAAACGTTCTCAACCTGAGCACAACCTGCATGACCAGGCATTTAAGTGCAAAGCACGAGCTGCAGTGGAGTAGACACCTCAAAAACCAATAACGGTCTCTGGCTCCTCCTGCTTCCTCTTCTGCTGCAATCTCGGCCTCTTCATCCACCTCTGGAGTGACAGTGCCACCTGCCACCCCACAAACAGAGGATCTGCCAGCAACACAAACACCTGGGTCACCAAGCATCTCCACAATGTCCCACGGAAGCGTTCAGCTCTCCATCTCCCAAACTCTGGAGAGGAAGAGGAAGCACCCCCCTTCCCACCTGCAATTCCTAGCCCTGAATGCCAGCATTTCTAAATTACTGGCCTTTGAAATGCTGTCATTCCGTCTGGTGGAGACGGATAGTTTTAAAGGCCTTATGGCGGTGGCTGTAACACAGTTCGTCGTGCCCAGCTGCCACTACTTTTCAAGGTGAGCCATCCCTTCCCTGCACAACCAAGTAGGGGACAAAATCAGGTGTGCACTGTGCAACGCCATTTGTGGCAAGGTGCACTGACTACAGATACGTGGACTAGTAAGCATGGTCAGGGACGTTATATCTCCTTAACAGCACACTGGGCCTGAGGCGGATAGCAGTTTGGCTCATGTCCTTCCACCACCGAGGATTGCAGGGCGCTTCAGTTTGCCTCCTGTTGCTTCCTCCTCCTACTCTGCTTCCTCATCCTCTACAAGCTCCTCATGCGGTCAGCGTAACACCTTCATTACCAACTTCAGTACAGCCAGGGGTAAACGACAGCAGGCAGTTTTAAAACTTATCTGTTTGGGGGACAAACCCCACACCGCGCAGGAGCTGTGGACGGGCCTTGAACAACAGACTGATGAGTGGTTTGCGCCAGTCAGCCTCAAGCCCGGCCTGGTGGTGTGCGATAATGGGCGAAATTCCTTGCCTGGTGCATGTGCTGAATTTGGTGGTGCAGAGATTCCTTAAAAATTACACCGATATGTCAGAGCTGCTGCATAAAGTGCGCGCCGTCTGTGCATGCTTCCAGCGTTCTCACCCTGCTGTTGCAGCGCTGCAGCGTAACTTCGGCCTTCCCGCTCACCGCCTCATATGCAACGTGCCCACAAGGTGAATCTCCACCTTGCACATGCTGGCCAGACTGTGCGAGCAGCAGCAGGCGATAGTGGAGTTTCAGCTGCAGTACGAACGGGTGAGTCGCTCTGCAGAACAGCACCACATCACCACGAATGACTGGGCCTCCATGCCATACCTTTGTTCCTTGTTGCGCTGTTTTGAGTACTCCACCAACATGGCCAGTGCCCATAATGCCGTTCTCAGCGTTACTATCCCACTTCTATGCCTCCTTAAAAAAAAGGCTCCTGGCGATGATGGAAGAGGATGTGTCACAGGAGGAGGAGGAGGAAGATGGATCATTTCGTAGGGTTTCCGGCCAGTCATTCCCAAGTGGCTCCGAGGGTGGGTTCCTGCACCCACAAACTCAAGGTACACAATTGTCCAGCCAGGGCACAGTTTTGGAGGATAAGGAGGTGGAGGATGAGGAGGAGGAGATGGAGGAGGAGGAACCATGTTTACAGCAGGGTGGCAACCAGACCAGCTCATGGCCATCACTGGTGTGTGGATGGGGGGATACAGAGGACACAGACGATACACCTCCCACAGAGGACAGCTTTTCGTTGCCTCTGGGCAGCCTGGCACACATGAGCGATTACATGCTGCAGTGTCTCCGCAACGACCGCCGAGTTGCCCTCATTCTAACTTGTGCTGATTACTGGGTGGCCAACGCTGCTGGATCCCTGTTGCAAGGACAACGTACCGTCCTTAATTTTGTCACTGGAACAAGATCATAAGATGCGCGAGTACAAGCGCACGCTGGTAGACGCGCTGCTGGTGGCATTCCCACCTGATAGCGGGGGTACAGTGGAAGAACAAGGCGAAGGCAGGGGACGAGAAAGAGGTCGCCAACGCAGCTGGGGCACCGCCAGCACCTCAGAAGGCAGGGTTAGCATGGCCGAAATGTGGAAAAGCTTTGTCAGCACGCCACAACAACCAGCACCACCAGCTGATATAGAACGTCTTCGCAGGAGGCAGCATTTCACCAACATGGTGGAGCAGTATGTGTGCACACGCCTACACGTACTGAATGACTTCTGGGTCTCCAAATTGGGCACATGGCCTGAGCTTGCACTTTACGCCTTGGAGGTGCTGGCCTGCCCTGCAGCTAGTGTATTATCTGAACGTGTGTTTAGCACGGCAGGGGGCGTCATCACAGACAAGCGCAGCCGCCTGTCCACAGCCAATGTGGACAAGCTCACGTTCATTAAAATGAACCAGGCATGGATCCCTCAGGACTTGTCCGTACCTTGTCCAGAATAGACATGTATACCGACACTAACCAGCCATTGTTATACTGCAGCACAATTGCTCATGTTTGTATTTTGGATATTTCACACTCTTTTAGAGTGTACCCTAATTGAAAAAAAGTAAATTAAAACGTGCCCAGCTGCCACTACTTTTCAAGGTGAGCCATCCCTTCCCTGCACAACCAAGTAGGGGACAAAATCAGGTGTGCACTGTGCAACGCCATTTGTGGCAAGGTGCACTGACTACAGATACGTGGACTAGTAAGCATGGTCAGGGACGTTATATCTCCTTAACAGCACACTGGGCCTGAGGCGGATAGCAGTTTGGCTCATGTCCTTCCACCACCGAGGATTGCAGGGCGCTTCAGTTTGCCTCCTGTTGCTTCCTCCTCCTACTCTGCTTCCTCATCCTCTACCAGCTCCTCATGCGGTCAGCGTAACACCTTCATTACCAACTTGGGCACATGGCCTGAGCTTGAACTTTACGCCTTGGAGGTGCTGGCCTAATCATTAACATTTTAGGCTGAAATTCACCAATTTTTTGGTGTATAGTGCCACTGTTATACCTAGTAGACAGGTTAAACAAAAAAAAATGTAATTTACATTTTAGGGTGAAATTCACCAATTTTGGTGTGTATAGGTACACTGCTATACCTAGTAGACTGGTAAAAAAAAAAAAAAAATTGTCAGTTACATTTTCTGGTGAAATTAACAATTTTTTTGTGTATAGTACACTGCTATACCTAGTAGACAGGTTAAACAAAAAAAATATTGTCAGTTATATATTCTTTTGAAATTCAACAATTTTTGGGTGTGATGTACCACTCCTATACCTAGTAGACCGAAAAAAATATAAAAAAAATTATCAGTTACATTTTCTGCTGAAATTCACCAATTTTTGGGTGTATAGTACCACTCATATAGCTAGTAGACAGTTTTTTTTTAAAAAAATTGTCAGTTACATTTTTGGGTGAAATTCACCAATTTTTGGGTGTAATATACCCCTCCTCTACCTAGTTGACAGCTTAATAAATTTCAATAATTTTTCTGTTACTTTCTTAGGTTGACATTATACAATTTTAGACGTGAATAAACACCTGCTATGCATAGGTGACAGGGAATAAAATGTAATATATTATTCAGTAATTAATGCGCGCCACATCCTTTCATTCAATGCTTAAACTTTGAAAAGTTTTATGCTTTAATAATTTCTCACATATTTCATCTCTATAATTTGAAATTTGAAAAAATTAATCCTCCCTTGGATGTGGTCTCACGGGTGGCGGGGAATCAGGGTTCCAGGGTAGAGAGGGAGCCTCTCTGCCCTGGAACCCTGATTCCCCGCCACCCGTGATTACCATGGTAGGCGCATGAAAGTTGATAGAGCAGATATCAAATTGGATCGTGGACATCACGGAGATGTGCGACATGGTGGGGCAGTAAGTGTGCACACGCCTACAAGAACTGACTGACAGGGGTCTGCTCCTGCAACTTCTGGGTCTCCAAATTGGGCACATGGCCCGAGCATCACTTTTTGTGATGTAAAGTGACAAAATGGCTTTTTGATACCATTTTTATTTTTTTTTATTTTTTACGGTGTTCACCTGAGGGGTTAAATCATGTGATATTTTTATAGAGCAGGTCCTTACTGATGCGGCAATACCTAATATGTATACTTTTATATATATTTTTTTTATTTATATTTTATTTATATATATATATATATATATATATATTTATATATTATTTATATTTTATTTTTAAGTTTTATACACTAATATCATTTTTGACACAAACAAAAAATCATGTTTTAGTGTCACCATAGTCTGAGAGCCATAGTTTATTTTTATTTTTTGGGCAATTCTCTTAGGTAGAGTATCATTTTTGCGGGATAAGATGACTGTTTGATTGGTACAATTTTGGGGTGCATATGACTTTTGATCGCTTGCTATTATACTTTTTTGTGATGTAAGGTGACAAAATGGCTTTTTGACACCGTTTTTATTTTTAATCATGTGATATTTTTATAGAGAAGGTTGTTACGGACGCGGTGATACCTAATATGTATACTTTTTTATTTTTTATTCATTTAACACAATAAAAGCATTTTTGAAACAAAAAAAAAAATGTTTTAGTTTCTCCATAGTCTGAGAGCCATATTTTTTTTTTTTTTTGGGGGCGATTCTCCTATGTAAGGGCTAATTTCTTTGCAGTATGAGGTGATGGTTAGATTGGTACCAATTATGGGGGCATATGCCTTTTTGATCGCTTGGTGTTACACTTTTAGCGATGTAAGGTAACAAAATGGCTTTTTTTTACACAGTTTTTATTTATTTTTTATGGTGTTTATTTGACGGGATGGATCATATGATATATTTATAAAGCCGGTCATTACGGATGCAGCAATGCCTAATATGTGTGTTTTTTTATTTTTATTATGAAATCAGGGGAAACTTTATTTTTTTTTATTGAAAACACTTTTTTTTTAAACTTTATTTCTGTCCCACTCTGGGACTTCAACCTTTGGGGGTCTGATCCCCTCTGCAATGCATTACAATACATCTGTATTGTAAGGCATTGCCTGTTCGTGTACTACAGTAAGTAGTACACTAACAGGTTGCCTAGGAGACCCAGCCTGAGGCTGGATCTCCTGGGCACCTGTAGAAGGCAGGTCCCGATGCCATGCAAGGCATTGGGCAGCCTCTGCACGGCATCGAGCTGACTTCTGGCACAGCGCAGACCGCGGCATAGAAGGGGTTAATCCATCGGCATCAGGTTTTACAGCGATGCCGGCAGATACAGCAGGGGCTTGGCTACCAGGGACTGCCGGACCCCTGCAGTGATCGGGCGGGCACCGCTCCGGTACTCGCCCGATCAGCCCACCGTGCATGTACGGCGGAATGCATTCTGGCAATGCATCTCCCGCCGTACATGCACATCGTTTTGCGTTAAGGGGTTAAAGGGGTTGGCCACTTTCTGGTTTCTTTTGACAGATCACCTTCATGTGATGTCAAATACACTGCACCTGCACTAAACTCCCAGCAGTATTGGTAAGGTGGCCGGTGCAGTGTATATGAACAGTGGAGACATCACATGGAGGTGATTTTCTTGGTCACATGACCCTCCATCAGTAGCCATTTTATGGATAAGACACAAAAGACTTTGTAAACAAGGAGGCATACCTTATGGAATATAGAAAATGCCACGTCATTTCAACAAAGGCTATATTAGTAAGTGCAATATAATTCTCTTACAAACACATTGGTTAACAGTAGCCAGAAAGTGGCCAACCACTTTAATGTATTCCATGCGTATATGTAAAATGTATAATAATCTGTCATTATAGTAGAGGTTTGGTGCTTAACTACATGTTCATCTGGTCACCCATTTCTGCTTTGATCTACTTCCTATTGCAAATAATTGTTTTACTTGTCTAGCCTCCTCAGGTTATTTACTATCATTTACTACTCTCTCTATATAGCACTAGGTTTTTTTTATCTTCTTTACTGAAATTTGCCTTGCAGTTAATTTTGTATTCTGTTTTATTTCATATAGTTCACTGCTGCTTATTTCCAGACCCAATCTGTAGGACTATCACAGTGCTGTGCTGCTAAATTATAAGGCATTGGCTTTGTTCTGTACAAGTACACATAAATGCATAATATAATAGAATTAAAAAATTGTAGTTTGCCTCCTCCCCCAATTTCTTTTTATCAGAATATTTAGAATAGCAATATTTCATGTTTTTTATTGTCACAATGATTTTAAAGTCTTTTGCACTTTTATTTTTGTGTTTTCTGTCACAAATAAAAATGAGATCTTGTGGTACAATAGAAATGACAGTTCAGTCTCTGCAATCATTTTTCTTTAATCATAAAAAACAACATTAGCAGAGATGATTTGCAATTGTAATGACAATCTGCAAATTGGTATGACATTGGAGCTGTCAAAGCTCAATGTAAAAGTGCAATTGTCAATGAAGTGTTCCCTTGGATGCCTCAGGCAAACCTCTGTTCAACCCTTTTCAAGTGACCTCCATGTTAGCTGTATCATCAGTGGGACAGAGATGTTTGAGTGATTTTCATTCAAAAATGAATGCGACATTACATATTATTATATTATCAGAGAAAGGGATTACTATAGAATGCTTGAGTATTTTAACTGGTAAGTGGTAATTTTAGACAGTGTTGGACTAGGTTGGCTAAGTAAAGTGTGATGATGTAGTTTCTGATCATTTGAATTCCATCTTGTATCTGTTCATTTGAATTTCATTTTAAGACCTATGAATGCAGGTGCAAGGGACTAAGGCTTTGTCTACATATTTTCTCAAGGTTGTTTTGAGATTCTGACTCGCTGCAGAGTTAGGAACTGGCCACTCCAAGGTCTAGGGTGATAGCCAGGGGTGTAGATAAGGGGGGGATAGGGAGGTTCAAACCCCACCCCAGAGTGTCTGTTCTCCTAACTAGTGATGTCCGGTTCATGAACGAATCGTTCATTTGAATGGATTCAGTTCACTGAACCGGAGGACTGGAGTCGATTCACCTGACTGAGCTGATCCGTGTGAAGCCGCTCAGTCACATAGCGCACAGACAATAGCAGAGACGCCGTCGCTGGCAGCAGGGAGGGACTCGGGAGGAGCGTAATATCATCCTAGAGTGGAAGCTGCTTCTGCCAGCCCCTCCCCTCCCCACCCACCAACCAATCAGAGCTGAGGCAAGGCAAGCACTAGCAGCTCTGAGTCGTCTGAGTCACACAAGTACAGGGAGTCTAAGAATAGAAATGAATCGAAGAGTCACAGGTTAAAGAATCTAAAGATCCGACTTATAGTTAGGATTCATTCGATTCTTTGAGTTAAAAGAGCCGTGAGTCAGAGTCACCAGAACAGTTTACACTGAGGCTGTCTTGTCAGACTGTTGTCACTGTGGGTAACAATGCACACCACAGTCACAGCTCCTGATTCCTCCTGTCCGGCGTCCGCTTCTCTTGAATCCCTTCACTATCACTATAATGACTCTTCCTGACTCACTCAGTCAGAGAGCTCAGAAATAGAATGTACCAAGAGCCGACTGAGTAAGCAAGTGAATCGAATAGATAGCATACGCGCATGCGCACCGGCACCTAGAGTCTTCGGTTCACTTGCGAGTCAGCTCAGCAGTCAGTAGACTCAGCAAGTGAACCGCCTCCGTGACTCCGTCTCCCGGCGGCCGGCCACGTAACTTCACTCACTCCGACGTCACGCGCCTGCTCCGCCTTCATTAATAAAGTGGGAGGAGCATGCGCCTGCAGCGTGACGTAGTGAGTGACGTCACGTTACGCTACCGCCGGCCGCCTAGTTATAGTGTTTGAAGAGCGGGAGCCAGCCTGGGGCCTATCTGGAGTCCTGACAGTCCCAGTCCCAGTAAGTTAGTAGTGATAGATTATTAGATAGTAGTAGTACATATACTTTGCACAAGTAGCTCACTTAGTCACTTATATAAGGAACGGCGGGTCCGTCTTACAATAGGGACACTGTCAGGGACACTGTTATGGGGGGAAGGAGATATCTGTGGATGATGACTCTTATAATTTGAGAAAGCTGAACCCCCCCAGGAAAAATTTTTATCTACGGCCTTGGTGATAGCAGATGAACAACATGTACACAATGACAATTATGGAGCACATGTGTTAGCTATGCTCCACTAGGGAATTGAGCTTTTTTTTAAATCTGTATAAAACTGTAACCCTTTAGGAAAAAATTCAGAAGCTCATCCTACGGGGCCTTGTGTTGGACCTGATAGGTGTTTTCCCAATTGAGACTTGGACTACATTCGCTGAATGGCCTTCAAAGCTGATATCACAGTCAGATGATTCTAACTCAATCGGTGATGTATGTACCTTCATTCTGGATGTAGTCAGGACTCCAGTTGAAGTGTTGATATAATTATGTATTGTGTTCTTTATCCTTTGTATATAGATAAGTGCAAAAGAAGGACATTATATCCCTATATGTATGTACTACTTATTATTAGAGTTGAGCGAACACCTGGATGTTCGGGTTCGAGAAGTTCGGCCGAACTTCCCGGAAATGTTCGGGATCCGAACCCGAACCGAACTTCGTCCCGAACCCGAACCCCATTGAAGTCAATGGGAACCCGAACTGTTGGGCACTAAAAAGACTATAAAACAGCCCAGGAAAGAGCTAGAGGGCTGCAAAAGGCAGAAACATGTAGGTAAATCCCCTGCAAACAAATGTGGATAGGGAAATGAATTAAAATAAAATAAAAAAAAATAAAAATGACCCAATATCAATTGGACAGAGGTCCCATAGCAGAGAATCTGGCTTCACGTCAGCAGAGAATCAGTCTCTTCATGCCATAGCAAAGAATTTGGCTTCATGTCAGCAGAGAATCAGTCTCTTCATGCCATAGCAGAGAATCTGGCTTCATGTCACCCACCACTGGAACAGGCCACTGTCACACATTTAGGCCCCGGCACCCAGACAGAGGAGAGAGGTCCCGTAACAGAGAATCTGGCCTTATGTCAGCACAGAATCTGTCTTCATGTCATAGCAGAGAATCAGGCTTCACGTCACCCACCACTGGAACAGGCCACTGTCACACATTTAGGCCCAGGCACCCAGGCAGAGGAGAGAGGTCCCGTAACAGAGAATCTGGCCTTATGTCAGCACAGAATCTGTCTTCATGTCATAGCAGAGAATCAGGCTTCACGTCACCCACCACTGGAACAGGCCACTGTCACACATTTAGGCCCAGGCACCCAGGCAGAGGAGAGAGGTCCCGTAACAGAGAATCTGGCCTTATGTCAGCGCAGAATCAGTCTTCATGTCATAGCAGAGAATCAGGCTTCACGTCACCCACCACTGGAACAGGCCACTGTCACACATTTAGGCCCAGGCACCCAGGCAGAGGAGAGAGGTCCCGTAACAGAGAATCTGGCCTTATGTCAGCACAGAATCTGTCTTCATGTCATAGCAGAGAATCAGGCTTCATGTCACCCACCACTGGAACAGGCCACTGTCACACATTTAGGCCCAGGCACCCAGGCAGAGGAGAGAGGTCCCGTAACAGAGAATCTGGCCTTATGTCAGCGCAGAATCAGTCTTCATGTCATAGCAGAGAATCAGGCTTAACGTCACCCACCACTGGAACAGGCCACTGTCACACATTTAGGCCCAGGCACCCAGGCAGAGGAGAGAGGTCCCATAACAGAGAATCTGGCCTTATGTCAGCACAGAATCTGTCTTCATGTCATAGCAGAGAATCAGACTTCACGTCACCCACCACTGGAACAGGCCACTGTCACACATTTAGGCCCAGGCACCCAGGCAGAGGAGAGAGGTCCCGTAACAGAGAATCTAGCCTTATGTCAGCACAGAATCTGTCTTCATGTCATAGCAGAGAATCAGGCTTCACGTCACCCACCACTGGAACTGACAACTGTCACACATTTAGGCCCAGGCACCCAGGCAGAGGAGAGAGGTCCCGTAACAGAGAATCTGGCCTTATGTCAGCGCAGAATCAGTCTTCATGTCATAGCAGAGAATCAGGCTTCACGTCACCCACCACTGGAACAGGCCACTGTCACACATTTAGGCCCAGGCACCCAGGCAGAGGAGAGAGGTCCCGTAACAGAGAATCTGGCCTTATGTCAGCACAGAATCTGTCTTCATGTCATAGCAGAGAATCAGGCTTCACGTCACCCACCACTGGAACAGGCCACTGTCACACATTTAGGCCCAGGCACCCAGGCAGAGGAGAGAGGTCCCGTAACAGAGAATCTGGCCTTATGTCAGCACAGAATCTGTCTTCATGTCATAGCAGAGAATCAGGCTTCACGTCACCCACCACTGGAACAGGCCACTGTCACACATTTAGGCCCAGGCACCCAGGCAGAGGAGAGAGGTCCCGTAACAGAGAATCTGGCCTTATGTCAGCACAGAATCTGTCTTCATGTCATAGCAGAGAATCAGGCTTCACGTCACCCACCACTGGAACAGGCCACTGTCACATATTTAGGCCCAGGCACCCAGGCAGAGGAGAGAGGTCGCGTAAGAGAGAATCTGGCTTCATGTCAGAACAGAATAAGTCTTCATGTCATAGCAGAGAATCAGGCTTCACGTCACTCACCACTGGAACAGGCCACTGTCACACATTTAGGCCCCGGCACCCAGACAGAGGAGAGGTTCATTCAACTTTGGGTTGCCCCGCAATATAATGGTAAAATGAAATTAAAAATAGGATTGAATGAGGAAGTGCCCTGGAGTACAATAATATATTGTTAAGGGGAGGTAGTTAATGTCTAATCTGCACAAGGGGTGGACAGGTCCTGTGGGATCCATGCCTGGTTCATTTTTATGAATGTCAGCTTGTCCACATTGGCTGTAGACAGGCGGCTGCGTTTGTCTGTAATGACGCCCCCTGCCGTGCTGAATACACGTTCAGACAAAACGCTGGCCGCCGGGCAGGCCAGCACCTCCAAGGCATAAAAGGCTAGCTCTGGCCACGTGGACAATTTGGAGACCCAGAAGTTGAATGGGGCCGAACCATCAGTCAGTACGTGGAGGGGTGTGCACAGGTACTGTTCCACCATGTTAGTGAAATGTTGCCTCCTGCTAACACGTTCCGTATCAGGTGGTGGTGCAGTTAGCTGTGGCGTGTTGACAAAACTTTTCCACATCTCTGCCATGCTAACCCTGCCCTCAGAGGAGCTGACCGTGACACAGCTGCGTTGGCGACCTCTTGCTCCTCCTCTGCCTTCGCCTTGGGCTTCCACTGGTTCCCCTGTGACATTTGGGAATGCTCTCAGTAGCGCGTCTACCAACGTGCGCTTGTACTCGCGCATCTTCCTATCACGCTCCAGTGTAGGAAGTAAGGTGGGCACATTGTCTTTGTACCGGGGATCCAGCAGGGTGGCAACCCAGTAGTCCGCACACGTTAAAATGTGGGCAACTCTGCTGTCATTGCGCAGGCACTGCAGCATGTAGTCGCTCATGTGTGCCAGGCTGCCCAGAGGTAAGGACAAGCTGTCCTCTGTGGGAGGCGTATCGTCATCGTCCTGAGTTTCCCCCCAGCCACGCACCAGTGATGGGCCCGAGCTGCTTTGGGTGCCACCCCGCTGTGAACATGCTTCATCCTCATCCTCCTCCACCTCCTCGTCCTCCTCGTCCTCCAGTAGTGGGCCCTGTCTGGCCACATTTGTACCTGGCCTCTGGTGTTGCAAAAAACCTCCCTCTGAGTCACTTCGAAGAGACTGGCTGAAAGTGCTAAAAATGACCCCTCTTCCTCCTCTTCTTCCTGGGCCACCTCCTCTTCCATCATCGCCCTAAGTGTTTTCTCAAGGAGACATAGAAGTGGTATTGTAACGCTGATAACGGCGTCATCGCCACTGGCCATGTTGGTGGAGTACTCAAAACAACGCAACAGGGCACACAGGTCTCGCATGGAGGCCCAGTCATTGGTGGTGAAGTGTGTCTGCTCCGCAGTGCGACTGACCCGTGCGTGCTGCAGCTGAAACTCCACTATGGCCTGCTGCTGCTCGCACAGTCTGTCCAGCATATGCAAGGTGGAGTTCCACCTGGTGGGAAGGCCGAAGTTACGCTGTAGCGCAGACAGGCGAGCAGCGGCAGGGTGTGAACGCCGGAAGCGTGAATAGACGGCCCGCACTTTATGCAGCAGCTCTGACATGTCGGGGTAGTTGCGAATGAACTTCTGCACCACCAAATTCAGCACATGCGCCAGGCAAGGGATGTGGGTCAAACCGGCTAGTCCCAGAGCTGCAACGAGATTTCGCCCATTATTGTACACCACCAGGCCGGGCTTGAGGCTCACCGGCAGCAACCACTCGTCGGTCTGTTGTTCTATACCCTGCCACAACTCCTGTGCGGTGTGGGGCCTGTCCCCCAAACATATGAGTTTCAGAATGGCCTGCTGACGTTTACCCCGTGCTGTGCTGAAGTTGGTGGTGAAGGTGTGTGGCTGACTGGATGAGCAGGTGGAAGAAGAGGAGGAGGAAGCTGAGTAGGAGGAGGAGGAGACAGGAGGCAAAGAATGTTGCCCTGCGATCCTTGGCGGCGGAAGGACGTGCGCCAAACAGCTCTCCGCCTGGGGCCCAGCCGCCACTACATTTACCCAGTGTGCAGTTAGGGAGATATAGCGTCCCTGGCCGTGCTTACTGGTCCACGTATCTGTGGTTAGGTGGACCTTGCCACAGATGGCGTTGCGCAGTGCACACTTGATTTTATCGGACACTTGTTTGTGCAGGGAAGGCACTGCTCTCTTGGAGAAGTAGTGGCGGCTGGGAACAACATACTGTGGGACAGCAAGTGACATGAGCTGTTTGAAGCTGTGTGTGTCCACCAGCCTAAATGACAGCATTTCATAGGCTAGTAGTTTAGAAATGCTGGCATTCAGGGCCAGGGATCGAGGGTGGCTAGGTGGGAATTTACGCTTTCTCTCAAATGTTTGTGAGATGGAGAGCTGAACGCTGCCGTGTGACATGGTTGAGATGCTTGGTGACGCAGGTGGTGGTGTTGGTGGTACATCCCATGTTTGCTGGGCGGCAGGTGCCAACATTCCTCCAGAGGCAGAGGAAGAGGCCGAGGCGGCGGCAGCAGCAGCAGAAGAGGCCGAGGCGGCGGCAGCAGCAGAAGAGGCCGAGGCGGCAGCAGCAGAAGAGGTAGCAGGGGGAGCCTGAGTGACTTCCTTGTTTTCAAGGTGTTTACTCCACTGCAGTTTATGCTTTGCATGCAGGTGCCTGGTCATGCAGGTTGTGCTAAGGTTCAGAACGTTAATGCCTCGCTTCAGGCTCTGATGGCACAGCGTGCAAACCACTCGGGTCTTGTCGTCAGCACATTGTTTGAAGAAGTGCCATGCCAGGGAACTCCTTGAAGCTGCCTTTGCGGTGCTCGGTCCCAGATGGCGGCGGTCAGTAGCAGCCGGAGTCTCTTGGCGGCGGGTGTTCTGATTTTGCCCACTGCTCCCTCTTTTGCTACGCTGTTGGCTCGGTCTCACCACTGCCTCTTCCTCCGAACTGTGAAAGTCAGTGGCACGACCTTCATTCCATGTGGGGTCTAGGACCTCATCATCCCCTGCATCGTCTTCCACCCAGTCTTGATCCCTGACCTCCTGTTCAGTCTGCACACTGCAGAAAGATGCAGCAGTTGGCACCTGTGTTTCGTGCTGAGGTGGTATTCCCATGTCCTCATCATCAGGAAAAATAAGTGGTTGTGCGTTAGTGCATTCTATCTCTTCCACCCCTGGGGAAGGGCTAGGTGGATGCCCTTGGGAAACCCTGGCAGCAGAGTCTTCAAACAGCATAAGAGACTGCTGCATAACTTGAGGCTCAGACAGTTTCCCTGATATGCATGGGGGTGATGTGACAGACCGATGGGCTTGGTTTTCATGCGCCATCTGTGCGCTTTCTGCAGAAGACTGGGTGGGAGATAATGTGAACGTGCTGGATCCACTGTCGGCCACCCAATTGACTAATGCCTGTACCTGCTTAGGTCTTACCATCCTTAGAACGGCATTGGGCCCCACCAAATATCGCTGTAAATTCTGCTGACTACTGGGACCTGAGGTAGTTGGTTCACTAGGACGTGTGGCTGTGGCAGAATGGCCACGTCCTCTCCCAGCACCAGAGGGTCCACTAACACCACCACGACCATGTCCACGTCCGCGTCCCTTATTAGATGTTTTCCTCATTGTTCCCGTTCACCACAATTTTGAGAATGGCAAATTTGGGAATAGTTTTTCAACCCAGAACAAAAAGTGTGCTTTTACGGTCACTACAAATAACTTGACCAGCTAAAACAGTACAGATTTGGTTGAATAGAAATGTCAGGCCTGTTTTTTTTTTGCGCTGTGTGACAGGTATAGGTTTAATCACAGAATCAGACTTCTATCTGCACGGTAGCGTGTGTCTTAGGTTTTTCTGAATGACACTATCAGCACCTTCAATGTAAGATATCCTTTTTGGGATAGATTTCAAGTAGGCCTCATATACCAGAAACTAGTTATTTTGAGAATGGCAAATTTGGGAATAGTTTTTCAACCTAGAACAAAAAGTGTGCTTTTACGGTCACTACAAATAACTTGACCAGCTAAAACAGTACAGATTTGGTTGAATAGAAATGTCAGGCCTGTTTTTTTTTGCGCTGTGTGACAGGTATAGGTTTAATCACAGAATCAGACTTCTATCTGCACGGTAGCGTGTGTCTTAGGTTTTTCTGAATGACACTATCAGCACCTTCAATGTAAGATATCCTTTTTGGGATAGATTTCAAGAAGGCCTCATATACCAGAAACTAGTTATTTTGAGAATGGCAAATTTGGGAATAGTTTTTCAACCCAGAACAAAAAGTGTGCTTTTACAGTCACTACAAATAACTTGACCAGCTAAAACAGTACATATTTGGTTGAATAGAAATGTCAGGTCTATTTTTTAGGCGCTGGGTGACAGGCTCAACTTGCCCCTGATGTAGTATATGGCCAAAAAATAACTACACTATTGATGGTTAAATGCACTTGGGTGACACAGGCTCAGCCTGCACAAGATGTAGTATATGGCCAAAAAATAACCAGACTGTTGATGGTTAAATGCACTTCGGTGACACAGGTTCAGCCTGCAGCTGATGTAGTATATGGCCAAAAAATAACCAGACTGTTGATGGTTAAATGCACTTCGGTGACACAGGCTCAGCCTGCAGCTGATGTAGGATATAGCACAAAATAACCACACTATTGATGGTTAAATACACTTGGTGATAGCTTGTGCTGGCGCACCACAAGTCACAAAATGGCCGCCGATCACCCCAGAAAAAAAGTGATCTAAAAACGCTCTGGGCAGCCTCAAAAAAGTAAGCAAGTCGATATTAGCACTTCAATGATCCACAGCTGCAGATCCATCACAGAATGAAGTCTTTTGGTGGAGTTAATCTGCCTAATCTCGCCCTAACGTTGCAGCTGCAACCTCTCCCTATGCTTGAATCAGCAGAGTGACGTGCAGCGCATCGTGACCCAAGCTTATATAGAGGCTGGGTCACATGCTGCACTGGCCAATCACAGCCATGCCAATAGTAGGCAAGGCTGTAAAGGCCTCTTGGGGCAATTAGTATGACGCTTGTTGATTGGCTGCTTTGCAGCCTTTCAAAAAGCGCCAAGAAAGCGCCGAACACCGAACCCGAACTTTTACGAAAATGTTCGGGTTCGGGTCCGTGTCACGGACACCCCAAAATTCGGTACGAACCCGAACTATACAGTTCGGGTTCGCTCATCCCTAGTTATAAAGCATTTTTTGTCTTCTAAATGGGCAAAAAAACTTATATTTGCCGTTTAGCTGTGTAGTTATATGTGCTAAAGCATTTTGTGGCATGTATAAGTGAAAAAGAAAAATATATTTGCTGTTCAGCGGTGCAGTTATATGTTCTAAAGCCTTTTGTTGCGTGTATTAGAAGCAAATGTAAAATATAATTGCTGATCAGCAGTGCAGTTATATGTTCTAAAGCCATTTGTGGCATGTATTAGTGGCAAAAAAAATAGATTTGCCGTTCAGCGGTAAAGTTATATGTTCTACAGCCTTTTGTGGCAAATATTAGTGGTAAAAGAAAAATATTTTTGCCTTTTGGCGGTGCAGTTATATATTCTAAAGCCTTTTGTGGCATGTATTAGTGGCAAAATAAAAATATATTTGCCGTTCAGCTGTGCAGTTATATGTTCTAAAGCCTTTTGTGGCATGTATAAATTAAAAAATGAATATATATTTGCCATTCAGCAGTGCAGTTATGTGTTCTGAAGCCCTTTTTTGTTGTGTAATAGTGGAAAAAGAAAAATATATTTGCCATTCAGCGGTTCAGTTATATGTTCTAAAGCTCTTTTTGTTATGTAATAGTGGCAAAATAAAAATATATTTGCCGTTCAGTGGTGCGGTTATATGTTCTAAAGCCTTTTGTGGAGTGTATTAGTGTCAAAAGTAAAATATATATTTGCAGTTCAGCGATGCAGTTATATGTTCTAAAGCCCTTTTTGTCATGTAATAGTGGCAAAATAAAAATATATTTGCCGTTCAGCGGTGCAGTTATATGTTCTAAAGCCCACGTCATTTCCATAATTTTTCACAGTTTAGCGGAGGTCCCATTCATTTCTATGGAGATGTGAAAAAAAATATGATTGTCCCTGTTTTTTCTCCGCGTCCGTGATCCGTGATTCCAGTCCGTCAAAAAAATATAACCTGTCCAATTCTTGTCAGTGGAAAACAGAGGACGGACCCATTCAAGTCAATGAGTCCGTAAAAAAAAACGGATGCACAACTGGTATGTCATCCGTGTCCGCGTCCGTGTCCTTTTTTTTCTACAAGACCTTGGTGGTGCAATAAAATTACACTTTTCATTAACCTTCCTTTGTTTTCCCCTGTCAGACAAAAAAAAAGGAAGACACAAGGAAACACAACTGAAGCAAAATCGGACACGGACCACTGAAGCCAAATCACTGACAGTGAAAAAACACTGTTGTGTGCATGAGGCGTTAGTGTGGAAAAAAAATGGCAACCCAGCAATTCTTGAATGGTTGACTTGATTTTTTACTTAGTTGCAACTTATATCAGACACCCCCAGTTAAGAGTCAGTGGGTTTGTTAGACACTACCCTTAGTTCGAATGGCTCGGGAACAGGCCCTGTGCCCACACCTGTCCTCAACCTGCCTCTGTCCTTTTCTGTTCCCTCAGAAAGAAAAGTATTATATGCTGTGAGCTCAGCTCCATTATATAGTGAGGACGAACTACTAGAAGACAGTCAGCAGCTACTGGCAAGCCAAGATGTGGAGGAGACATCCGCTGCGTCCTCCACTAGGCGGGCAAGTAGTGATGAGGAGAGTGGCGTGGGAGCTGGTGTTGCAAGCGATCAGGCCCCTGACCCAGAAATGGTTGAGAAGGACATCAGTGATGTGCAGACAGTACTCGATGATGATGATATAGCTGATCGCTATTGGGAGCCGAAGGGGCTTCATAATTATCGGGAGAAGAGGGTGGCAACTTGCTTGTGAGGCAGCAGCGGAACCAGCAAATTGCTAGCGTGGCCTGGAGTCAGCTGGGTGGCAGCAGTGGGAGGTTGGGAGCCAAACATGCCTGGGCTAAACCACCTGCTTTGCAGGGTAGTAGCGGTGCAAGGGTTCACGAAGGCAGCGTTGGTAGCAGTCATTCAGTGCTGTAGCGTTGGGGGTAAAAACGCCTACTCCGCGGTGTGGCAGTTTTTTGTAAGCCGCCGGAGGAGGTGAACATGACTATACAGTATGTAGAATCTGTGGGCAGAAGATGAAGCGTGGCCAGGGTGTCAATGCTGGCACCACGGCCCTGCATCAACATATGCAACATCACCATAAAGTGGCCAGGGAAAACCGTGGCTCCGATGTGGTGGTCCAGCCTGCTGTAGCAACCGCTGCATCACCTAGTGGCACGCAGCCTATTTCAGGCAGTCAAGGCTCCACCACCTCAGTCGAAGGGAGCTATCTGTCCTTCCCATCATCTGCTGGTCCTCAAGCTCCTGCCCCTCGCCATACTACTCCTCGTTGGTCATTCCGTCAGCAATCAATCAACAAAGCGATTGCCAAGAGTCAGCAGTATGCGTGCACACATCCAACGGCGCAGAAGCTGAATGTGCTCTCTTTCCAAGTGGTGGACTCTGCACCTTTCAGAGAACTGATGACTTGCGCCGAGCCGAGGTGGAGAGTCCCAAGCCATCATTTCTTTTCCAAAAAGCCAGTACCAGCCATGCACACACATGTAGAAACGAAGGTGGGCCAGTTCTTGAGCCTGTCAGTGTCTGCCAAAGTGCACGGCAGCGCCGACGTGTGGAGCTGTAACTACGGTCAGGGACAATACATGTCCTTTACGGCCCACTGAATGAATGTGGTTCCTGCACAGCCACACCAGCAACTTGGCCAGGTGATGCCGCTTCCGCCTCCACGTTCTTACGCCGTTGTTCCTGTGACGATGTCCGCCTCTGTCTCCTCATCCTCTACCGTGTCCTCAGCCTCCACTGCAGGGACAATTCACAGTTCCCCTCCAGCATACCACATGTGGAGGGCACAGCTGTGTCTCGCTGTTCTGCACGTAATTTGCCTTGGCGAACAGTCACACAGGGGAGGAACTGTCCTTCATCAATAAATTAAATCATCGCTTTCTCCGCAACAACTCAAAATCAAAACCATGGTGACTGACAACGGGAAGAACATGGTGTTGGCGCTGCATCAAGGAGGGCTGAGCCGTGTGCCCTGCATGGCACGCATGTTCAATCTGGTTGTCAAGCTGTTCCTGAAGTCTTACACCCATCTGCAAGACATCCTAAAAATGGCCAGGAAACTTTGCATGCACTTCAGCCACTCGTATACCGCAAAGCACACCCTACTTGAGATGCAGCGGCATAATGGCATCCGCCAACATAGGCTGATATGCAACGTTTCCATTGAAATTCCACCCTCCATATGTTGGACCGACTATAGGAACAGAGAAATTCCATAAACGATTTCTTGATTATCCAAGCGGACAGGAGTACTCCCTTGTGTAGCTTCGATGTCAGCCAGTGTCAGTTCATGCGTGACACCTGCCGTTTGCTCAGGCCCTTTGAGGAGGCCACGTTATTTGTCAGTCACCAGGACTTTGGGATGAACAATGTCATTCCACTGCTTCATGTCCTGGAGCAGATGCTGGTAAATCTTGCTGGTCAGGGGACTGGAGACGTTTCACCTAGATCTCACGGCCACATGAGCCCTGTGGGCTTCAGCTGGTACTGGTATTGCCACCCACTTCCACACTTTGTCACCTTGCCACTCAGTGGTCTCCTCATGCTGCTGCCACCTCCACACTATGTCACCTTGCTACACTGTAGCCTCCTGATGCTGCTGACACCTCCACACTACATGACCTTACCACTCTGTGGTCTACTGATGCTGCTGCCACTTCCACACTATGTCACCTTGCCACTCTAGGCCTCCTCATGCTACTGCCACCTCCACACTTTGTCACCTTGCCACTCTGTGGTCTCCTCATGCTGCTGCCACCTCCACACTATGACACCTTGCCACTCTGTGGTCTCCTCATGCTGCTGCCATCTCCGCACAGTCACCTTGCCACTGTGTGGCCTCCTGATGCTGGCGTCACCGCCACACTGTCATTGTGCCACTTTGTGGCCTCCTCCTGATGCTGCTGCTTCCACCAGCTTCACACTCTGTCATTGGGCCACTCTGTGGTTTCCTCATGCGGTTCAAACCCTCCCCACTTCATGAATGGGACACTATTTTGCCTTTTGGCCTGACTGACATCATCATTTATTTGACCCTTTTTCTG
This sequence comes from Bufo bufo, assembly GCF_905171765.1. NCBI lineage: Eukaryota > Metazoa > Chordata > Amphibia > Anura > Bufonidae > Bufo > Bufo bufo. The sequence goes on from NC_053391.1 coordinate 297,106,704, forward strand.
ATCTATCAGAAGGAAGGAAAAATAAGATGCACAACAAATCCTGTCTGTATAGCAGCTGTAAGACCTGTATGGTCCTATCAGAATTGGCTTGTGATTTGGTAGCCAAAAGCAGGAGTGGGTACAAAACACAGAAGACATGCAAATATTCCATTCACATGTAATTTCTGTTTTGGATCCACTCCTGTTTTTTTTTGGCATAAGCAATACTGATGAATTACTGACCAAATGCTGACCGAGTGAAGGCGGATGCTCAATAGACAGGATCTGTTTTTTTGTGGATTGTTATTCTGACGGATCAGAGGAAGGGCAAAATAATCAGTGACGTCAACACAAACCTACTGCTGATAACCTCTCTACTCTGTCATGGGGCTCTACTTGTATATGCGTTTAATAGATCAGGTTCTGTAGACATCTTTGTGGAATTAGCTGACGATGGTGTAAAAGGAGTGCACTTCTTCTTGGCACTAACATCGACCTGAAAGCCTGAGTTCATACTTGAGTTATTTGATCAGTTTTGGCCCCAGTTTTACCCAAATAAGTAAAGTGTGCAGTGCTTCTAAGAGTGACGCCTGTCATCTGAATGTCATACTGATTCACCGTATTATTTCACTACCAGAGTAGATTCCCTATGCGTGTTACTGCAAGGCACGGTGTATACACCACTATAAAGGCTCTCTGCAGCCAGGAAATAGACATTTTTTAACGAGACTCGCCACAAATAAATTTGGATCAAACCAATTTTGTTTTTAAATTCGGCGAACCAGACAAATCAAATTTTTTAAAAATTCACTCATCTCTAGTTTTGACCCATAACTGACCAAATAAATGAAGTGTGAACTGATTCTAATGCCTCATTCACACCTCAGTTTTGGTCAGTGGTTTCCATCAGTGATTGTGAGCCAAAACCAGGATTGGAGCTTCCACAGAGATTAGATATGAGGGAAAGATCTGCACCTGTTCTGTGTTTATAGCTGCACCTGGTTTTGGCTCACAGTCACTGATTGAAATCACTGATCAAAACAATAACATGTGAATGATGCTTTGTAATGCCTGTCGCCTACCAGTCATACTGACCCACAGTAACTGTTTCACTACTAGAAAGGACAAGCTATGCATGTTGCTGCAATGCCCAGTGATGTACACGGAGATACACTATCCCTGCAGGCCAGGATACAGCTGATTTAATGTACATTGTGACAAATTAATTTATAACTAAGTAAATTTGTTTGAAAAATTTGGGAAAATGCAACACACCCACATGGCCGCATCTGGGTTGTCCCTTGCCCCTTAGGTGGTTTCTGCAAAATATGTCCCTCTTATAGAGCAAGTAAACGTGACGCCAGCTGCGGTTAAGCAGCCGAAGCTCAAGGCTGACTTTGTAGATGGTAATGTTGGTACCTAGAGGTAGGATTGCCAGAGTGGTGCAGGGTGGCCTACAGTCTCTTTAGATGTTATTTACATGTGTCACAGTGTTCCTACCTGGATATCCGTGGATCCCAGACGTGATGTTGTAAGAAGCAGTGCAAAAGGGGTCGTTGAACTTGGATGATGAATAAGTGGAATAAATGGGGTCCAGACTTTGTAGTAACGTTAAACAGTTGCTTTTACTTGGCATAAATTGGTAATCCAAACAGTATCTTGCTCATCAGCAGGTATTGGCTTAACTTTGGCAGGCAAATACTTATCTGCCCTACTATGCGGTAGCTCTCTCAGCTCTGCTATACTTAGCTGGATAAATAGGAAACTCTTCCTCTTCTGCGGGAACTTAAGTTAGCTGTAGAAGTAAGAACTTATAGTCCTAGGAACTTTTTGTCCTTGCTTTAGAGTACCTCAAGCTTCATCTCAGCTTGGAAGGAGGCAATGTAAGCCCAGGAGGGGACAAGCAACCATGTAGACTTCAGATGCAGGGCCTCTGGGCCTAGCAGAGTAGGCAGCGCTTTGTTAGCCAGCACACAACCTCTTCCTAAGGAGGGTGGACTAGAACTCCTCTCTAGCTAACTAACTAAACTCCTCCCTCTAGCTACAGAGGGCTGGAAGAAAAGAAAATATTCCTCTCCAGGGAAGCTAATACTGCCAATTTTGCTGCCACCATCTGCTGGTGGACCAGGTTATTACACTTGAACATAACATTTTCAGGAATAAATATGCACATTATAGGAAATACATTAGGTGATATAAATTAGCACATGGAAATAGCAGCAAGGTGTCAAAAGAAGTAGTAATGGCACTCCGGGTCATTGCAAAAGTATCTGAATAACATTTTTGAAAAATTCACTCATCATCTGTAATGTATATTCATAATACTTGGCAAAAATACTACTGAAGTTTTTAGCCATACAACATATTTCACCTGCTAGCTTTAAGCTCTATAGCTCAGTGGTTAGAGTATTTGTCTTCAGTGCACAAATTTTGGTTCCTGTGCACAAAAGGTTTGGTTCCTGGCAAAGACAACTTTAAAATAGAGACTTAAATGGGCATTCCCATCTTAGGCTACTTTCACACTGCCGTTTCTGGGTCCGCCTGTGAGATCCGTTTCAAGGCTCTCACAAGCGGCCCAAAATGGATCAGTTCAGTCCCAATGCATTCTGAATGGATAAGGATCAGTTTGCCTCCGTTCAGCCTCCATTCCGCTCTGGAGGCGGACATCAAAACGCTGCTTGCAGCGTTTTGATGTCCGTCTGACGAAACTGAGCCAAACAGATCCGTCCTGACTTACAATGTAAGTCAATGGGGACGGATCCATTTCTTACTGACACAATATGGTGCAATTGAAAACGGATCCGCCTCCCATTGACTTTCAATGTAAGTCAAAACGGATCCGTTTGCATTATCATGAACAAAAAAATATATATATATTATTATTATTTTTTTTTTCATGGTAATGCAAACGGATCCGTTCTGAACGGATACAAGCGTTTGCATTATAGGTGCAGATCCGTCTGTGCAGATACCAGACGGATCCGCACCTAAACGCAGGTGTGAAAGTAGCCTTAGACATTGGGTCATACTGCTAGGATATGCACCCAATGTCTGATGCCACATCATGTATGAGCGGCCAACCTCCATTTATTCCTATTGGAACCCCAAAAATAGCCGAGCAAGTTTTAATGTAAAAGACGTTGACCCAACCGTTTTTGAATGGATGGGTATTAATGATTTTCAAATGAAACTGATTGACTTCCGGAGCTTATTTTTGTAGACAATTAAGTTCTGTGAGCTGCACACATTACTTGAAACGACCAGAGAAAACGTACAGTCCCTTATCATATGTTAGATATCACTTCCACAGTAATTTAACTGTTTGAAGAAGATTACATTTGCAGTGTTGTCAGTCTTTGTGAAAAGCTCTTCTCTGACTCTTTTGAAACAGATATAGGGCTCATGCACACGAACCTATTTTTTTTCCGTGTCTGTTATGTTTTTTCTGCGGACTGTATGCGGTACCATTAATGTCAATGGGTCTGCAAAAATACGAAAAATACTACGTGTGCATTCCGTTTCCGTATGTCCGTGTTTCCATTTTGCAAAAAAATCAAACATGTCCTATTATTGTCCACAAGGACAAGGATAGTACTGTTCTATTAGGGGGCAGGTGTTCCGTTCTGCAAAATATGGAATGCACACAAACGTAATCTGTATTTTTTGTGGACCGCAAAATACACACGTTTGTGTGCATGAGCCCTTACTACAAACCACTCTAAGACCTGTGTCCAACTGAAAGTCAACTAATATGAACCATAAGTAGATCGTAGGGATAAGGTTATTGATAATGGTAAGTTAACACAGCCATTTTTTACCTGAAGGACCATGCCAAATTTTGGAAATCTGACATGTGTCTCTTTATGTGGTAATAACTTTGGAACACTTATCCAACCAATATCTGAGACTTATCTTGTGACACATAATGCTTCATGTTAGTGGTAAATCTGAGTTGATATATTTTTGCTTGATTTATTAAAAAATCCAAAATTAACCAAAAATGTGGAAAATTTAGCAATTTTCTAAATTTTGATATTCTCTGCTTTTAAGATGTGTAGTAATATATAATAAAATAGTTATTAATTAACATTCCCCATCATTCTTTCCTATAATACTGTATGTTGGCATTATTTTGTAAAGTTAATTTTTTTTAAGGGCATTAGAAGTTTAGTAGCAATTTATTTATTTTTTTACATTTTTAAGAATTTCCAAACTCATTTTTTAAAGGACCAATTCAATTTTGAAGTCATGTCATGAATAGGGTTGAGCAAACCCGAACTGTAAAGTTCGGGTTCGTACCGAACTTTAGGATTTTTGGACCCCGGACCCGAACCCGAACATTTCCGTAAAAGTTTGGGTTCGGGTTCAGTGTTCGGCGGTTTCTTGGCGCTTTTTGAAAGGCTGCACAGCAGCCAATCAACAAGCGTCGTACTACTTGCCCCAAAAGGCCATCACAGCCATGCCTACTAATGGCATGGCTGTGATTGGCCAGAGCAGCATGTGACCCAGGCTCTATATAAGCTTGAGTCCCATAGCGCTGCACGTCACTCTGCTGTTACAAGTGTAGGGAGAGGATGCTGCTGGACTTGTGATTCCAGGGAGAGAATAGGAGAGCGACCTCAGCGATCTACAGACAAATAGTTGTGTTGGTGCAGGGCACTATCGTTTTACCCTGCCCTGAGCTCATTGACCAAAAAATATTAACTTTTAGAATTATGTTAGTTAGGTGGGTGGCGGCGGCGGCCATTTTATGCATGCTCAGTGCACCAGCACTGCATCTGAGCTTTTGGGACATTGCAAATCACAATTTTTTGGGGGCAAACTACAACATCTGGATTAGTCAGTGTGCAATTTAAGGTGGAAATACACCCATCATTTTCTGGGGTATTAAAAACACACAATTTATTTCAAAAAACAGTATTTTCCAGATCTGCAAGTGTTAAATTCAAGTTTAATATATACAGTTTTCATATTCTGCTAGCAAAAAAAGACTTTTTTGGCAATCTACAACATCTGTATTAGTCAGTGTGCAATTTAAGGTAGAAATACACCCATCATTTTCTAGGGTTTTAAAAACACACTTTTTGTTTTCAAAAAACTGTATTTTCCAGATCTGCAAGTGATAAATTAAATTCAAGTTTAATATATACAGCTTTCATATTCTGTTAGCAAAAAAAGACTTTTTTGGCAATCTACAACATCTGTATTAGTCAGTGTGCAATTTGAGGTAGAAATACACCCATCATTTTCTGGGGTTTGAAAAACACACTCTTTTGAACAAAAAACACTATTTTCAGGCCTTGCAGCATCAGCACGTGTGAAATTACAGGCTTATATACTGCTGTCAAATTCAGTTTTTAACCAAACACTCATTTGGGCACAAAAAATTTAGTTGGCAGCCTTTGATGCAGATGTCATTGTGAGATACTACCTTAATACATTTGGTTTACATTCAGAGATTTTAAATACCGCCATTTGGTGCAAAAATATTGAATTCAGGCCTACACTGGTTCAGGCCCTGTGAGATACCCCCTCTACATACCGGGGTTTGAATTAGGCATTTGAAATACAGCCATTTGAAATACAGCCTTTTTGTGCAAAGATATATTTACTGCAGGCCTACAGAGGTTCAGGCCCTCTGAGATACTACCTCTACATACAGGGGTTTGAATTAGGCATTTGAAATACAGCCATTTGAAATACAGCCTTTTTGTGCAAAGATATATTTACTTCAGGCCTACAGAGGTTCAGGCCCTGTGAGATACCACCTCTACATACATGGGTTTGAATTAAGCATTTGAAATACAGCCATTTGAAATACAGCAATTTTGTGCAAAGATATATTTACTTCAGGCCTACAGAGGTTCAGGCCCTCTGAGATACTACCTCTACATACAGGGGTTTGAATTGGGCATTTGAAATAATGCCACTTGAAATACAGCCATTTTGTGCAAAGATATATTTACTTCAGGCCTACACTGGTTCAGGCCCTGTGAGATACTACCTCTACATACAGGGGTTTGAATTAGGCATTTGAAATACAGCCATTTGAAATACAGCCATTTTGTGCAAAGATATATTTACTTCAGGCCTACAGAGGTTCAGGCCCTCTGAGATACTACCTCTACATACAGGGGTTTGAATTAGGCATTTGAAATACAGCCATTTTGTGCAAAGATATATTTACTTCAGGCCTACAGAGGTTCAGGCCCTCTGAGATACTTCCTCTACATACAGGGGTTTGAATTAGGCATTTGAAATTCAGCCATTTTGGGCAAACAAATCTTTTATTGAGGCCTAGTCTGTTCAGGCCGTGTCAGATACACCCTTTACATACTGTCGTTCTATTCTACTATTAATTAAACACCCATTTAGGGCTAGATCCTAAATTTAAAAAATATGAGGAGAGCGTCAAATAAGGGACGTGGCCCAGGTCATGGTGCTTCTGGTGGAGCTCCTGTTGCAGAGAGAGGACGTGGTCGATCTGTGCCAGCTACACGCACAAGTGAAACCCCTTCCTCAGGTGTGAGTAGGCTACAAAACATGTAGCAGTATTTTGTCGGGCCTAATGCTGCTCTACGAATGGTGAGGCCTGAACAAGTACAGGCGATAGTAAATTGGGTTGCTGACAGTGGATCCAGTTCCTTCACATTGTCTCCCACCCAGTCTCCTGCTGAAAGACCACAGTTTGCACCTACAGCCGATGTCCATCAGTCTTTCACCTCACCCCCTTGCAAATCAGCAAAGCAGTCTGAGCCCCAAGTCATGCAGCAGTCTCTTCTGCTTTTTGATGACTCTGTTAGCAGGGTTTCCCAGGGCCATTTACCTAGCCCTGCCCCAGAAGTGGAAAAGATTGAGTGCACCGATGTCCAACCACTTATTTTTCAAGATGAGTACATGGGAGGACCATCGCAGCACGTCTCGGATGATGACGAAACACAGGTGCCAACTGCTGGGGCTTTCGAAAGTGTGCAGACCGACAAGGAAGTCAGGGGTGAAGACTGGGTGGAAGATGATGCGGAGGACGAGGAGGTTCTCGACCCCACATGGAATCAAGGTCATGTGAGACACCGATGTAGTTCGGAGGAAGAGGCGGTGGTCGCACAGAGCCACCAGCACAGCAGAGGAGGGAGCAGGGTGCAAAAGCGGAGCGGAAGTCCTCTAGACAGTACGCCTCCTACTGCCCACCGCAGCAAGGGACCAAGCACACCAATGCAAGCTCCAAGGAGTTCCCTGGCGTGGCAGTTCTTCAGACAATGTGCTGACGACAAGACACGAGTGGTTTGCACGCTGTGCAATCAGAGCCTAAAGCGAGGCATAAACGTTCACAACCTGAGCACAACCTGAATGACCAGGCATTTAAGTGCAAAGCACAAGCTGCACTGGAGTAGACACCTCAAAAACCAAGAAAGGTCTCTGGCTCCTCCTGCTTCCTCTTCTGCTGCAGTCTCGGCCTCTTCATCCACCTCTGGAATCACAGTGCCACCTGCCACCCCACAAACAGAGGATCTGCCAGCAACACCAACACCTGGGTCAACTGAAAGTCAACTCATATGAACCATAAGTAGATCGTAGGGATAAGGTTATTGATAATGGTAAGTTAACACAGCCATTTTTTACCTGAAGGACCATGCCAAATTTTGGAAATCTGACATGTGTCTCTTTATGTGGTAATAACTTTGGAACACTTATCCAACCAATATCTGAGACTTATCTTGTGACACATAATGCTTCATGTTAGTGGTAAATCTGAGTTGATATATTTTTGCTTGATTTATTAAAAAATCCAAAATTAACCAAAAATGTGGAAAATTTAGCAATTTTCTAAATTTTGATATTCTCTGCTTTTAAGATGTGTAGTAATATATAATAAAATAGTTATTAATTAACATTCCCCATCATTCTTTCCTATAATACTGTATGTTGGCATTATTTTGTAAAGTTAATTTTTTTTAAGGGCATTAGAAGTTTAGTAGCAATTTATTTTTTTTTTTACATTTTTAAGAATTTCCAAACTCATTTTTTAAAGGACCAATTTAATTTTGAAGTCATGTCATGAATAGGGTTGAGCAAACCCGAACTGTAAAGTTCGGGTTCGTACCGAACTTTAGGATTTTTGGACCCCGGACCCGAACCCGAACATTTCCGTAAAAGTTTGGGTTCGGGTTCAGTGTTCGGCGGTTTCTTGGCGCTTTTTGAAAGGCTGCACAGCAGCCAATCAACAAGCGTCATACTACTTGCCCCAAAAGGCCATCACAGCCATGCCTACTAATGGCATGGCTGTGATTGGCCAGAGCAGCATGTGACCCAGGCTCTATATAAGCTTGAGTCCCATATCGCTGCACGTCACTCTGCTGTTACAAGTGTAGGGAGAGGATGCTGCTGGACTTGTGATTCCAGGGAGAGAATAGGAGAGCGACCTCAGCGATCTACAGACAAATAGTTGTGTTGGTGCAGGGCACTATCGTTTTACCCTGCCCTGAGCTCATTGACCAAAAAATACTAACTTTTAGAATTCTGTTAGTTAGGTGGGTGGCGGCGGCGGCCATTTTATGCATGCTCAGTGCACCAGCACTGCATCTGAGCTTTTGGGACATTGCAAATCACAATTTTTTGGGGGCAAACTACAACATCTGGATTAGTCAGTGTGCAATTTAAGGTGGAAATACACCCATCATTTTCTGGGGTATTAAAAACACACAATTTATTTCAAAAAACAGTATTTTCCAGATCTGCAAGTGTTAAATTCAAGTTTAATATATACAGTTTTCATATTCTGCTAGCAAAAAAAGACTTTTTTGGCAATCTACAACATCTGTATTAGTCAGTGTGCAATTTAAGGTAGAAATACACCCATCATTTTCTGGGGTTTTAAAAACACACTTTTTGTTTTCAAAAAACTGTATTTTCCAGATCTGCAAGTGATAAATTAAATTCAAGTTTAATATATACAGCTTTCATATTCTGTTAGCAAAAAAAGACTTTTTTGGCAATCTACAACATCTGTATTAGTCAGTGTGCAATTTAAGGTAGAAATACACCCATCATTTTCTGGGGTTTGAAAAACACACTCTTTTGAACAAAAAACACTATTTTCAGGCCTTGCAGCATCAGCACGTGTGAAATTACAGGCTTATATACTGCTGTCAAATTCAGTTTTTAACCAAACACTCATTTGGGCACAAAAAATTTAGTTGGCAGCCTTTGATGCAGATGTCATTGTGAGATACTACCTTAATACATTTGGTTTACATTCAGAGATTTTAAATACCGCCATTTGGTGCACAAATATTGAATTCAGGCCTACACTGGTTCAGGCCCTGTGAGATACCCCCTCTACATACCGGGGTTTGAATTAGGCATTTGAAATACAGCCATTTGAAATACAGCCTTTTTGTGCAAAGATATATTTACTGCAGGCCTACAGAGGTTCAGGCCCTCTGAGATACTACCTCTACATACAAGGGTTTGAATTAGGCATTTGAAATACAGCCATTTGAAATACAGCCTTTTTGTGCAAAGATATATTTACTTCAGGCCTACAGAGGTTCAGGCCCTGTGAGATACCACCTCTACATACATGGGTTTGAATTAAGCATTTGAAATACAGCCATTTGAAATACAGCAATTTTGTGCAAAGATATATTTACTTCAGGCCTACAGAAGTTCAGGCCCTCTGAGATACTACCTCTACATACAGGGGTTTGAATTGGGCATTTGAAATAATGCCACTTGAAATACAGCCATTTTGTGCAAAGATATATTTACTTCAGGCGTACACTGGTTCAGGCCCTGTGAGATACTACCTCTACATACAGGGGTTTGAATTAGGCATTTGAAATACAGCCATTTGAAATACAGCCATTTTGTGCAAAGATATATTTACTTCAGGCCTACAGAGGTTCAGGCCCTGTGAGATACCACCTCTACATACATGGGTTTGAATTAAGCATTTGAAATACAGCCATTTGAAATACAGCAATTTTGTGCAAAGATATATTTACTTCAGGCCTACAGAGGTTCAGGCCCTCTGAGATACTACCTCTACATACAGGGGTTTGAATTGGGCATTTGAAATTATGCCACTTGAAATACAGCCATTTTGTGCAAAGATATATTTACTTCAGGCCTACACTGGTTCAGGCCCTGTGAGATACTACCTCTATATACAGGGGTTTGAATTAGGCATTTGAAATACAGCCATTTGAAATACAGCCATTTTGTGCAAAGATATATTTACTTCAGGCCTACAGAGGTTCAGGCCCTCTGAGATACTACCTCTACATACAGGGGTTTGAATTAGGCATTTGAAATACAGCCATTTTGTGCAAAGATATATTTACTTCAGGCCTACAGAGGTTCAGGCCCTCTGAGATACTTCCTCTACATACAGGGGTTTGAATTAGGCATTTGAAATTCAGCCATTTTGGGCAAACAAATCTTTTATTGAGGCCTAGTCTGTTCAGGCCGTGTCAGATACTCCCTTTACATACTGTCGTTCTATTCTACTATTAATTAAACACCCATTTAGGGCAAGATCCTAAATTTAAAAAATATGAGGAGAGCGTCAAATAAGGGACGTGGCCCAGGTCATGGTGCTTCTGGTGGAGCTCCTGTTGCAGGGAGAGGACGTGGTCGATCTGTGCCAGCTACACGCACAAGTGAAACCCCTTCCTCAGGTGTGAGTAGGCTACAAAACATGTAGCAGTATTTTGTCGGGCCTAATGCTGCTCTACGAATGGTGAGGCCTGAACAAGTACAGGCGATAGTAAATTGGGTTGCTGACAGTGGATCCAGTTCCTTCACATTGTCTCCCACCCAGTCTCCTGCTGAAAGACCACAGTTTGCACCTACAGCCGATGTCCATCAGTCTTTCACCTCACCCCCTTGCAAATCAGCAAAGCAGTCTGAGCCCCAAGTCATGCAGCAGTCTCTTCTGCTTTTTGATGACTCTGTTAGCAGGGTTTCCCAGGGCCATTTACCTAGCCCTGCCCCAGAAGTGGAAAAGATTGAGTGCACCGATGTCCAACCACTTATTTTTCAAGATGAGTACATGGGAGGACCATCGCAGCACGTCTCGGATGATGACAAAACACAGGTGCCAACTGCTGGGGCTTTCGAAAGTGTGCAGACCGACAAGGAAGTCAGGGGTGAAGACTGGGTGGAAGATGATGCGGAGGACGATGAGGTCCTCGACCCCACATGGAATCAAGGTCATGTGAGACACCGATGTAGTTCGGAGGAAGAGGCGGTGGTCGCACAGAGCCACCAGCACAGCAGAAGAGGGAGCAGGGTGCAAAAGCGGAGCGGAAGTCCTCTAGACAGTACGCCTCCTACTGCCCACCGCAGCAAGGGACCAAGCACACCAATGCAAGCTCCAAGGAGTTCCCTGGCGTGGCAGTTCTTCAGACAATGTGCTGACGACAAGACACGAGTGGTTTGCACGCTGTGCAATCAGAGCCTAAAGCGAGGCATAAACGTTCACAACCTGAGCACAACCTGAATGACCAGGCATTTAAGTGCAAAGCACAAGCTGCAGTGGAGTAGACACCTCAAAAACCAAGAAAGGTCTCTGGCTCCTCCTGCTTCCTCTTCTGCTGCAGTCTCGGCCTCTTCATCCACCTCTGGAGTCACAGTGCCACCTGCCACCCCACAAACAGAGGATCTGCCAGCAACACCAACACCTGGGTCACCAAGCATCTCCACAATGTCACACAGAAGCGTTCAGCTCTCCATATCCAAAAAGATGGAGATGAAGAGGAAGTACCCCCCTACCCACCCGTGATCCCTAGCCCTGAATGCCTGCATTCCTAAATTACTTGCCTTTGAAATGCTGTCATTCAGTCTGGTGGAGACGGATAGTTTTAAAGGCCTTATGGCGGTGGCTGTCCCACAGTACGTTGTGCCCAGCTTCCACTACTTTTCAAGGCGATCCATACCTTCCCTGCACAACCAAGTAGGGGACAAAATCAGGTGTGCACTGCGCAATGCCATCTGTGGCAAGGTGCACCTGACTACGGATACGTGGACCAGTAAGAACGGTCAGGGCCGTTATATCTCCATAACAGCACACTGGGTAAATGCAGTGGCGGCTGGGCCTGAGGCGGATAGCAGTTTGGCGCATGTCCTTCCACCACCGAGGATTGCAGGGCGCTTCAGTTTGCCTACTGTTGCTTCCTCCTCCTACACTGCTTTCTCATCCTCTACCAGCTCCTCATCTGGTCAGCGTAACACCTTCACCACCAACTTCAGCACAGCCAGGGGTAAACGACAGCAGGCAGTTTTAAAACTTATCTGTTTGGGGGACAAACCCCACACCGCGCAGGAGCTGTGGACGGGCCTTGAACAACAGACCGATGAGTGGTTTGTGCCAGTCAGCCTCAAGCCCGGCCTGGTGGTGTGCTATAATGGGCGAAATCTCGTAGCAGCTCTGGGACTAGCCGGTTTGACACACATCCCTTGCCTGGCGCATGTGCTGAATTTGGTGGTGCAGAGATTTCTTAAAAATTATGCCGACAAGTCAGAGCTGCTGCATAAAGTGCAGGCCGTCTGTGCGCGGTTTCGGCATTCTCACCCGGCTGCTGCTCACCTGTCAGCGCTGCAGAGTAACATCGGCCTTCCTGCTCACTGCCTCATATGTGACGTGCCCACAAGGTTGAACTCCACCTTGCACATACTGGGCAGACTGTGCGAGAAGCAACAGGCAATAGTGGAGTTTCAGCTGCAGCACGCACGGGTGAGTCGCTCGGCGGAACAGCACCACGGGTGAGTCGCTCGGCGGAACAGCACCACTTCACCACCAATGACTGGGCCTCCATGCGAGACCTGTGTTCCTTGTTGCGCTGTTTCGAGTACTCCACCAACATGGCCAGTGCCGATAACGCTGTTCTCAGCGTTACTATCCCACTTCTATGTCTCCTTGAAAAAACGCTCCTGGCGATGATGGAAGAGGATGTGGCACAGGAGGAAGAGGGATCATTTTGTAGGGTTTCGGTCCAGTCATTCCCAAGTGGCTCCGAGGGTGGGTTCCTGCACCCACAAACCTAAGGTACACAATTGTCCAGCCAGGGCACAGTTCTGGAGGATGAGGAGGATGAGGAGGATGAGGAGGAGGAGATACAGGAGGAGGAACCATGTTAACAGCAGGGTGGCACCCAGACCAGCTCATGGCCATCACTGGTGCATGGATGGGGGGATACAGAGGACACAGACGATACACCTCCCACAGAGGACAGCTTTTCGTTGCCTCTGGGCAGCCTGGCACACATGAGCGATTACATGCTGCAGTGTCTCCGCAACGACCGCCGAGTTGCCCTCATTCTAACTTGTGCTGATTACTGGGTGGCCACGCTGCTGGATCCTCGTTACAAGGACAATGTACCGTCCTTAATTCCGTCACTGGACCGTGATCGTAAGATGCGCGAGTACAAGCGCACGCTGGTAGATGCGCTGCTGATGGCATTCCCACCTGACAGCGGGGGTACAGTGGAAGAACAAGGCGAAGGCAGAGGAAAAGGTCGCCAAAGCAGCTGAGGCACCGCCAGCACCTCAGAAGGCAGGGTTAGCATGGCCGAAATGTGGAAAAGCTTTGTCAGGACGCCACAACAACCAGCACCACCAGCTGATATGGAACGTCTTAGCAGGAGGCAGCATTTCAGCAACATGGTGGAGCAGTATGTGTGCACACACCTACACGTACTGAATGACAGGTCTGCCCCCTTCAATTTCTGGGTCTCCAAATTGGGCACATGGCCTGAGCTTGCCCTTTATGCCTTGGAGGTGCTGGCCTTCCCTGCAGCCAGTGTTTTGTCTGAAGGTGTATTTTGCACGGCAGGGGGCGTCATTACAGACAAACGCAGCCGCCAGTCCACAGCCAACGTGGACAAGCTCACGTTCATTAAAATGAACCAGGCTTGGATCACACAAGACTTGTCTGTACCTTGTTTAGAATAGACATTTATACCACCAAACATACATTCTTGTACTCAAGTCAAGTGCAATGATTCTTTGTTTTCTTTTTTTTTATTTGTCCCAATATTTTGGGGGCTACCTACCTCAATAAAAATAAATAAAAAACATTGTTGGCTACCTCCTCCTCCTCCATTGCTGCCTCCACCTAAAACACCACATTCACCGCCTCCTCAACCTCCAACTCCATATTCACCTCCTCCTCTGAGTTGCAGGTTAATAATTTGTAATTTTTAGTAATATTATTTTATTTTAAGTTATTTCCCTATCCACATTTGTTTGCAGAGCAGTTGCCATGCTCTTAAGCACATTTTACTGCCTTTTACATCCCTCTAGCCTTTTCAAGGACTATTTTAGAGCCATTTTAATGCAAAAAAGTGCAAATTTTAGTGCCCTAAATTGAAAAAAATCTTATTTTCAATTGTCGGGTGACATTTTACCATTTTTGGCGTATACAAACCCCTGCTGTGCCTGGGTGACAGGGCCTAAATCTCTCAAAATCCTCTGTTCTATTGCTGGGTGACAAGAACCCACTTTTGCCGTGAATGAACCCCTGCTGTGCCTGGGTGACAGGGGCCTAAATCTCTCAAAATCCTCTGTTCTATTGCTGGGTGACATGAAGCTAGTTTTGCCGTGAATAAACCCCTGCTGTGCCTGGGTGACAGGGGCCTAAATCTCTCAAAATCCTCTGTTCTATTGCTGGGTGACATGAAGCTAGTTTTGCCGTGAATAAACCCCTGCTGTGCCTGGGTGACAGGGGCCTAAATCTCTCAAAATCCTCTGTTCTATTGCGGGGGGACAAGAACCCACTTTTGCCATGAATGAACCCCTGCTGTGCCTGGGTGACAGGGGCCTAAATATCTCAAAATCCTCTGTTCTATTGCTGGGTGACATGAACCACCTATTGCCGTAAATGAACCCCTGCTGTGCCTGGGTGACAGGGGCCTAAATCTCTCAAAATCCTCTGTTCTATTGCTGGGTGACATGAAGCTAGTTTTGCCGTGAATAAACCCCTGCTGTGCCTGGGTGACAGGGGCCTAAATCTCTCAAAATCCTCTGTTCTATTGCGGGGGGACAAGAACCCACTTTTGCCATGAATGAACCCCTGCTGTGCCTGGGTGACAGGGGCCTAAATATCTCAAAATCCTCTGTTCTATTGCTGGGTGACATGAACCACCTATTGCCGTAAATGAACCCCTGCTGTACCTGGATGACAGGGGCCTAAATCTCTCAAAATCCTCTGTTCTATTGCTGGGTGACATGAAGCTAGTTTTGCAGTGAATAAACCCCTGCTGTGCCTGGGTGACAGGGGCCTAAATCTCTCAAAATCCTCTGTTCTATTGCTGGGTGACATGAAGCTAGTTTTGCAGTGAATAAACCCCTGCTGTGCCTGGGTGACAGGGGCCTAAATCTCTCAAAATCCTCTGTTCTATTGCTGGGTGACAAGAACCCACTTTTGCCATGAATGAACCCCTGCTGTGCCTGGGTGACAGGGGCCTAAATCTCTCAAAATCCTCTGTTCTATTGCTGGGTGACAAGAACCCCCTTTTGCCGTGAATGAACCCCTGCTGTGCCTGGGTGACAGGGGCCTAAATCTCTCAAAATCCTCTGTTCTATTGCTGGGTGACATGAACCCCCTTTTGCCGTGAATGAACCCCTGCTGTGCCTGGGTGACAGGGGCCTAAATCTCTCAAAATCCTCTGTTCTATTGCTGGGTGACATGAACCCCCTTTTGCCGTGAATCAACCCCGGCTGTACCTGAGTGACAGGGGCCTAAATCTCTCAAAATCCTCTGTTCTATTGCTGGGTGACATGAAGCTAGTTTTGCCGTGAATAAACCCCTGCTGTGCCTGGGTGACAGGGGCCTAAATCTCTCAAAATCCTCTGTTCTATTGCTGGGTGACATGAAGCTAGTTTTGCCGTGAATAAACCCCTGCTGTGCCTGGGTGACAGGGGCCTAAATCTCTCAAAATCCTCTGTTCTATTGCGGGGGGACAAGAACCCACTTTTGCCATGAATGAACCCCTGCTGTGCCTGGGTGACAGGGGCCTAAATATCTCAAAATCCTCTGTTCTATTGCTGGGTGACATGAACCACCTATTGCCGTAAATGAACCCCTGCTGTGCCTGGGTGACAGGGGCCTAAATCTCTCAAAATCCTCTGTTCTATTGCTGGGTGACATGAAGCTAGTTTTGCCGTGAATAAACCCCTGCTGTGCCTGGGTGACAGGGGCCTAAATCTCTCAAAATCCTCTGTTCTATTGCGGGGGGACAAGAACCCACTTTTGCCATGAATGAACCCCTGCTGTGCCTGGGTGACAGGGGCCTAAATATCTCAAAATCCTCTGTTCTATTGCTGGGTGACATGAACCACCTATTGCCGTAAATGAACCCCTGCTGTACCTGGATGACAGGGGCCTAAATCTCTCAAAATCCTCTGTTCTATTGCTGGGTGACATGAAGCTAGTTTTGCAGTGAATAAACCCCTGCTGTGCCTGGGTGACAGGGGCCTAAATCTCTCAAAATCCTCTGTTCTATTGCTGGGTGACATGAAGCTAGTTTTGCAGTGAATAAACCCCTGCTGTGCCTGGGTGACAGGGGCCTAAATCTTTCAAAATCCTCTGTTCTATTGCTGGGTGACATGAAGCTAGTTTTGCAGTGAATAAACCCCTGCTGTGCCTGGGTGACAGGGGCCTAAATCTCTCAAAATCCTCTGTTCTATTGCTGGGTGACAAGAACCCACTTTTGCCATGAATGAACCCCTGCTGTGCCTGGGTGACAGGGGCCTAAATCTCTCAAAATCCTCTGTTCTATTGCTGGGTGACAAGAACCCCCTTTTGCCGTGAATGAACCCCTGCTGTGCCTGGGTGACAGGGGCCTAAATCTCTCAAAATCCTCTGTTCTATTGCTGGGTGACATGAACCCCCTTTTGCCGTGAATGAACCCCTGCTGTGCCTGGGTGACAGGGGCCTAAATCTCTCAAAATCCTCTGTTCTATTGCTGGGTGACATGAACCCCCTTTTGCCGTGAATCAACCCCGGCTGTACCTGAGTGACAGGGGCCTAAATCTCTCAAAATCCTCTGTTCTATTGCTGGGTGACATTAAGCTAGTTTTGCCATGAATAACCCTCTGCTGTGCCTGGGAGACAGGGGCCTAAATCTCTCAAAATCCTCTGTTCTATTGCTTGGTGACAAGAACCCACTTTTGCAGTGAATAAATCCCTGCTGTGCCTGGGTGACATGGGCCTCGTTCTCTCAAAATCCTCTGTTCTATTGTTGGGTGACATGAACCCCCTTTTGCCGTGAATGAACCCCCGCTTTGCATTGCTGACAGTGAACTAAATTTAGTAAAAACAACTGTTACTGATCGGAAGATGCGCGACTACAAGCGCATGCTGCTGATTGCATTCCCACCTGACAGCGGGGGCACAGTGGAAGCACAAGGCAAAGGCAGAGGAGGAGGAAGAGGTCGCTAACGCACCTGAGGCACCGCCAGCACCTGAGAAGGCAGGGTTAGCATGGCCCAAATGTGGAAAAGCTTTGTCAGCCTTGGAGGTGCTGACCTGCCCTGCAGCCAGTGTATAGTGTGAACGTGTGTTTAGCACGGCAGAGAGCATTATCACAGGCCGCAGCCAATGTGGACAAGCTTACGTTTATTAAAATGAACCAGGCATGGATCCCACAGGACTTGTCCGTACCTTGTGCAGAATAGACATTAGTACCAGCCTCAACCATCCATTCTTATACTCAAGCGCACTTATTCTTTGTTTTATTTTGTTATATGTCCCAATATTTTGGGGGATACCCCAATTTAAAAATAAAAAATAACACAAATCAGTCAACCTACACCGCCACATCCACTGCCTCCTCAACCTCCTACTCCTAGATCCAGATTGTTATTTTGAATTTTTCTGTATTTTATGTTATTTTAAGTCATTTCCCTATCCACATTTGTTTGCAGAACAGTTGCCATGCTCTTAAGCACATTTTGATGCCTTTTGCAGCCCTCTAGCCCTTTCCAGGATTATTTTAGAGCCATTTTAGTGCCCAAAAGTTCGGGTCCCCATTGACTTTAATGGGGTTCGGGTTCAAGTTCGGGTCCCGAACCCGAACTTTTTTTTCAAGTTCGGCCAAACTCGTCGAACTCGAACATCCAGGTGTCCGCTCAACTCTAGTCATGGGTATTACATAATAGAAACCACCCTTAAATTACCCCATTATAGAAACTACACCCCTCAAAACACTTGGCTTTAAAAATGAAAAATTACATATTTTACAAGAAAATGTAAAGTTAGTGTAAAATAATAAAACTAACACTTTTTTAGTAGGATAGGGTTATTTCAAGGACCATGCAAGGGCAGCACTTGTGTTGAAGTGTCAATTTTGACAGGTTGAGACGACAATAGCATTTGGGAAAGTTAGGAATTCTCCTACTTCAGCATATTATTATTAGCTTTACAAATAAGGTATACATAGAAAACCATGATGCAAGGGAATTTACTTGTTAACCATATATGTCTGTTAGAATGTTAAATTTAGGATACAATGTAACTCTATGTAGAGTCAACCTATAAAATGGCTTTGTTTCATGACATAGGCAGAGCATTCTTGCACGGACACCTGTTGCTCTCACACACACACACACACACAGATTCACACATACACGTTATTTTGGGGAAATAAGCTTTTTCACTTATTTTAACTGTTTAATTGCTTGCTTGTAACCTTTCAAGACTTATTGCTGTGCTATATTTTTCTCTTTCTAAACTTTGTAACTTTCTTTTTATGAGAATTAAATCCTTCTAATTTTATCTTTCATCACGAACTTTGCACATTTTGTTGGGCTCCTTCTAAAGCATTTCTTGAAAAATAGAGTAATGCAGGACGTTATTCTACATTGGCGAGCCAGCGGTTTTTGTTGAATTCCTTCAGTTTGTAAAGAGGTGGGCCCAAGAGAGCAATTACTATTATTACAAGCTTCAGGAAAACAACAACAACGAACCTAAAGAAAGAAGACGTGAGCCACACATCTGTTGCAAGTGTCACTTCCCAGACGTATTACAGACGGAGGCTTGTGAAGAAACTACACAGAGATCCTTCCATAGACTGTGGGAAGAAGACGTAAAAAGGAGACATACACGGTACCTGAGTAAGTAATGGAATTTCTTAATTCTTATTCAGATAAAAGTAAATTGGAGTTTAAAGTTGTAAGTAGTCATACTAATGCACAATTATGGGCAAGTTTATATAGTCAATGTGAAGAAGAAAACATAAGAATTGACAAAAAGTTGTTGTGTATGGATAAATTGCAGAAGAAGCTCAGGAATGTATTACATATGGTGAAAATATTCAATACATTAGTTCTTGAAGATAGGCAGCCACAGACTCAGACACATAGTATATGTGTGAATAATAAGGACACACATGATACAGACACACAGGAACACATAGAAGAGGATGATTTTAATGATTGTCCAAAGTGTCAAATTTTGGCACAACACATAGAAGATCTGGAAGATCAGATGGAAACTAGGACATAGCTCATATCAAAATTATGCCATCGTACGAAAAAAGTTTCTATTATTACAAAAAGTGGCATAGATACGGGTGCATCCTACATTCCAGACACTAGTCCAGCTGATGCAAATGAAGATATAGAGGCTGAAGAAGTCAAGAGGAGGAAATTACATGACAGGGCAGCCAAGTTAAATTAAAAAATACATGATCAGTTAATAAAAATTTGTAAAGATATCCCAGCTTATACTGATAAGATGGATGCATTTCACAATGCTGATATCTTTGAATCTAATACTGATAAGTTCAATCTAAATAATGAACAGAAAAACAAAGTATTTAAATTATGGCTTCCCTCATATATGGCAAGGAGATTAGAGACTACACCAAGAGTAAATGATGAGCGTGAAATAATACATAGTTCCCCAGCAGATCGATTGAGGCAACTACTTTTATTTACTACTGGAGAATCTACTCCTACATTTGAAATCCTTGACATGTTAAAGCCCACTTTACAGGATGATCCATTTGCATTCTTGATAAAATTTGAACAGGCGTATAGAATGGTCATGGAAATTGAGGATGATTCTGAACCCATTGCAATGATAAAGTCATTTGTAAAACGGTTCAAATATCTTGATCCAGTCTCCAGGGAGTTAGCACTAGGAAAGCCTACGTTACAGGAAGCGGCAACATTTATTGATCAAATAAGGAGATCAATAAAACAAAGTAGTATAAGGGTCAAAGTTGCTGCAGTCCAAAAAAAGGATGAAAATCAGGTAACAGATTCAAATAGTCCTAAATCAAACCCTCCCATGAAAAGAGACCAATATAAACAGAAAGGAAAGGTGTCATTTCAAAGAGGACAAGTTACTTGTTATTATTGTGGAAAAATAGGACATTTAAAATGGCAATGTAGGAAATTCCTAAATGAGTCACAGAATGCAGGGAAAGAAAATGGTTTTGTGCCAACTGCTCCTTCTCCAGAGCAGGATCAGTCACAATCACCATATGCACCTTTAATAAGACAAATTAGAGAATTAACATTGAATAATTCGTACAAGGGGAAATCTTATGGTAATAAAATTGAGGAGACAGCTGGTTTGTTACCTTCCCCATGACTAGGACGAACTATGACCTCTCGTCCTTTGGAATTAGTAGCTCCAGTTTCATTAGATGACTGTGGAAGACCTTTTGTAAGGGGATCCTTACAGGGCAATGAGGTGACATTTCTCATTGACACAGGAGCTCAATTAAGTGTGACTAATCAGGATTTGCCTCTAACTCCAAATGCACCTGTTTGTACAATTGTTGGTTTTAGTAGGAAAAGCGGCACTAAGGCAATTTTAGCACAGAATGTTAATTTAGAAATACCAGGCTATCTGAAAACTAAAATAGACATTTGGCATAGTACTAATTCTGAAAACATCATAGGAACTGACCTAATGAAAAAATGGGGTTGGGTCATTGACTTAGGAAATAAGGTGATCTGGAAAGATGTTGATGGATCTAAACCTGTAGTCATTGATCCCACTGAATACAGTCATGTTGGTACTGTTTGCCTAACCGAAGTTGTTTCTTCTGAACATTTGTGGCCAGAAACTGGTGATGATGAAGTTCTAAAAGAAATTGTACAATATACTCCTTCTTTGTGGGCACAATTCAGGAATGATGTGGGCACAATGAAAGATGTATTAGTCAATGTGGAGGGGAGAGACCCTCCTCCCCAAAAGCAGTACAAATTGGCACCTGAATCAATTGGTCCCATGTCTAAAATCATACAGGAACTACTTGATCAAGGTGTCATTAGAAAAGCTAATTCAGTAACAAACAATCCACTGTGGTGTACTGTGAAGTCTGATGGTTCATACCGAATGTTATTGGACCTAAGATTGCTGAATAAGTATACCCCAAATGTGGCACCCATTGTTGCAGATACTCATGACATGATGGCGCGACTGAATGCTAAGGCAAAGTTTTTCTCTGTTTTAGACATCAGTAATGGTTTTTTCAGCATTTCTCTTGCAAAGAGCTGTCAATACAAATTTGCATTTTGTTTCATGGATGAACAATATGTATTTTGCAGATTACCTCAAGGAGCACATTTATCACCTAGCATATTTCATCAGGCAGTTGCAAAAGTATTGTCCAAATTTTCAAGACCCGATTGTCTGTTGCAATATGTTGATGATATTCTTTTAGCCACTGAGGATAGAGAGTTGCATTTATCTCTCTAAGGCCTCTTTCACACTTGCGTTGTCCGGATCCGGCGTGTACTCCACTTGCCGGAATTACACGCCGGATCCGGAAAAACGCAAGTGTACTGAAAGCATTTGAAGACGGAACCGTCTTCCAAATGCGTTCAGTGTTACTATGGCACCCAGGACGCTATTAAAGTCCTGGTTGCCATAGTAGGAGCGGGGAGCGGGGGAGCGGTATACTTACAGTCCGTGCGGCTCCCAGGGCGCTCCAGAATGACGTCAGAGCGCCCCATGCGCATGGATGACGTGATCCATGTGATCACATGATCCATGCGCTTGGGGCGCCCTGACGTCACTCTGGAGCGCCCGGGGAGCCGCACGGACGGTAAGTACACTGCTCCCCGCTACACTTTACCATGGCTGCCAGGACTTTAGCGTCCCGGCAGCCATGGTAACCACTCTGAAAAAGCTAAATGTCGGCTCCGGCAATGCGCCGAAACGACGTTTAGCTTAAGGCCGGATCCGGATCAATGCCTTTCAATGGACATTAATTCCGGATCCGGCCTTGCGGCAAGTGTTCCGGATTTTTGGCCGGAGCAAAAAGCGCAGCATGCTGCGGTATTTTCTCCGGCCAAAAAACGTTCCGTTCCGGAACTGAAGACATCCTGATGCATCCTGAACGGATTTCTCTCCATTCAGAATGCATTAGGATAATCCTGATCAGGATTCTTCCGGCATAGAGCCCCGACGACGGAACTCTATGCCGGAAGACAAGAACGCAAGTGTGAAAGAGCCCTTAGCAGAATTATTTTCATTGTTGCATGAAGCAGGTTTGAAATTGAGCACCAAGAAAGTCAATCTGTTACAGACTGAAGTGAGATATCTTGGAGTGTTAATCAGTCATGGAAAGAGACAGCCTCTTCAAGAAAGGGTTGAGGCTATTGCTTCTCTTCCCATTCCAACATCACACAAGGCTCTGAGACATTTCTTGGGTCTGGTAAACTTTTCCAGAGAATTCATAGAAGGCTTTGCAGAAAAAGCTAAACCTCTTTATGATCTCTTGAAAAATAATGATGATGACTCTTTTGGACCATGGGAAGAGGAACAACAGAAGGCATTTGAACTTCTAAAGCGAAGTATGCAAAAGTCTCCAGCATTGTCAACAGCAATGACTCAGGCACCTTTTGCTTTGCAGGTTCACACCTCAGACACGGCTGTGTCAGCTGTACTCTTGCAGTTGCAAGGGGGAGAATGGCGGATTTTGGGCTATTTCTCTAAGCTTCTCACACCTGTGGAAAAAGGGTTTGAAATTTGTGCAAAACATTTGGTGGGTGTTTATTTTGCTGTTAAGGCAACAGAACACATTGTTGGATTTAACAAAATCATTCTGCAGACTCCTCACTCCACACTAAAACTTCTCCTTGAGAAAAACCTCCCAGGTGTGTCAAATCAAAGATTTGCACATTGGTTGTTGTCCTTATCATCAAAACAAATTGAGATTGATCACAAGGCCAAGTATGTACTTCCTCAATTAATGCAGTATGAAGGGAAAACTCATGAATGTTCAGAAACATTTTATGAATCATATCCTAGCTTGTTTAGGAGAGATGCAGAGAACAGTGATGAATCAGTATTTGTTGATGGTTCAAGATTTTGTTCAGGGGGAAAGTATTATACAGGTTATGCTATCTTGTATCCTGAAAGAGGATATGCAGTTCAGCATAGACTGCCAGGACACTATTCAGCTCAGAGAGCAGAGTTAGAAGCTGTCAAGACAGTACTGACAATTGATGAGAAAGAAAACAAGAATCCATTGGTCATTTATAGTGACAGCTCATATGTCGTGAGATCACTGACAGACTATTTGCCAGTGTGGGAAAGGAGAGGATTTGTAGATTCCTCTAACAAGGTCCTAGTGCATAGTGATACACTCAAGGACATATTCAAAATAGCTTCAAAACATCCTAATAGCTATGCTATAGTCAAAGTCCCAGCACAAAGGAAAGGCAAACATGAGTTAGTTATTGGAAACAACACTGTAGACACATTGGCTAAGGAAGCAGCTATGACAGGAGAATTGAAGGAAGAAATTGAATCTTTGAAAGCTTTACCAGTGAGGAAAACAGACACGCATTTTCCTTCTTTTGCAGAAGAACAAGCGAAGGATTCGTCCCTTGCTGCTTCTCAGGTTGATCCAAAACCTCCCTTTGTTTGTGAAAACGGGGTTTTGTGTCATGACTGTCAGGGGGAATTGCGTCCTGTTGTCCCAAAACATTTACAAATGGAATTCACCAAATACAATCATGAGAGTTTAGGTCATTTGGGTCAGGAAAAATTGTTAGGAGTTCTCAAAGAGAAATTTTATTGGGACAAAATGGAGAGGACTGTTCAAGATGTTATTGAGTCATGTCTCATTTGTGCTCAAGTCAACCCACGACCTAAAGGACAAAAACCTCCACTTTTACGAATTGCACCTGCTGATGGTCCTTGGTCTACATTACAGATAGACTACATAGGTCCTTTACCTTCAGGTAAACATGGACTCAGGTATGCATTAGTGGTGGTGGATGTATTTTCAAAATGGGTAGAGATCTTACCTGTCAGGAAAGATGATGCTCTGTCTACAGCAAGGGCATTGGTAAATCATGTGTTTTGTACTTGGGGGATCCCAAGAATGATTACCTCTGACAGAGGAAGTCATTTTACAGGAAAAATCATGCGGACAGTTTGTGCTATTCTAGGAGTACAACAACAGTTCCATGTAGCGTATCACCCACAATCAGCAGGCATTGTGGAAAGAATGAACCGAACAATTAAGACAAGAATTGCAAAAATGTTATTAGACAAAGGAAATACATGGGTTGATGCAGTACCCTTTGTTCTTATGAGTATAAGAGGAACCGTTTCTTCTACAACACAGTATACTCCATTTGAATTAATGACGGGAAGAACAATGCCATTAATATTCCCAAACGAACCATTCTTGTCTACACCTCAAAAAGATGCAATAGCAAGGTCCAGGTGGTTACAGTTATTGCAGAAGAATTTAAGTACAATTCTTCCATATGCTGCATCTAAAATGCAACGCATGATACCACCTCACTCTTCTAAATTTGTAAAAGGTGCTTTTGTAATGATTAAGACCTTCAGGAAGAGTGGACCTTGGGAAAGCAATTGGGAAGGTCCCTTCGAAATAATTGACACTAGGGGACAAGTAATGATTTTGGTTCAAAGAGCACCAAATGCTTCAAAGAATACTCGCAGACAACAAAAACTGTGGGTACATG
This sequence comes from Bufo bufo, assembly GCF_905171765.1. NCBI lineage: Eukaryota > Metazoa > Chordata > Amphibia > Anura > Bufonidae > Bufo > Bufo bufo. Next base: position 297,131,652 of record NC_053391.1, read on the forward strand.
TTGATCAGTGTAAATTGTATGTACCAAAATAATGATACTGCTTTTCTTCACAGGGAATGAAACTCTTCACGTTATACACAATCCACAACAAACAAGGATGTCTTCAGAAAAGCTGTTTCATGATGGAATGTCATTGTTGATGATGATATTTACAACTGCTACGTTCACAGAATTCCTTGATGATAAAAAGAATAATCATGACAAATAGACTTCAATCCTTGCACGAAGAAGAAGAGGATTTCGTCTTGAGGATTTTCTGGAAGAACAAATTCAGGACAATTCCAGAGACATTTCCGGAAGTCTTTGTATGGGTTATGGCGTTAACTGTTGTATTGAAATACACTTCAGACATGATACACACATTGAATTACATGCAACAGCAGGACCCAAACCAAAGTTCACACAATTACAAGGAACATTCATACATAACAATAGAACTGGTTCATGGGAATGTACATCAATAGATGTATTATACTGGAGTATTGTGATAAAAGGAAATGAGCCAGCTACATGGTCCGGAGATCTCACAAATGATAAGATAGCATTAGGAAAAGTGGGAAAATCTCGAGAGGAAATTTGGTTTCAAACCCAGAACTATGTAAAAATAATGGATCCATCAATTCTTCCCATAACAGGAAAGGTTGATGAAGATTGGGTGAAAAATTGGAGATTCCAAATAATTAGGGAACCTGTTGTAGTTAACATAACCATTGACTTCATAGGAACAAATGTTATTAATCCCGAACTTCAAGTTTCTCCAACATTGGTAAATATTCAGGAAGAAACGAATCCATTATATTTAAAATGCAGCACAAGATTAGAGATTCCATCCGAATCTGTGATAACATGGACTAAAGGAGAGGTATTTTTAGGTAGTTTATCAAATGGTCCAACTAATGTAATTCATAGAGGTCAATTTGGAAACGTGAAATGGTTTGATAAAAAGTTTATATTTTATCAAGATCATCCATCTCCTAAAGATTCAGGAATTTATCAGTGTTGCATATTAACTATAAACAACCATAAACAATGTGAAACTGTAAATGTTACTGTATGGTCACCTACAGAAAATATTTGTACCAAAGTTAAATTTGAATCATCTAGTCCTTTCCAGATTAACCATTTCCAGTCCAAGCCTCTTTTGAGGAATGGTAAATATGTCACCATAATGTGGACATTTAATATATCAGACTGGAAAATATCATCAAAATATCCTAAATGTGGAAAGCATCTTGCTAATATGGAGGAAGGTTTAGAAAGATGGTTTAAAAAGAGTGTTTCCAAGCAAACCAGAACTAAAAGAGGTATAGTAGAAGGTATTTTAGGAGGAATAGGTACCTTTGGAAGCTTGGTAAATACAATGAATGTAAATTCATTACAATCAGATTTATCTGGAAAAGAAAGGAATTAAAGTACAGAAAAGTCTAAACCAACTTTTAGAGAAAATGATAGTTAATTCTGTAGTTGTTTTAGGATCTTCTGTTTCACATCTTCAAGATGTTACTTTAGGTTTGATCCAAAGTGAACAAGAGTCAGAAGTAGCCAGGGCATGTATGGAAATCCAAATAGAATATTCTACGAATTTAAAAATAATGGCTCAGGCTTTACAAAGTGGAATTACTCCACTTGGTTTATTGGAAAATTTACCTATGGAATATAATTATAGTATGAGACACATAGATTTATGGGTAAATAAGTGGTTAGGATGTAATAAGAACACATGTATAGCTACCTCATTGATTCCAGTAGCTGGAAGAGAACAAATGGTAGTTCCAGTAACTGTTTTAGGAATTCCCGTGAGTGAAACACAGTTGATTTTTTATCAATTGCAATATACGGAATTTGCATATGATGGTACTCATATAGAACAATTAGATCTTTCTTCATGTTTACACTTTGTTTCTAAAATAATCTGTTTACCGGAACAAGATAAGGAGATTTATCATTCTTGTTTCCATAATCAAACTTCTTGCCATGCACGAATTGAGAATGTATACTCAATTCATGATTTGGTAACTCAAGTTGGTCCGAACAAAGTTTGTGTACAAGTGATGTCTGAGAAAGAAAAGGTTGTAGCATTCTTTTCTTCTTGTGTACATCACGAGAATTTAACCAAGGGTTTATATTGTTTGGAAGGAGACTGGAGAGCAATCTCTATGAATTTAGGAAGACTCAATATTTCTTCCATAAATACAACCCAATTGAAAATCCTTCCAATGAAATTTAATCTCACTCAAATTGACAAATTTCCGTGGGATGAGTGGACTAAAGAAATTAAAAAAGATAAAGGTCTTTTAAAAATATTAAGTGAACAAATAAAAGAAGCAGAAATTGCATTTAATCATAAACAAGGACAATTATCAGAAATAGAACATGAATGGAATATCATGTCTGGAACATCTTGGTGGGGAAAATTGAAGAAATCTGTAAATATGTGGTCAAAATCTTCTACACAAACAGCAGTTGAGAATACGTTATCCCATCCTATTATTATTATATTTATTATTATATTTTTGTGTATTATCTATCAAGTTTTTGTTATGTACAGGATCAAGAAAACATATAGTAATATAAAGAAGGAAATTAACAAAGGAGATAACATTTTGAAAGAAATGTTAAAAAGAACTCAGTATACCAATTCTATATGGAATACTGAATCAAAAATTGATCAAACAACCAAGTGCTATAACATGGTCAATGAGTGAATGTGATACGAATGAGATACGAATGATGAGTAATTAGGTTAGATTAGGAGTTTATGATTGAAGATTTATATTTCAAATCATAATCAGGGGGAAATGTAAAATAATAAAACTAACACTTTTTTAGTAGGATAGGGTTATTTCAAGGACCATGCAAGGGCAGCACTTGTGTTGAAGTGTCAATTTTGACAGGTTGAGACGACAATAGCATTTGGGAAGGTTAGGAATTCTCCTACTTCAGCATATTATTATTAGCTTTACAAATAAGGTATACATAGAAAACCATGATGCAAGGGAATTTACTTGTTAACCATATATGTCTGTTAGAATGTTAAATTTAGGATACAATGTAACTCTATGTAGAGTCAACCTATAAAATGGCTTTGTTTCATGACATAGGCAGAGCATTCTTGCACGGACACCTGTTGCTCTCACACACACACACACACACAGATTCACACATACACGTTATTTTGGGGAAATAAGCTTTTTCACTTATTTTAACTGTTTAATTGCTTGCTTGTAACCTTTCAAGACTTATTGCTGTGCTATATTTTTCTCTTTCTAAACTTTGTAACTTTCTTTTTATGAGAATTAAATCCTTCTAATTTTATCTTTCATCACGAACTTTGCACATTTTGTTGGGCTCCTTCTAAAGCATTTCTTGAAAAATAGAGTAATGCAGGACGTTATTCTACAGTTAGGAACACATTTTTCACTTTAACAAGGCATAATAAGATAAAATGAACCCCGCTATTTGTTGTCCATTTTCTCCTGAATATGATAATACCCCAAATGTGGTTACAACGCACAACGCAGGGCTCAATAAAAGGAGCGCAATATTGTTTTTAGAGGGCAGATGATTTTCGGGTACCATAACACATTAGAAGAGACCCTGAGATACCCCTAGAAAGGAAACCCCAAAAAGTTGCTTCATTTTGGAAACTACACCCCACAAAGTATTGATAGAGGGTTATAGTGAGCGCTTTGACCCAACAAGCGTTTCATAAAATTTATAAACAATTGGCTGTAAAAATTAAAAAATACATTTTATTTCCAATAAAATGTTGCTTTAGCCCCAAATTTTTCATTTTTACAAGGCATAACAAGAGAAAATGCACTCCACAATTTATGCATTGTTTCCTGAATACGGTAATACCAAATACATCATCATAAACTGCTGTTTAGAGGCATGACAGTGTTCAGAAGGGAAGGAGTGGCATCAGGATTTTTTAACATGGAATTTGCCTAAATAGTTTTTAGGGGGCATGACATTTTATTTATTTTTTACGACTGAGCCGTGTGAGGGTTTGTTTGTTGCAGGACAAGCTGTAGTTATTTTTCTTTTTGCACCATTTTGGAGTACATTTGACTTTTGGATTGCTTTTTATATCAATATTTAGGAGGTGAGGTGGGCAAAAATTGCAATTCTTTCTGTGTTTATTTTTTTGGGGTTCCTCATGTGGTATATATAATATGATAATTTTATTCTGTGGGTTGATACAGTTATGGTGATACCAAATTTATATATATATATATTTTTTTTTTTTTACTACTTTTTCAGCACAAAATCACTTTTTTATTAAAAAATAAATAATATTTTGCATCATCATATATAGAGATGAGCGAATTTTTAAAACATTCGATTCGCCAAATTTTTATGAAAAAATTTGGTCCGATCCGAAAAAATGTGTGGCGAATTACGTAAAAAAACTCTGTGTCTTGCAGTAACAAGCATATGGAGTCTGCTTTCGTAGTGAAATAATACTGTGAGTCCGTATGACATGCAGATGACAGGTGTCGCACTTAGAATCACTGCACACTTTACCTATATTTGGGCAGTCACGAGGCCAAAACTGACCAAATAACTCAAGTATAGCCTTACAGGTCGATGTTAGCACCAAGAAGAAGCGCACTCCTTTTACACCGTCATTACACAGTCACCGGACCTGAACCCAATCGAGATGGTTTGGGGTGAGCTGGACCGCAGAGTGAAGGCAAAAGGACCAACAAGTGCTAACCATCTCTGGGAACTCCTTCAAGACTGTTGGAAGACCATTTCAGGGGACTACCTCTTGAGCTCATCAAGAGAATGCCAAGTGTGCAAAGCAGTAATCAAAGCAAAAGGTGGCTACTTTGAAGAACCTAGAATATGACATATTTTCAGTTGTTTCACAATTGTTTGTTATGTATATAATTCCACATGTGTTAATTCATAGTTTTGATGCCTTCATAGTCATGAAAATAAAGAAAACTCTTTGAATGAGAAGGTGTGTCCAAACTTTTGGTCTGTACTGTAGATGTCTACAGAACCTATTCTATTAAACGCTATTCTATTAAACAAGTAGAGCCCCCAGACATGGTGGAGAGTGTGTCAGCAGTAAGTGTCTGGTCGTCACTGATTATCAAATTATTAGTATTGCTAATGCCCAAAAAAAATGAGTGGATCCAAAACAGAGATGACACAGAGATCAGAGGAAGGGTCAAATAAATGATGATGTCAGCCAAGCCAAAAAGGCTAAATAGTGGCCTAGTCATGAAGTAGGGAGGGTGGGAACAGCATGACAATGTGGTGAGGTGAAAGCAGCATAGGGGGCCACAGAATGGCAAGATGACATAGTGTAACGGTGGCGACAGCATCAGGAGGTCACAGAGTGACGCAATGACAGAGTCTGGAGGTGGCGTCAGCATCAGGAGGCCAAAGAGTGGCACAATGACAGTGTCTGGAGGTAGCAGCAGCATAAGGAGGCCACAGAGTGGCAAGGTGACATAGTGTGGAGGAGGCGGCAGCATTAGGAGGACGAGTGGCACAAATGACAGGGTGTGGAGGTGGTGGCAGCATCAGGAGGCCACAGAGTAGCATAATGAGAGAGTGTGGAAGTGGTGGCAGCATCAGGAGGCCACAGAGTGGAAAGGTGACATAGTGTGGAGGTAGGTGTCAATACCAGTACCAGCTGAAGATGGTGGCTGAAAGAAGGAGCACTTGGCATCAGATGTGTGGCCGCAGGCGGGTGGCAGCATCAGAATAGTAGCTGAGGCAGTTAGCCAGAAGAAACCGGTCTCTTTTGTCAAAGTGTTGGTGTGGCAACATGGATGATCTAGTCTGATGCATCAGGCATTGGTGCGTGGAAATCCTGGCTGATCCATGCCTGATTCATCTTGACAAAGTACTACAAGAAAATTTAGACTAGCACATTCATATACTGTACATAATCACAGGTGCATATCCATTAAGCAAACATGGTTGATAATAAAAGGGCTGCACAACATTTCACATACAAACAATAGAGCTGATTAATGGGGATCATTCTAAATTAGAGGTATTATACATACTGGAAATGGAAAAATAGAAGCTCTTTGTGCACATTTTTGATCAAACATGTGTCGGGCCCATCTACCAGGCGTCAAGGTGGCTTCTGCAGATGGGTACCTAACACTAATAAACCGCCTCTCTTGGACTTACCTAAGCCTACAATTTTCAGGGCAGTATTGGAACCAGCTACATTTATACTCTGCCCAGAAGCCCCAGGCAGATTAGCGTTGCTCAGTCTAAAAGAGGCTCTATCCTCAATATATACTACAAGAAACTTTAGATGGGCTCGACACTCGTTTGATCAAAAATGTGTGCAAAGAGCTTCTATTTTCCATTTATAGTAGGTATAATACCACTTCATTTTAGAATGATCCCCATTTCTCAGCTCTATTGTTTGTATGTGAAATGTTGTGTAGCCATTTTATTATCAACCATGTTTGCTTGATGGATATGCACCTGTGATTATGTATATGAATGTAAAATGCAAATGTGATCGCACACTACATCCAGCACTCTGCCCTCCATGCTGGATGAGACATTGGTGTACATTTTGGCCAAAGCTTAATTAAGCCACTCACCGCGTCAAGGTCGTCTCACTTGAGTGGTCCCTAACTCTTGTTCCTACCTGTTTATGGGCCATAACAGCCACATAAAGTCCAGGGAATGCAGGTCAGCATGCAAGCCAAGTACATTCTGCTTTTAACCCCGTCCGGTGCCATTACAGCTTTCATCGGATCCAGGGATGCAAGTACCAACATGCATGCTGAACCCACCATATACTTCTCCTGGAGCCAAATGGCTAATGGTAGGTTCTATATAAGCAGACTCAGTTTTATACTGACTTTAAAGCCAGCCTCCAGGACAGATTGACTGGTCAGGTGTGCTTGACTCAAAGGAGATCGCCACGCCTCCAATATATGCTACAAAGAAAAAATGTGGGGGGTTGAGCCCGCACAACCTGCCTGTAGGTGCAGATCACTATGGCGAAATACATATACAAATGGAAAATGCAAATGTGATCGCACACTACATCCATCACTCTGCCCTCCATGCTGGATGAGACATTGGTGTACATTTTGGCCAAAGCGTAATTAAGCCACTCACCGCGTCAAGGTCGTCTCACTTGAGTGGTCCCTAACTCTTGTTCCTACCTGTTTATGGGCCATAACAGCCACATAAAGTCCAGGGAATGCAGGTCAGCATGCAAGCCAAGTACATTCTGCTTTTAACCCCGTCCGGTGCCATTACAGCTTTCATCGGATCCAGGGATGCAAGTACCAACATGCATGCTGAACCCACCATATACTTCTCCTGGAGCCAAATGGCTAATGGTAGGTTCTATATAAGCAGACTCAGTTTTATACTGACTTTAAAACCAGCCTCCAGGACAGATTGACTGGTCAGGTGTGCTTGACTCAAAGGAGATCGCCACGCCTCCAATATATGCTACAAAGAAAAAATGTGTATATGAATGTGCTAGTCTAAATTTTCTTGAAGTGTATATATTGAGGGTAGCGCCTCTTTTAGGGCTCATGCACACGACCATTCTTTTGCGGTCCGTTTTTCACAGATCCGTAATTTGCGGTCAGTAATAGAACATGAAAAACTCAAAAACGCAAATGCAATAGCACTCTGCAACCAGCACTCTGCCCTGCCTCTATGCTGGATGCTGAATGAGGCATTGGCGTAAGCGATGTGCACCTGCATACAGGGTTGTGCTGACTGAATCCCCCACATTTTTTCTTTGTAGTAATAGAACATGCACTACTTTTTTGTGGTACTGAAATACGGAAACGGAATACACACAGAGGACCTTCCGTTGTTTTTGCAGACCCATTGAGGTGAATGGTTCCGCATCAGTCCGTAAAAAAACAGAACGGAAGCAGAAAGAAAATACGTTTGTGTGCATAAGCCCTTAGACTGAGCAACGCCCATCTGCCTGGGGCTTCTGAGCAGAGTATAAATGTAGCTGGTTCCTACACTACGCTTAAAATTGTAGGCTTAGGTAAGTCCAAGAAAGGCGGTTTGCTAGTGTTAGGTACCCATCTGTGGAAGCCACCTTGACGCCTGGTAGACGGGCCCGACACACGTTTGTTCAAAAATGTGCGCAAAGAGCTTCTATTTTTCCATTTATAGTAGGTATAATACCACTTTAATTTAGAATGATCCCCATTTCTTAGCTCTATTGTTTGTATGGGAAATGTTGTGCGGCCATTTTATTATCAATCATCTTGACAAAGGTCAGTCTCTCCACATTTTTGGTGGACAGGCGAGTTCTTCTTAGGGTAACTATGGCCCTCACTGCACTAAACACGCGCTCTGATGCCACACTTCTGGCCGGGCAGGACAGCTATTCCAGGGCAAACTCGGCCAGTTGCGGCCACTAATCCAGTTTGACTGCCCAGTAGTTCAGCGGATCTTAAATGACGGCTGGCAGGGTGTACTCCAAGTATGCCACCACCTGCTGGTTCAGGTTCTGCTCTATGTCTAGCTGTTGGTGAGTAGTTTCTTCACTATGCAGGTAAAGAAAGCTGCTAATCAGCGACTCTAGACTGAGGCTATTGCTAATGGAGCTGGTACTGCTCCTGCCACCCCACACCTCCCCAGCAGTCATTGCAGTAAAACGTGAGTGCAGAGGGCCCCCCAGGTCAGACCTGCGAGAAGATGGACAATGGTGCAGATAGGCAGCTGTCAACTGACTACATAGGATGTCTCTGTAGTAGTTCAGTTTGTCCTCCCTCTCAGCGGGAGTAAAAAAAAAAGGCCCCCATTTTGGACCGGTAGCGAGGGTCCAACAAGGTGGAGAGCCAGAAGTCATCAATCTGCCGAATGGTGACAGTTCAGCTGTCACTACGCAAGCAAGTGAGCATGCATCCGGCCATTTGTGCAAGTGACTCGTAGCGACTCCCTGCCTCCATCTCCACTGCCTACTGCCACGGTGTGTCTGGGTCATCTGCCTCCTCTTCCTCATCACACTGTAGCTCCTCTAGCTGCTCCTGCTCCTCCTCTCCTGTCGCCTGTCTATAAAAACCACCCATTTCGCTACACATTGCTTGTGCTTCAATGTCCTCCTTCAGTTTAGCCCCCACAGGTCTCATGTGGCTGTGAGATCTAGACGCCACTCCGACCAGCCAGATTTGCCAGCATCTGTTGCAGGACATTAAGTCCTAGCGACTGACAAATAAAATGGCCTCCTCAAAGGGCCTGTACCAACAGCAGGTGTCACACATCAGCTGCCACTGGCTGACATCAAAGTTACACAGGGGTGTACTCCTGTCCTCTTGGATCATCAGGAAATTGCTGATGGCCTTTCTTTGTTTATATAGTCGGTACAACATATGGAGGGTAGAATTCCAACAGGTGAAAACGTTGCATATCAGCCTATGTTGGAGGATGCTGTTCTGCAGCTGCATCTCAATGAGGGTGTGCTTTGCTTTGTGGTGTATGAGTGGCTGATGTGCATGCAAAGTTTCCTGGCCATTTTTAGGATGTCCTGCAGATGGGTGTAAGACTTCAGAAACAGCTTGAAAACCAGATTGAACACTTGTGCCATGCAGGGTGCAGGGCGCATGGCTCAGCCCTCCTTGATGCAGAGCCGACACAATGTTCTTGCCATTGTCGGTCACCATGGTTCAGATTTTTAGTTGTCTCGGAGAAAGGATTTGATTTCTTGCAGAAGGACATGGAGTAGTTCCACCCCTGTGTGACTCTGTTTGCCGAAGCAAACAAGGTGCAGAACAACGTGCCCTCCACATGTGATATGCTGGAGGGGCACTGTGCATTGTCTCTGCAGTGGAGGCTGAGGACACATTGGAGGATGAGGAGGCAGAGGCGGACATTGTCGCTGGACCAAGAACGTGGCAACGTGGAGGTGAAAGTGGCGTCACCTGGTCAAGCTGCTGGTGTGGCTGTGCAGGAACCACATTCACCCAGTGGGCCGTAAAGGACATGTATTGTCCATGACTGTAGTTACAGCTTCACACGTCGGCACTGCTGTGCACTTTGGCAGACACTGACAGGCTCAAGGACTGTCCCACTTTCTGTTCTACATGTGTGTGCAGTGCTGGTATTGCCTTTTTGGCAAAGAAATGATGGCTTGGGACTTTCCACCTCGGCTCGGCACAAGCCATCAGTTCTCTGAAAGGTGCAGAGTTCACCACTTGGAAAGCGAGGGACTGCAGCACCAGCAACTTGGACAGGAGCACATTCAGCTTCTGCTCCGTTGGATGAATGCACGCATACTGTTGTCTCTTGGCAATCTCTTTGGTGATCGATTGCTGACAAAATGCGTGACAAGGAGTAGAAGGAGCATCAGGACTGGCAGATGATGGGAAGAACAGACAGCTCCTTTCTGCTGAGGTGGTGGAGCGTTGACTGCCAGAAACCAGGTGCGTGCCAGTGGGTGATGCAGCGATTGCTGCCGCAGGCTGGACCACCGCATCGGAGCCACGGTTCTCCCTGGCCACTTTATGGCGATGCTGCATATGTTGATGCAGGGCCGTAATGCCAATATTTGCACCCTGGCCATGCTTCACCCTCTGCCCACAGATTCTACATATGGCCATGTTCACCTCCTCCGGCGGCTTGCAAAAAAACTGGAACACCGCCGATTAAGTGATTTTACCCCTAACACTACGCACTGACTGACTGCTAACGCCGCTGCCTCCTTGAGCCCCTGCACCGCTACTTCCCAGGCAGGTAGGCTCCTGCAAAGTGGGTGGTCTACCCCGGGAGCATTTGGCTCACTACCACCCTGCTGACTCCCGGCCACGCTAGCGACTTTCTGGCATACGGGCAAGCTGACACCCTCTTCTCCCGATGATGATGAAGCCTTACCCAGCTCCCAAGTGCGATCAGCTACATCATTATCATCGAGTAGTGTATGCACGTCACTGATGTTCTCCTCAACCGTCTCTGGATGAGGAGCCTGACCGCTCTTAACACCAGCTTCCATGACACTCTCCACATCACTACTTGCCCACCTAGCGGAGAAAGCGGCGGATGTCTCCTCCACATCTTGGCTGGGCAGTAGCTGCTGACTGTCCTCTAGTAACTCTTCCTCTCTGAAAAGTGGAGCAGAGCCTACAGCATATAATACTTCTCGCGGTGAGGGAACAGAAAAGGACAGAGGCAGGTTCAGGACAGTTGAGGGCACAGGGCCTGCTCCCGGGCCTTGCCAACTAATGATTGTGTCAAACCCACTTACACTTGGCTGGGGGTGTCTGATGTAAGTTGCGACGAAGTCGAAGATCGAGTCAACCATTCAAGAGCTGCTGGGTTGTTGGTCACGACACGACCGCTAGCTGACACTGGAAGCTCAGGCCTCTTGAAGTGACCCCTGCTGCCACGGCTCCTTACTCTGCTGCGACCTCTGCCTGCTCCAGAAACATTTAGTCCTCTGCACTTTTCTGCCTGACATACTGTTAGATCAAATAACCAAATATTAGATAAAATATTTTTTTATTTTGCCACTATTACACAGCAAACAGGGCGTTAGAATATATCAATGCACCTCTAAACGGCAAATAGGCCCTAATTTTCTCTATTTTTAAACAAAGGGCTTTTCAACAAATAAGGGCAACAATGAAAGGCAAATATATTTATATTTCGCCACTAATACACGGCAAACAGGGCTTTAGAATATCTCACTGCATCTCTGGATGGCAATTAGGCCCAATTTTATTTTTATTTAAAAAAAAAAAGGCTTTTCAACAGATTAGTGCAACAATGAAAGACGAATATATTTGTATTTCGCCAGTAATACAAGGCAAGCTGGACTATAAAATATCTCACTGCACCGCTGAATGGCAATTAGGCCCACATTTTTGTTAAATTTTTACACAAAATTTGCGGACCGTAATTTGCGCATCAATGAAAGGTGAATATAGTTGTATTTCACCACTAATACACGTCAAACAAGGCTTTAAAATATCTCACTGCACCTCTGAACGGCAATTAGGCCCAAGTTTTTTTCTATTTTTACAAAAAAGGCTTTTTAACAGATAAATGCAATAATGAAAGGGGAATATATTTGTATTTCGCCAGTTAGGGCTGTTTCACACGAGCGGATGCTGTGCATGACATCCGCTCCGTGAATGACAGCCAAGACCCGATGCGGACTGCAGAAGCACGGAGCATTAACATGATTGATAATGCTGCGTGTCTCTGTGATCTCTTTACTACGAAATCACAGTGACAACTTTATCTCACTGTGATTTCGTAGTAAAGAGATCACAGAGAGGCACGGAGCATTATCAGTCATGTTAATGCTCCGTGCTTCTGCTGTCCGCATTGGGTCTTGGCTGTCATTCACGGAGCGGATGTCACGCACGGCATCCGCTCGTGTGAAACAGCCCTAATACACAGCAAACTGGGCTGTAAAATATCTCACTGCACCGCTAAGCGGCAAAGATATTTTTCCCAATGGATAAGTAGATAGAGACGCGGCACTCACCGATGGTTAATGCTGGTTGCTTTATTGCAAGTCGAGCGGCATACTGCGCAGGCAGGGGAGCGGGATGGCCAAAATGTGCGTCGGCAACGGCCGTTTTGCGTGGAAGTCGCGCTTCTTCAGGCTGGATATGACGTGCAGGTGCACGGACAAACCTTTAAACGGGGAGAAATGCTGGGCATCACTGTGGTAATCCCGGACCTCCCCTGTGTGCAGCTGCGAAACAAATACAACAGAGACACAAGACATTAGTACAGAAAGTATCAATTAGCAAAACAATGCAAAAATTAGATATTCATTCTTCAATTGGGCGACAAGTTTCAGGTGCTGGGCCAGTGTGAGAACACTAAGAGGTAACTAAGTACCATATAAAAAATGGGAAGTATACATGAAAAGGAGACTATGTAGGGAGATGTCAGGAAGTACTGTAGATTACCGAAATATTTGGATTGGAATGATGGAGGTGGCGGCCATGTACAAGTGGGGGGATGTTACGGTCACAGAAAGACAGCCATGTCGTTCTTGTCATTGAGTCCATGAGGACCCATGGCACTAGTCCTGATGATCCATCTGGCCTCCCGTAGCAGCAAGAGGCGGTGACGATCCCCTCCACGGAGGATGGGTCCCACCGCCTCAATGCCAGCAAAGGAGAGGCCAGATGGATCACCATTATGGGCTGAACGCACATGTTCAATGAGGCGGGGAGAGCCTCGTCCAGTACGAATGGAGTTAATGTGCTCGCGCACCCGTTCAAGCAAAGGCTTGATAGTTTTTCCGATGTAGAACATGTTGCAACTACATAAAATGACGTATACCACGAAAGGAGTGCGACAGTTGATAAACTGTGTAACCTTATGTGTGACGCCCCCTAAAGACAGACTTTTCGCTTGGGAGTTCAAATGACAAAATGAACACGTACCACATTTGTGGTTACCTATGGGGATTCTGCTTTGCAACCAGTTGGACCTCTTTGGTAGCTGGAGGGCGCTATGGACCAATTTTTCCCTTAAAGTATGGCATTTCCTGAAAGTAATTAGGGGTTTGCTAGAGACTACGGCGCCCAGAGATGAATCATGCTTCAAAAGGTCCCAATTGTTATGTACTGCCCGTTTGATAATGTCCGCTACAGGACTGTACTTAAAGACGAAAGCAAATTTTTCGTCTTTGTCGCTGCGTATGTTATCACTGAGGAGACTGGATCGAGGGCGCAAAGCCGCTCGATGCAATGCATCCAATACGGTCCTCCTTGGGTAACCCCTCTCCAGCAGCCTACCCATAAGTTGATGCGCCTGCTTAAAAAAGTCAGCGTCGGTAATGTTGATCCTACGCAACCGGACAAACTGTCCATAGGGCACCGCGTCTTTGACTGCAGGGGGATGGAAACTGGACTGGTGGAGCAGCGAATTAGTGGCAGTGGGTGTACGGAAACCTGTTGTGTGCAGCTGACCATCAACGACGGAGACATGTACGTCAAGGAAATCCAGACACCTGCCCCCGAAGTTGAAAGTGAACTTCATATTCATATTGTTAGTGTCATTGAGGTACTGCACAAAAAGCCCACACTGCTCTTCGCTGCCCGACCAGACCAGGAACACATCATCCACATATCTAAGGAACCTATGGATATATGCGAGAAAGGGATTACCCAAGGAGAAAACGTAGGTCTCCTCAAATACCGCCAGATACAGGTTGGCAAAGGTACATGACACGGGTGTGCCCATTGCTGTACCCTGTATCTGGTGGTACCATTGGCGGTTGAACTGGAAGACATTGTTGCTGAGTACCAGGTGGAGGGACTCCTGTACAAATTGAGAGAACACTGTGCTTTTGTCCGTACGGGCAAGGACTGAGGCAATGGCTTTAAGGCCAACATCATGGGGGATACGGGTGTAGAGACTCTCCACGTCCAAGGACACAAGGTGGAATTCCTCCCGTCATTCAATATCATTGACGGCGCGGAGGAAGTCCCCGGTGTCCTTGAGATACGTGGGAGTGCCTACTAGGAGAGGCCTAAGTAACCAGTCTGTATATTTAGAAATAGGTTCGGTCGGGGACCCTATACCGGCAATAATGGGTCTCCCTGGGGGACACGATAAGGACTTGTGTACTTTTGGCACGAAGTACCAAGCTAGATACTTAGGGAAATTGGGGACAAGCTTCTCTATAATGCTTTTTGGCAGAAATTGCTGATCGACATACCTTGAGAGGAGTGAATGAACCCTGAGAAGGATAGATGAGACAGGGTTCTCACTGAGCTTTTGGTAAACAGTAGTGTCGTCTAACTGCCTAGAGGCTTCCTCAAGATAGTAGGTCCATTGTGAACACCACTCACCACGCTGAGCACCACCACTTGCATGGTTTCCACAGACGGCTGCTACCCCTTGATTTGCTACAGACGCACCATACATATAGGTGTACTCACGTAGTGCCGCTGATTTTTCCTTTTCCTTTCTTCCCGTGCCATAAAAGATATTTTTCCTTTTTCAACTAATATGCGCAAAAAAAGGTCTTTAAAACAGATAACTGCACCAATGGGAGGAAAATATATTTTTCCTTTTTCAACTAATACACACAAAAAATAGCTTTAAAACGTCAGTGAGTGAGCGTCAGTGAGTGAGCTTTAAAACGTCAGTGAGTGAGCGCCGCCCCCCGCACTGCCTGCTATTACTGGAGCTAAGACAAAGTAAGATATCCAAATAATCCAAGTAAAGAGCTCAGCAATGAGCAATGATTAAGGTTAAAGTAGTTACTGATTAGTTTATAAATATACTGCTGTGAGCGTCGGGGAGGGGGATCTGTGGATGGCACTGTAGGGGGATCTGTGGATGGCAGTGCCATCCACAGATCCCACTACAGTGCCATCCACAGATCCCCCCTCCCCTAAACAGTGCCATCCACAGATCTCCCCCCTAAACAGTGCCATCCACAGATCCCCCCTAAACAGTGCCATCCACAGATCACCCCTAAACAGTGCCATCCACAGATCCCCCCTCCCCTAAACAGTGCCATCCATGTCTATTTTGCTTGGGGCCCCCAAATTCCTTCAAACAGCCCTGCACACATCCCATGCCTTTCCCACGTCTTAAACTTTATCAAAACCTACCCCAATTTGCCAGAGCTGCTAGTGAAGGCGCGCCGCATGTGTGCCCATTTCCGCAAGTCGTCCACAATCAGCCGGTCTGTCAACACTGCAGCAGCGCTTGCGGCTTCCATCTCTACATTCCACATGTTGTCCAGGCTTTGTGAGCAGCTGAGGGCAGTTGTGGAATACCAACTGCAACATGGTTGTCGCCTTTCAAGTCAACTGCCACTATTCACAAGCGAGGAGTGGGCATTAATGCCAGACCTCTGTGAGGTTTTAAAAAACTTAACTGAATCCACACAGATGGTTAGTGGCGAAAACGCTATAATCGATCGCTGCTCACAATCGCTGCTCACAATTAAGGAAGACGCTCTGAATGTGGCAGACAAGGAAATGGGGGAGGACATTACACAGGGTGATAGCCAGCCCACCCTCAGTGCGTCTTCTCAGCGCAAATTGGACCATGAAGAGGAGGAGGAGATGGAGACAGTTGCCTCTGCTACAGAGGGTAGTACCCATGGAACTTTTAATTCCATCTGTTCAGCGTGGATGGACAGAAGAGGAGGAGGAGGATGAAGAGATGAAGAGTCACCCTGATGTCGACATTGACGTTTTGCCTGTTGGTACTCTGGCACACATGGCTGACTTCATGATAGACTGCCTTTCCAGCGACCCTCGCATTATACACATTTTAGATAACACAGATTAATGGGTGTTCACCCTTCTTGACTCCCGCTACAAAGAGAACTGCTCATCTCTCATTCCTCTGGTGGATAGGACGAGCAAAAAGGTGCAATATCAGAAGATCCTTGTTGGAAAATTGCTCCAAAATTTTCCTTCTGACAACGCTGGTGGCAGAGTCCGTACTTCCTTACACTACCGAGGAATGGAGACAAGGGGAACACACAGCAGTTCCAACAAAGGCAGGGCAACACTTTCCAAGGCATGGGACACTTTCATGACACCCCGCCAGCAATCTCACCCTGAAGCGAGGCCTAGTGGTACAAGGAGGGAAAAGTTTTGGAAGATTGTGAAGGAATACATAGAAGATCGTGTCAGCATCCTAAATGATCCCTCAGTGCCTTACAACTACTAGGTGTCCAAGCTGGATACGTGGCACAAACTTGCGCTCTACGCCTTGGAGGTGCTGGCCTGCCCTGCTGCCAGCATTTTGTCTGAGCGTGTATTTAGTGCTGCTGGTGGCTTTATAACAGATAAGCGTATCCGCTTGTCCACTAGCAATGCTGAAAGGTTCACTCAGATACAAATGAACAAGGCCTGGATTGCCCCTGACTTCTCAACTCCACCAGAGGAGAGCTGAGCTGATGATGAACATAAAGGCAATTTCAATCTATCATTTATAATGTACTCAATCTACTGTAGTGTATTCCCATGCACCTTTTCCACCACAAAAAAAAGTATATGGTTGAAACTTGTTTTTTTGTCCACCTCCTCCTCCTCATCCAGATTGTCTATATTCCCTCCACTCTAATTTTTTTATAGGGTCAGCTCACCATCAGGCCCTCGCCCCTAATGTTTTAGAGGGTCAGCTCAGCAGCAGGCCCTCGCCCATAATGTTTTAGAGGTTTAGTTCAGCATCAGACCCTCGCACATAATGTTTTAGAGGGTCAGTTCAGCAGCAGGCCCTCGCCCCTAATGTTTTAGAGCGTCAGCTCAGCAGCAGGCCCTCGCATATAATGTTTTATAGGGTCAGCTCACCAGCAGGCCCTCGCCCCTAATGTTTTAGAGGGTCAGTTCAGCAGCAGGCCCTCGCATATAATGTTTTACAGGGTCAGCTCACCAGCAGGCCCGCATCTTAAATCTTTTACTTGGTCTGCTCACCTGCAGGCCCGCAACTCAATGTGAATGAGCAAGCAAAGGAGCAGGGAAAGGAAGATACAGCGGCACTACAGCAAACACCTTTTGTCTGAGTACGTCCGTGCCAGGACCTGGGGAGGCAGCCGTGGTAAGGTACACAGCAGGAGGTGGTGCTCAGCGTAGTTAAGCGGTAAGTCAATGAAAGTAGAGAGAGAGACGCGGCACTCACCAAACTTCTGAATGCTGTTAGCTGTTTATTGGAGATCGAGCATCATGCGCAAGCAGGGGGGGCGGGATGGCCACAGTGTGCGTCGGCGGCGACGGCCGTTTCGCGCTGGAATAGCGCTTCTTCTGGCCGGATATGACGTGCGTTAGCACGAGTAACCTTATATAGGGGAAGGAAAACCGGGCGTGTCCATGGTGATCCCGGACCTCCCCTGTGTGCAGGTGCTTCAAAAGGTGTACAGACAGAGGCACAAGTAAATAGTTCATATTATACAAACAATGTCATGTGAAACAGGACAAGACGAACATGGGTTACCCGGGTTATTTTCTGGCAGATATTGAGACCGAAAATGAGGATAACATCCCTTCACAGCCTCATAAATCTTTTTCGGGAGGTATCGGGTCCACGTTCTTGCCCCCCATGCCGACGGGCTCTTCTATTGACCTTTTTTACAAGCAGGTTCTTAGGGATGTACGTGCACTGGTATATCCAGTGGCACCCCCTAACATAACACATGAGGAGAAGACGGCTTTACATTGGCTATGTGGCCTTGACGATGTGGTCATAAAGCCCGCCGACAAGGGGGGCAACGTGGTCCTGATGCCGAGGGCCTATTACCTCGAGGAAGCCTCTAGACAGCTAGACGATGCCACCGTGTATTTAAAACTCAGTGAGAACCCTGTGCCATCCATCCTTGACAGGGTTCACTCACTTCTTTCTAGATACGTTGACCAAAATTTCCTGCCCAAAAGCATTATGGAGAAGCTAGTTCCTAAGTTCCCTAAGTACCCCACGTGGTACTTCGTGCCAAAGGTACACAAGTCCCTACTTCACCCACCGGGGAGACCCATTATTGCAGGTATTGGGTCCCCGACGGAGTCCATTTCGAAGTACGTGGACTGGCTCCTCAGGCCTCTTCTAGTGGGGACTCCCACGTACCTCAAGGACACCGGGGACTTCCTCCGTGCCGTCAATGACCTTGAGTGGCGGGAGGAATTCCACCTTGTGTCCTTGGACGTGGAGAGTCTCTACACCCGCATTCCCCATGATGCAGGCCTTCAAGCGGTGGCGACAGTCCTCTCCCGGACAGATAAAGGCTCCATGTTTTCCCAGTTTGTACAAGAGTCTCTCCATCTGGTTCTCAGTAACAATGTCTTTCAGTTCAACCGCCAATGGTACCGCCAGATACAGGGTACGGCGATGGGTACACCTGTCTCATGTACCTTTGCCAACCTGTATCTGGCGGTATTTGAGGAGACGTACATTTTCTCCTTGGGTAACCCCTTCCTTGTCTACATCCACAGGTTCCTCAGATACGTGGATGATGTGTTTCTGGTCTGGTCGGGCAGCGAAGAGCAGTGTGGACTCTTTGTGCAGTACCTCAATGATATCAATAATATGAACATGAAGTTCACTTTCAACTTCGGAGGCAGATGTCTGGATTTCCTTGACGTACATGTCTCCGTGGTTGAAGGTCACCTGCACACTACAGGTTTCCGGAAACCCACTGCCACCAATTCGCTGCTCCACCAGACCAGTTTCCATCCCCCCGCTGTTAAGAATGCGGTACCATACGGGCAATTCGTCCGGTTGCGCAGAATTAATAGTACCGATGCGGACTTCTTTAGACAGGCTCACCAACTTGTGGGTAGACTTGTGGAAAGGGGTTACCCAAGGAGAACTGTACTGGATGCAATGCATCGAGCAGCTATCCGCCCTCGATCTAGCCTCCTCAGGGACAATAATGGCGAGGACAAGGACGAGAGATTCGCCTTTGTCTTCAAGTATAGCCCTGTAGCTGACACCATCAGACGGGCAATATACAGCAACTGGGACCTTTTGAAGCATGACGCTTCATTGGGCACAGTAGCCTCCAGCAAACCAATTATTTCTTTTAGGAAGTGCCACACTCTAAGGGACAAATTGTTCCAAAGCGTTCTTCGGCAACCAAAAAGGTCTAATTGGTTGAACAGTAGAATTCCTATAGGCAATTACAAGTGTGGTACCTGCTCTTTTTGTCACTTAAATGCCCAGGCCAAAGTTTTGTCCCTAGGGGGCGTAACACACAAAGTACGACAGTTCATTAACTGTCGCACTCCCTTTGTAGTGTATGTCATCTTCTGTACCTGTAACATGTTTTACATCGGGAAGACCATTAGGTCGATGCTTGAACGGGTGCGGGAGCACATCAATTCGATCCGCACCGGGCGAGGTTCCCCCCGCCTAATTGAACATGTACATGCGGCCCACAACGGTGATCCATCTGGCCTCTCCTTTGCGGGCATTGAGGCTGTGGGGCCAATCCTCCGTGGAGGCGACCGCCACCGCCTCTTGCTGCAGCGGGAGGCCAGATGGATCATCAGGACCAATGCCATGGGTCCTCTCGGTCTTAATGACAAAAATGACATGGCGGTTTTTTTGTAGGGGCATGGCCGCGGAGTCTAGTCTGGTCCCGCTTTTGTTCCCCTTTTCACCACCTTATTCCTGTATAATTGTGTATACTACCAATTCGACCTCTTGATAACCCATGATATTATCCCCCTGATAGGCTCAGTGCCTACGTTGTCCGTATAAATATTTCTCAATTTTCTGTCACTGTTAATACCTTCGGTCTGGCTTCTGAAATTTGTTGCCCAATTATAACCCGGGTATCCCATGTTCGTCTTGTCCTGTTTCACATGACATTGTTTGTATAATATGAACTATTTACTTGTGCCTCTGTCTGTACACCTTTTGAAGCACCTGCACACAGGGGAGGTCCGGGATCACCATGGACACGCCCGGTTTTCCTTCCCCTATATAAGGTTACTCGTGCTAACGCACGTCATATCCGGCCAGAAGAAGCGCTATTCCAGCGCGAAACGGCCGTCGCCGCCGACGCACACTGTGGCCATCCCGCCCCCCCTGCTTGCGCATGATGCTCGATCTCCAATAAACAGCTAACAGCATTCAGAAGTTTGGTGAGTGCCGCGTCTCTCTCTCTACTTTCATTGACTCAATGTGAATGAGGCCCTCCTTTATGTGATATACAGGTTGTATTGGAATGCCTCTTCATTGTAATTTTTGGCGGGACTTGCACTTTATATACAAGTAAATATACAGGAAAGAATGTTTTTAATCAATTTTTCCTATAAAATCAATTTTTTACTTTGGTTTTGTGCATAAAACCTTAATTAGATTATGGGCCTGGTGATCAGTTTAAGCCCTTTTTAATCTGCATCAGCAGCAGCATGGTGAGAAAAATTAGTGGCAAGGTGACATGGTGTGGAGATGGCAGCATGAGAAGGCCACATAGTGGCACAATGACTGAGTGTGGATAAATGACTGAGGCCACAGATTGCTTAGAAAGATGCAGATGGAATCAATTTGTGGAGCTGTATCACGGTCATCTGCAGATTAATGCAGACCAGGGCCGTAGCTATAGGGGAAGCAGGGGAAGCTGCAGCTTTGGGGCCCTGACCCAGAAGGGGCCCATCCAGGAGGAGGAGGACTAAAGGATTTTGTCAGGGCTCCCTCAACAGTATTACACAATTAAATTAGATACAGTATAGACATTGTATAAAACGGAGGTAACAGCTGCCGGCCCTGGTCTGATAGAGCGATCTTCACTAGCCACAGGAATGGGGGCGGCATGAAAGGAAGGGGTCGTTAAAAAATTACTGTGGGATGGATCTCCATTCAAAAATTAGCTGTGGGGCCCAGTCATTTCTAGCTACGCCAATGATGCAGCCCACAAAAGCAAGTTGGGTTTATCGATTCCAAAACCTTAATTAAATTGTGGGCCTGGTGATTAGAGATGGCGCGTACATAAAATTTTTCGTTCGCAAACGGCGTACGGGAATTTCTGCAAATGTTCGCGAACGGGCGAACCGGGCGAACCGCCATAGACTTCAATAGGCAGGCGAATTTTAAAACCCACAGGGACTCTTTCTGGCCACAATAGTAATGGAAAAGTTGTTTCAAGTGGACTAACACCTGGACTGTGGCATGCCGGAGGGGTATCCATGGCAAAACTCCCATGGAAAATTACGTAGTTGACGCAGAGTCTGGTTTTAATCCATAAAGGGCATAAATCACCTAACGTTCCTAAATTGTTTGGAATAACGTGCTTTAACCACTTAAGGACCACAGGTTTATACCCCCCTAGTGACCAGGCCCTTTTTTACAAATCGGCACTTCACAACTTTAACGGTTTATTGCTCGGTCATGCAAGTTGGCACCCAAATTAATTTTACCTCCTTTTCTTCTCACAAATACAGCTTTCTTTTGGTGGTATTTTATTGCTGCTGACATTTTTTGTTTTTCTGATATTAATCAAAATAGACCGCAATTTTCCAAAAAAAAGTGTATTTTTAACTTTTTCTGGTAAAATTGTTCAAATATAATTACATTTCTATACAAGTTTGTGTCAGAATTTATTGTTCTACATGTCTTTGATAAAAAAAAAATATCCAATAAGTGTATATTTATTGGTTTGCGCAAAAGTTTACAAACTATGGTACAAAAATGGGAAATTTCCGCATTTTGAAGCAGCTCTGACTTTCTGAGCACCTGTCATGTTTCTTGAGGTGCTAGAATGACAGGTTAGTATAAATACCCCCAAATGACCCAAATTTAGAAAGAAGACACCCCAAAGTATTCGCGGAGGGGCATGGTGAGTTCATGTATGATTTAATTTTTTTTCACAAGTTAGCGGAAAATGACACTTTCTGAGAAAAAAAAAAATAAAAATAAAAAAATAATAATAAAATTTCCATTTCTGCTAACATCTGGCAAAATAAAAATCTCCCACGGACTCACTATGCCCCTCAGTGAATACCTTGGGGTGTCTACTTTCCGAAATGGGGTCATTTATGGGGTGTGTTTATTGTTCTGGCATTTTGGGCGGGGCTAAATTATGAGCAACCCTGTAAAGCCTAAAGGTACTCATTGGACTTTCGGCGCCGTTACGCACTTAGGCTGCAAAAAAGTGTCACACATGTGGTATCGCCGTACTCAGAAGAAGTATGGCAATGTGTTTTGGGGTGTATTTTTACATATACCCATGCCGGGTGAGAGAAATATCTCTGCAAATTGACAACTTTGTATAAAAAAAATTAAAAAGTTGTCATTTACAGACATATTTCTCAGACACAGTATGGGTATATGTAAAAATACACCCCAAAACACATTGCCCTACTTCTTCTGAGTACGGCGATACCACATGTATGACACTTTTTTGCAGCCTAGGTGCGCAAAGGGGCCCAAATTCCGATGAGTACCTTTAGGATTTCACAGGGCATTTTTACGTATTTGGATTCCAAACTACTTCTCACGCTTTAGGGCCCCTAAAATGCCAGGGCAGTATAAATACCCCACAAGTGACCCCATTTTGGAAAGAAGACACCCCAAGGTATTCCGTGAGGGGCATGGTGAGTTCATAGAAGTGTTTTTTTTTTCTGGCACAAGTTAGCGGAAAATGATATATATATATATTTTTTTCTTACAAAGTCTCATATTCCACTAACTTGTGACAAAAAATTAAATTTTACATTAACTCGCCATGCCCCTCACGGAATACCTTGGGACGTCTTCTTTCCAAAATGGGGTCACTTGTGGGGTATTTATACTGCCCTGGCATTTTAGGGGCCCTAAAGCGTGAGAAGAAGTCTGGAATCCAAATGTCTAAAAATGCCCTCCTAAAAGGTACTCATTGAAATTTGGGCCCCTTTGCGCATCTTGGCTGCAAAAAAGTGTCACACATGTGGTATCATCGTACTCAGGAGAAGTAGGGCAATGTGTTTTGGGGTGTATTTTTACATATACCCATACTGTGTCTGAGAAATATCTCTGTAAATGACTTTTTCCATTTTTTTATACAAAGTTGTCAATTTACAGAGATATTTCTCTCACCCAGCATAGGTATATGTAAAAATACACCCCAAAACACATTGCCCTACTTCTTCTGAGTACGGCGATACCACATGTGTGACACTTTTTTGCTGCCAAGATGCGCAAATGGGCCCAAATTCCAATGAGTACCTTTAGGATTTCACAGGGCATTTTTACGCATTTGAATTCCGTGAGGGGTATAGTGAGTTCATGTAAAATTTTATTTTTTGTCACAAGTTAGTGGAATATGAGACTTTGTAAGAAAAAACAAAAAAAATATAAATTTCCGCTAACTTGTGCCAAAAAAAAAAATCTTCTGTGAACTCGCCATGCCCCTCAAAAGTGATCTTTATAGCGCCGCAGCGATTTTACAGTGTTTTTGCAGTGATCAGAAAAAAAAAAATTCTGTCACTGCAGTGGGGCAGACTGAACACAAGTGTGCGCACAAGTCAGGCCTGATCGGGCGAACACTGCCTTTTTTGTAGAGCCTATAGAGCATGTCCTATTATTGTCCGCAATTGCGGACAAGAAAAGGCATTTTCTATATAGTTCTGGCAATGTGCAGATCCGCAAAATGCGGAAAGCACATTGCCGGTGTCCGTGTTTTGCGGATCCGTGGATCTGCAAAACACATACGGACGTCTGAATGGAGCCTTACAGGGGGGTGATCAATGACAGGGGGGGTGATCAGGGAGTCTATATGGGGTGATTAGGGGTTAATAAGGGGTTAATAAGTGACGGGGGGGGTGTAGTATAGTGTGGTGATTGGTGCTACTTACAGAGCTGCCTGTGTACTCTGGTGGTCGATCCAAGCAAAAGGGACCACCAGAGGACCAGGTAGCAGGTATATCAGATGATGTTAACAAAACAGCGTCTAATATACCTTTTTGGGGTTAAAAAAATCGCATCTACAGCCTGTCAGCGAATGATTGCTGCTGGCAGGCTGTAGATCAACTTCTCAGCTGTGCGTCGATGTGAACGCGAAATATCGGGTCTCACGAGATGACGGATTTCGCCGTTAGTGTGACCTGAGAGAGCCGCCGCACTCACGCCTTTCAGGGTTAGTGTGACGGCAAGCGGTTAAAACATCCAGTGTGTGTATACGATCAAGTATGATGTTGTATCGATCAGGTAGTGTACGGGTTATGCCCGCTTCACAGTGACAGATCAAACTCTGACAGACCAAACTCCCCGTTTAACGCACTGCAAACAACCGCAAACAGTCCATTTGCACAACCGCAAACTCCCCATTTGCACAAGGTTGGATACCAAGCTAGCCATGTTCCGTTCCTTGTCCTCACTGACGTCATTGAAGGTCTCTTCCTTCACCCAGTCACGTACAACACCAAGGGTCCCCAAAAGGTGACAACAAGCCTCCTGGGACGCCTGCTGTGGTTGGTCTTCCACCTCCTCAAAGCCACCTTCCTCCTCTGACTCCTCTTCTTCAGACTCCTCTCTCTGCGTTGCCGCAGGTCCAGCAATCGACGACGACAAGGCTGTTTCTGGTGGTGATGGTGACCACAACTCTTCCTCTTCATGCTCATCTACGGCCTGATCCAGCACTCTTCGCAGGGCTCGCTCCAGAAAAAACGCATATGGGATGAGGTCGATGATGTTGCCTTAGGTTTGACTGACCAGGTTTGTCACTTCCGCAAAAGGACGCATGAGCCTACAGTCATTGTGCATGAGCATTCAGTAACGCGGCCAAAAAATACCCAGCTCCGCAGAGGCTGTCCTCTTTTTTTTTTATTAAAAAAATCTGTTCTTACCAGTTTAATCTCTGTTTTGTCCTCTATCAGGGGCCGGTGTATGGAATAGATTTTAGGAACCGGGAGATGGAAAAAGATGGTTGGTCGGTCCCCTTACTTCCAATTTGGGGCACTGCGCGTGTGCCGTGCAATGTACTGTGCCTCCCTATATGAGTGGTGTGTTAAGTAGTACTATTCTTATCAGTTTAATCCCTGTTACATCCCCTATCAGGGGACGTGTATCGAATAGATTTTAGACAACCGCAAAGAGTTGTAAATAGATGACACACTCATGACATAAATTTTATTCCTCTATGCGTCAATCTTGGTGTAGTGATGACTGTGCTCGTGCGCACGTTTGGGAGTTTGCAGGCAATGGTGGTTTTTCAAAGCCTATGGTCGTGCTGAGGTAGTTCAGTGACAGTTAAGTGACCCAGAAAACAATGATTCTGCAGTGTGGCCCATTGTTGGCCTAGTAGGCTTTAATGATCACCTTAGATGATCACTAAGAAAATTAATGTTTTTTCTATACAAAATTATCCAGCCGATCGCTTTTGGTCTGTTCACAATAAAGCAACGACCTTATCATCTGGGGTGTGCCAACATTACCAACACACTAATAGAGGTGATCGCTTCATTGTGATACGCAAGCCCCTTCCCCACAACAAGGTAATGTTCACGAAGGGGAATTTTTTTTGTTTTGTTTTTGAAGCCACAGTGCAGCACCAGAGGCCTGAAAAATTTGGTATTGTTGCAGCCGCAGAAAGTGCACTAAAACATTGCGGCTTGAACCCTAGTTGGTGGCGGAGAAGTCATGCAAGTCATCCGGCATGCAGAGATTAAATACAGCAGCGTGTGGACCATTTTTAGCCCAAGGCATCTCATCAGGCCTTTTTTAGTCAAATGCATCCCCCACTGTCAGTCCCTTCGGGATCCATGCCTCATTCATCTTAATAAACGTGAGGTAATCTAGACTTTATTGACCTAGGCGACTTCTCTTCTCAGTGACAATACCTCCTGCTGCGCTGAAGGTCCTTTCTGATAGGACACTTGAAACAGGGCAGGCCAGAAGTTTTATCGCAAATTGGGATAGCTCAGGCCAAAGGTCAAGCCTGCACACCCAATAGTCAAGGGGTTCATCGCTCCTCAGAGTGTCGATATCTGCAGTTAAGGCGAGGTATTTTTCTACCTGTCGGTCGAGTCGTTCTCTGAGGGTGGAACCTGAAGGGCTGTGGCGATGCGTAGCTCTGCATGTCCTCCATCAACAACACGTCTGTAAAGCGTCCTGTCCTTGCCGGCGTGGTCGTGGTAGGAGGAGGATTACTTTCACCTCTTCCCCTGTTAGATTCCCGTTTTGCTGTGACATCACCCTTATACGCTGTGTAAAGCATACTTTTTAACTTGTTTTGGAACTGCTGCATCCTTTCCGACTTCTGGTAATTCGGTAACATTTCAGCCACTTTCTGCTTATACCGGGGGTCTAGTAGCGTGGCCACCCAGTACAGGTCGTTCTCCTTCAGCCTTTTTATACGAGGGTCCCTAAACAGGCATGACAGCATGAAAGACCCCATTTGCACAAGGTTGGATGCCGAGCTACTCATGTCCCGTTCCTGATCCTCACTGATCTCATTGAAGGTCTGTTCTTCCCCCCAGCCATGTACAACACCACGGGTACCAGATAGGTGACAACGAGCACCCTGGGATGCCTGCTGTGGTTGGTCTTCCTCCTCCTCCTCAAAGCCACATTCCTCTTCTGACTCCTCTTTCTCAGACTCCTCTTCCAGCGTTGCCGCAGGTCCAGCAAGCGATGATAAGGCTGTTTCTGGTGGTAATGGTGACCACAACTCTTCCTCTTCCACTTCACGCTCATCTACGGCCTGATCCAGCACTCTTCGCAGGGCACGCTGCAGGAAGAAAACAAATGGGATGATGTCGCTGATGGTGCCTTCGGTGCAACTGACTAGGTTTGTCACCTCCTCAAAAGGACGCATGAGCCTACAGGCATTGCGCATGAGCGTCCAGTAACGTGGCAAAAAAATACCCAGCTCTGCAGAGGCTGTCCTAGCACCCCGGTCATACAAATACTCGTTGACGGCTTTTTCTTGTTGGAGCAGGCGGTCGAACATTAGGAGTGTTGAATTCCAACGTGTTGGGCTGTCGCAAATCAAGCGCCTCACTGGCATGTTGTTTCGCCGCTGAATATCGGAAAAGTGCGCCATGGCCGTGTAGGAACGCCTGAAATGGCCACACACCTTCCTGGCCTGCTTGATGACGTCCTGTAAGCCTGGGTACTTATGCACAAAGCGTTGTACGATCAGATTCAACACATGTGCCATGCACGGCACATGTGTAAACTTGCCCAAATTCAATGCCGCCAACAAATTGCTTCCGTTGTCACACACCACTTTGCCGATCTCCAGTTGGTGCGGGGTCAACCACTGATCCACCTGTGCGTTCAGGGTGGACAGGAGTGCTGGTCTGGTGTGACTCTCTGCTTTCAGGCAAGTCAACCCCAAGACGGCGTGACACTGTCATATCCGGGATGTTAAAAATTAAATTAATTTTTCATCTGCAAGGTACTGTGCCACCCGATATGAGTGGTGGGCACTGGGCACAGTACAGTCTGTGGGCCTGACACTCACTGGCAGGCAACTGCAATTATATTACAGAGAAAAAATTAAACTACTTTTTTATCTGCAAGGTACTGTGCCAACCGATATGAGTGGTGTGCACTGGCAGTGGGCACAGTACAGTTTGTGGGCCTGACACACACTGGCAGGCAACTGCAATTATATTACAGAGAAAAAAATGTATGACTTTTTTATCTGCAAGGTACTGTGCCACCCGATATGAGTGGTGGGCAGTGGGCACAGTACAGTCTGTGGGCCTGTCGCCTCTCACACACGGGCAGGCAACTGCAATATATATATATATATATATATATATATATATATATATATATATATATAAAAAATATAAAAAAAGCAGACTGATGTACCTGCCATAAAATGGGCTTTTTGGGGTGCTGTCAGGACGCTGTCCTTACAGCAGATGAGTCTTTGAGGACTGGAGTGGACACAGAACAATGGCCTAGCTAACGATTTCCCTATTAATTCAGCAGCAGCAGCACTTTCCCTGCTCTAACACTGCAGCTTCAGAATAAATCTAAGATAGATGCTGTCCTTGCTTTTTGATAGGAGGTGGGAGGGTCTGGGAGGGAGGGTATGCTGATTGGCTGGAATGTGTCTGCTGACTGTGAGGTACAGGGTCAAAGTTTGCTCAATGATGACGTATAGGGGGCGGACCGAACATCGCATATGTTCGCCCGCCGCGGCGAACGTGAGCAATCGATGTTCGCCGGGAACTGTTCGCCGGCGAATAGTTCGGGACATCTCTACTGGTAATCAGTTTAAGGCCTTTTAAGCAGCATCATCAGCAGCAGTATGGTGATAAAAATGAGTAGCAAGGTGACATGGTCTGGAGCTGGCAGCATGAGGAGGCCACATAGTGGCACAATAACTGAGTCTGGATTAAAGACTAAGGCCACAGATTGCTTAGAAAGATGAAGATGGAAACAATCTGTGGAGCTGTATCACCGTACCTGCAGATTAATGCAACCATCAAATTCAAGTTGGGTTTGTCGGTTCAACGTCAGCTCACCAGCAGGCCCGCACCTAAAATCTTTTACTGGTTCAGCTCGCATGCAGGCCCGCGACTTAAATCTTTTACAGGATCAGCTCACATGCAGGCCCGCAACTCATGCTGCCTTGCTTTGATGTAGTAGCCGTAGCCGTTTATCAGGCTCCCTCTCCGAAATCGAACTATGATTCCCTGTTATTGGTGATCATTATGGTAGGTGCATAAAAGAACATTGAAAGTTGATGGGGAAAATATCCAAATGGATCGAGGACGTCACGGGGACGTGTGATCAGGCATAAGTTATCTAGAGGCAACAAAACAGCAGCAGGGCCTCTCCTGTATAACTTTTCCTCATCCAAAATACTGCAGTGACATTCCCTGTATTTTTTTATTACTCATTCTAATAACAGGGCATCTTAAGAGTCATGTATTGTTGTTTATTGTCACTACCTCCCCGAGTCGGGAGTAGGTAATTGCCGCTCGCCTGCTGCCTTCCTTGGATTCTTCTGCTTTAATAACTTGACTCACCCTCTCCACCCAATCAGATTTAAGCCATTGACCTCCCTTGGATTTGGTATCCCTTTCTCAAGCTTCCCCTAATTTTTTAGATGGTCAGATCAGCAGGTCATTGCTCCAAATGTTTTTGAGGGTCACCAGCAGGCCATTAATCATAATTTTTCAAGGGAGTGTATGATGCCCTCCTTTATGTGTAACAAAGGGTGTTTTGGAGTGCCGGTTCCTTGTAATTTTTGGCAGCCCTTTCACTTAGTGCATAGGCTTTATGAGTGTAGGAGTCCCACTTCATGAACAATTGTACCTCAATGGGAATGAGGCCCTTCTTTATGTGATATACAAGCTGTTTCGGAGTGCTTCTTCCTTGTAATGTTTTGCAGCACTTGCACTTTATATACAATTGAATATATAGGAAAGAATGTTTCTTAACAATTTATCCTGTAAATTTTATTTTTGGGGGGTGGGGGTTTTGTGCGTATTTTTGACAGTCTGTAAAAGTGCCGTACAACTCGGACAACATGGTTCCCAGCAGCGACCTGAGAGTCCAAGATGCATCCAGACATCGTCCCCATGGTGTTCCCGATCCATTTTGGTGGTGTTTCTGTCACTTTCTGACCTTTTCCAATGGACCAGGCACCTTCCCCACTTCAGGGCAGGGTGTGCCTGGTTGTCTCCCATTGACTTCCATTATACTCGGGTGCTCGGCCGAGCACATGAATATAACAATGTGTGCGGCCTGAACACCCGAATATTTTGGTGTTCGATCATCACTAGCGAGGAAATTTGCAGTCGGTGCGCATTTTTCCTGATATTCATAACAAATTCCACTTCGTCAGCTTCAATTCGATCATCTCTAGCCATATACTAACCTCCATAACATTTTTATTTTTTCACCAATGTAGCTTTGTTAGGGCCTATTTTGTGCAGGAAGGGCTTTAGTTTTTATTGAAACCATTTGGGGATGTGTATGACTTTTTTGCTCACTTTTATTCTTTTTTTTTTTTTTGGGAGTTGACAAAAATAGCAATTCCATCATTGGGTTTTAATTTAACAGCGTTCACCACACGGGATTAGTAACATGATCCTTTTATAGATCAGTTCATTACTGACATGGCAATACCAATTATGTGCAATTTATTTTATTTCTTCATTTTGTAATCAATTATAAATGAGCAGATATTTTTTATTTTATTTACTTGTTGAAATTTTTTTTTTTTTACAATTTTTTTTTTTTATCAAGTCCCACTTGGATCTTCAAGATTTGATGGGGCTTATTGCTGTACAGTGCACTGCAATTGTCATCTATACATGGCAAGGCTAGATGCCTTTCAAAGGCATCTGGTTGCTATGGAAGCGGTGGCCTGTTGGGGGGGAGAGAGAGAGCCCCCTCCCTTTGTTAACCCCATGGATGCCACGGGTAGCTACTGACTGCGACATCTAAGGGGTTAAATGTCCAGAATCTGTGCCAGCACTGATCTCGGCTGTTGCAGTAGAGTTTCAGCTGTATGTAACAGCTGACACTCATTGCATAGGCCACATGGTCATCCTGAAATAGGAGGGGGCATTGTGAGCTCTGCATGGGCACATTTGGGACTGGATCGGGACACATTGGGGGCTGAAGGGGAAGGATCGAGGCACATTGAGGGCTGAAGGTGACTGCAGGGTGGCCATTTATACATTTCACCAAGTTCTGATCCCCACAGTCAAGAACATTAGAATCCTCTGATTGGCTAGTGCTCTTCTTGCCTGGGCTGTCAGTTCAGGTGGACCGCCATGTCTTGATTTTGAAGTTGTGCCATACTCCTTCCATTTTGATATGATGGAATAAACAGTGCTCCATGAGATGTTCAGATATATGGGATAATTTTTTATAACCTATCCCTGCTTTACACTTCTCCACAACTTTATCTCTGACCTGTCTGGTATGTTCCTTGGTTTTCATGATGCTGATTGATCACTACTGTTCACTAACACACCTCTGAGGCATTACAGAACAGTTGTAGTTATACTGAGAACAAATTACACATAGGTGGACTCTATTTAGTAATTTGGTGAGTTCTGAAGGAAATTAGTCACACTGGATTTCATTTAGTGGTATCAGAGTACAGGAGGCTAAATGTCTCCATATTTTCAAATTTTTATTTATTATCTATTTTATTTAATGTATCATTTTCTTTTCACTTCACACATACCATACTTGCTACTTTGTGTTGGTCTTTAACAATAAATCCCAATATAATACATTTAATATACAGTCATGGCCAAAAGTTTTGAGAATTACATAAATATT
Source organism: Bufo bufo (assembly GCF_905171765.1). Classification (NCBI taxonomy): domain Eukaryota; kingdom Metazoa; phylum Chordata; class Amphibia; order Anura; family Bufonidae; genus Bufo; species Bufo bufo. The sequence goes on from NC_053391.1 coordinate 297,163,305, forward strand.
GGAAATTGGAAAAGTTGCTGCTTAAGTTTTTATAATAGCAATTTGCATATACTCCAGAATGTTATGAATAGTGATCAGATGAATTGCATAGTCCTTCTTTGCCATGAAAATTAACTTAATCCCCCCAAAAAACTTTCCACTGCATTTCATTGCTGTCATTAAAGGACATGATGAGATCATTTCAGTAATCGTCTTGTTAACTCAGGTGAGAATGTTGACGAGCACAAGGCTGGAGATCATTATGTCAGGCTGATTGGGTTAAAATGGCAGACTTGACATGTTAAAAGGAGGGTGATGCTTGAAATCATTGTTCTTCCATTGTTAACCATGGTGACCTGCAAAGAAATGTGTGCAGCCATCATTGCGTTGCATAAAAATGGCTTCACAGGCAAGGATATTGTGGCTACTAAGATTGCACCTCAATCAACAATTTATAGGATCATCAAGAACTTCAAGAAAGAGGTACAATTCTTGTTAAGAAGGCTTCTGGGCATCCAAGAAAGTCCAGCAAGTGCCAGGATCGTCTCCTAAAGAGGATTCAGCTGCGGGATCGGAGTGCCACCAGTGCAGAGCTTGCTCAGGAATGGCAGCAGGCAGGTGTGAGCGCATCTGCACGCACAGTGAGGCGAAGACTTTTGGAAGATGGCCTAGTGTCAAGAAGGGCAGCAAAGAAGCCACTTCTCTCCCAAAAAAACATCAGGGACAGATCTTCTGCAGAAAGTATGGTGAATGGACTGCTGAGGACTGGGGCAAAGTCATATTCTCTGATGAAGCCTCTTTCCGATTGTTTGGGGCATCTGGAAAAAGGCTTGTCCAGAGAAGAAAAGGTGAGAACTATCATCAGTCCTGTGTCATGCCAACAGTAAAGCATCCTGAGACTATTCATGTGTGGGGTTGCTTCTCATCCAAGGGAATGGGCTCACTCGCAATTTTGCCCAAAAACACAGCCATGAATAAAGAATGGTACCAAAACACCCTCCAACAGCAACTTCTTCCAACAATCCAACAACAGTTTGGTGAAGAACAATGCATTTTCCAGCACGATGGAGCACCGTGCCATAAGGCAAAAGTGATAACTAAGTGGCTCGGGGACCAAAACGTTGACATTTTGGGTCCATGGCCTGGAAACTCCCCAGATCTTAATCCCATTGAGAACTTGTGGTCAATCCTCAAAAGGTGGGTGGACAAACAAAAACCCACTAATTCTGACAAACTCCAAGAAGTGATTATGAAAGAATGGGTTGCTATCAGTCAGGAATTGGCCCAGAAGTTTATTGAGAGCATGCCCAGTCGAATTGCAGAGGTCCTGAAAAAGAAGGGCCAACACTGCAAATACTGACTCTTTGCATAAATGTCCTGTAATTGTCGATAAAAGCCTTTGAAACGTATGAAGTGCGTGTAATTATATTTCACTACATCACAGAAACAACTGATACAAAGATCTAAAAGCAGTTTAGCAGCAAACTTTGTGAAAACTAATATTTGTGTCATTCTCAAAACTTTTGGCCACGACTGTACATTCAATACATGTAATGTATTAATGCATCATAACAAAACAAATTAAATAATAGTGTTAACAGTTATATAAGTGCCTAATAGTTTGTGTTTGGTTATTTTGGAACTATATGGTATAAAAATAAAGGCTGCCAAAAGACAGCACCCAGAGAACTTCCCTGAGGCGTGTGAATCTACATCTGTGTTAATTCTGTCAGATATACTGTTGTACCACACAATTAGGAGGCCATCGGGGTAAACTCAAGGACTGCTTTAAAGCTCTCCCTAAAAGCATACCCTGACTGATAGATTTAGAGGCCTGTTTCTCTTAATAAGTTTGGCACATTTTGCTCCAATTGACAATTGTCTTAATTAAGACAAATAAGATGTTTATAATCTCAGTCTAAGTATTTTTTCCCCACTCCTTTTTGTACTACCTCTTTGCCTTTTATTTAACTACTTAAATGCCCGAATGAGAATATCATCCACTAAATCATTTGAGTTTGAATGCTTTCAAGACAAATGAAGATTTACCTTGTAAGTGCTGGTATAAAATATTATTTAAGCCACATTGCATCCATAACAGCAATTAGCAGCAAATAGGAGATCTCATTAATGCTGAGGTAATTTACTTTAGTTTTTCAGAGGGAAATTTATCACTTCTGAATTAATTATGTAAGTTCATCAAAATCGTAATATAAATAAATACATGTGTGTGCACTTGTGTGAAAAATTTTTTATACAGTATTGTACGCTATATAAATTGAACCTTATGCTTATAATAGCCAATATTTCCTATTGGAAATAATGCATTATAAAGATCATTTCTATTGAAACAGCAAAATTGCCAAATGAAAGGACTAAACTGCAGAAAACATAATTTATATTTTATACAGTATAATGTTTTACTGGCATGTCACTACGGCGACTTTTCCATGAACCCAGAGCAACCAAAATTAATATGAAAATGGTAGTGTTTCATAAAAAAAGATATGTAGGTGTCTGTAAGTGCCATTTTATTTCTCGGTGAGAGGATAAAGTGTTTTTTTCCACATAATTTCTAATGTAAAAGCTAAATTAGGCCCAAGAAGAGGGACAATGCAACTTTACACATCATTAGTATTCAAGCTACATAACCCAACCAACAGCAGTTATGTATTTTTGCAAGTATGCATATAATTTATTGTGGAGAACACAATTTACATGGGTAGTCGATGCCTGTTTTATAGCCTCACAAATAGATGTATGAACTCAAGCATATAATGGCTCAACCAGCAGGCGCAAATACGTTCTAAATCTTCTAAATGTGCTTCACAAAAATGTAACTGAGGAATATAAAACAGATCAATTCTTGCATGTTATATATTGGTTTTTGATTTACAAATCTAATCTGGCAAATTTCTATAGAAAATGAATGGATTTTCTACTAAACTTCTTTTGTGACTTTTCTGTCTCTGGATGTTCTCTCTCGCACATGCACTCTGATCTGTGATAAATGCTTGTTTATCTGTAGCAGTATTTTGCATAGTTAAATATATCATACAGAATATATACAAACTATAGGACAGTTTAAGGAGTATATGCTTGTGTGAAAATTTAGTATACATGGCTGCTGACTTGAGTATGTTTATATGTATAGGCTAGCTTTGTTTTGCATTTACATTGTATTTTTGCAATGAAGAAAATACGCCTATATATATATCTATATCTATTATAGCTATTTTAAACCTCACATTACCCTTCATCTCCCAATGATATACAGTACACTGAAAACATATTTCCCTGCATTGCATATTTACCACATTTAATTGTTTCACATCTTCAAACAAATTTTAATATGAAATAGATAAGGGCGAATTTCTGAAATTCATTTTGGATCTAATTCTAATGAACTGCTCAGAAAATTTGAACCGGGTCTATATGATTCCAACTGAATTTAAAGCTCCAATTGGCTAAAAATTGGTGTTTGAAACCGTGGGGTCTCTTAGGACTCTATCAGGATATATTTTCTCTTGTTTTCCTGTCTTTTTTCTTTATTTCTTTCTTTCTTTTTTTCTTTTTTTTTTTCTCTCTCTCTCTCTGTCTCCCCTTAAGCCCTTTAAAGCAAACACAGCAATAGTAAACAATTTCAGAATGATATATATATATATATATATATATATATATATATATAAATATAGGGACATCAACACAATTCTAACATTTTTAGCTCTATACACCACCACAATGGATTTGAAATAAAACGAACAAGATGTGCTTTAACTGCAGACTGTCAGCTTTAATTTGAGGGTATTTACATCCAAATCAGGTGAACGGTGCAGGAATTACAACAGTTTGCATATGTGCCTTCCACTTGTTAAGGGACCAAAAGTAATGGGACAATTGGCTTCTCAGCTGTTTTATGGCCAGGTGTGTGTTATTCCCTCATTATGCCAAATACAATGAGCAGATAAAAGGTCCAGAGTTCATTTCAAGTGTGCTATTTGCATTTGGAATCTGTTGCTGTCAACTTTTAAGATGAGATCCAAAGAGCTGTCACTATCAGTGAAGCGAGCCATCATTAGGCTGAAAAAAACAAAACAAACCCATCAGACAGATAGCAAAAACATTAGGTGTGGCAAAAATAACTGTTTGGAACATTCTTAAAAAGAAGGAAAGCATTGGTGAGTTCAGCAACACCAAAAGACCCAGAAGACCACAAAAAACAACTGTGGTGGATGACCGAAGAATTCTTTCCCTGGTGAAGAAAACACCCTTCACAACAGTTGGCCACATCAAGAACACTCTCCAGGAGGTAGGTGTATGTGTGTCAAAGTCAACAATCTAAAGAAGACTTCACCAGAGTGAATACAGAGGGTTCACCACAAGATGTAAACCATTGGTGAGCCTCAAAAACAGGAAGGCCAGATTAGAGTTTGCCAAACGACATCTAAAAAAGCCTTCACATTTCTGGAACAACATCCTATGGACAGATGAGACCAAGATCAACTTGTACCAGAGTGACGGGAAGAGAAGAGTATGGAGAAGGAAATGAACTGCTCATGATCCTAAGCATACCACCCCATCAGTGAAGCATGGTGGTGGAAGTGTCATGGCGTGGGCCTGTATGGCTGCCAATGTAACTGGTTCTCTTGTATTTATTGATGATGTGACTGCTGACAAAAGCCGTCAGCAGTGTCCACGGATAGAAGGTAGAATGTCACTGTGTGCACTTTCAGTGCACACGTTCCACCTATTGTAGAGTCACAAAAACACACTCGTGTATTTCCCGATAAATCGCATAGCACTGTGCATAAAGTCTTTCTTTAGACTTACATTTTGCCAATCTCTATGGACAATCTTTATAGATGTTTAGCTTACCTCCTTCCCAACGTATGGTTCGGATAACTCCCGATCACTTGGCGAGGAGCTCAGAGTGTTATCGGCGTCTCTCGTTGCTCTCCTCTCAACCAAGGAAATTCGAGTCTCGCGGGAGTAGCTCAAACAATCGCGGGAGCTCGCACGCTCTATCCACCGCGGATGTCTTCGAATCCTAGAATCGGAGGAAGTATATTTGTTCCTTATTCTTTTCTTTTTTCTTCAAGATTCTTTCTGTATGGCCCTACAGTTTACAGGAGGACTTTTGTTGCGAGTACGTCCACTTGTTGCACCAGACGCGTTTCGGGATGATTTGCTATCCCTTCCTCAGTGCTCAAGTGTTACCCGCCTAGCCTCCATTCTTTATATTGTCTCTGATTGGATCAAAATCACAAGCACCTGCAGCTCAAACTTTTTCCAATTGGCAGAAGGAGTAGTGCTATAGTGCATTTTCTTCATAATGCTCATTGCGACTTTTCATATTTTTTTTTTAGTATATGCATTTTTTGGGCTAAACATTCCACTTAGTGTGATATACAACTGTATGTAATAAAGTTCTTATATATAGTTGCTAATAGTCAGAAACACACATTCTTTCCTAGTCGCGATGCATCTATGGATTTGCACATATATAAATATAGACAACACTACTACTGCATTACATATACTATTGTAATATAAAAGTATCACGATATGGATATAGAATATAAAAAATATAAAAAATATAAAAATATGCCGATATACATATAACAATATAAAAATGGAATGTATATAAACATAAAAATATATATCTGATGGATGAGGGAATTGATAGATGAAAACGGATGGGTATCTCGAAACTAAGGAGACGTCGCAGCGCCGATAAACAGCCTGGCATGCGACGTTCCATCAGTAACGAGACACCCAGCCTATAGAAATCCAAAGATCTCTAAGTCGGAGTTAAGTCCTTTTGGTAACAAGGACCCAAATTTATAGATTCGTCGGGATTCTATCCTAGACATTTGTATGTCTCCCCCTCTCCAGTGTTTTTCCACCTTCTCCAATGCCACAACAACTAGACTCGATGGATCCTGTTTATGTACATCTGTATAGTGCTTTGATAGGGAATGTTTGTTATATCCTTTCTTTATATTAGCGATATGCTCTGCCACTCGCTTCTTTAGTGGTCTTTTTGTACGCCCTATATATTGTCTATTGCAAGGGCACTGGAGAAGGTAGATAACTCCAGAGGAATCGCATGTGAGACAGTCTTCTATCTCCCACTTGAAATTGGTGTTTGAAACCGTGGGGTCTCTTAGGACTCTATCAGGATATATTTTCTCTTGTTTTCCTGTCTTTTTTCTTTATTTCTTTCTTTTTTTTCTTTTTTTTTCTCTCTCTCTCTCTCTCTCTCTCTCTCTCTCTGTCTCCCCTTAAGCCCTTTAAAGCAAAGACAGCAATAGTAAACAATTTCAGAATGATATATATATATATATATATATATATATATAAATATAGGGACATCAACACAATTCTAACATTTTTGGCTCTATACACCACCACAATGGATTTGAAATAAAACGAACAAGATGTGCTTTAACTGCAGACTGTCAGCTTTAATTTGAGGGTATTTACATCCAAATCAGGTGAACGGTGCAGGAATTACAACAGTTTGCATATGTGCCTTCCACTTGTTAAGGGACCAAAAGTAATGGGACAATTGGCTTCTCAGCTGTTTTATGGCCAGGTGTGTGTTATTCCCTCATTATGCCAAATACAATGAGCAGATAAAAGGTCCAGAGTTCATTTCAAGTGTGCTATTTGCATTTGGAATCTGTTGCTGTCAACTTTTAAGATGAGATCCAAAGAGCTGTCACTATCAGTGAAGCGAGCCATCATTAGGCTGAAAAAAACAAAACAAACCCATCAGACAGATAGCAAAAACATTAGGTGTGGCAAAAATAACTGTTTGGAACATTCTTAAAAAGAAGGAAAGCATTGGTGAGTTCAGCAACACCAAAAGACCCAGAAGACCACAAAAAACAACTGTGGTGGATGACCGAAGAATTCTTTCCCTGGTGAAGAAAACACCCTTCACAACAGTTGGCCACATCAAGAACACTCTCCAGGAGGTAGGTGTATGTGTGTCAAAGTCAACAATCTAAAGAAGACTTCACCAGAGTGAATACAGAGGGTTCACCACAAGATGTAAACCATTGGTGAGCCTCAAAAACAGGAAGGCCAGATTAGAGTTTGCCAAACGACATCTAAAAAAGCCTTCACATTTCTGGAACAACATCCTATGGACAGATGAGACCAAGATCAACTTGTACCAGAGTGACGGGAAGAGAAGAGTATGGAGAAGGAAATGAACTGCTCATGATCCTAAGCATACCACCCCATCAGTGAAGCATGGTGGTGGAAGTGTCATGGCGTGGGCCTGTATGGCTGCCAATGTAACTGGTTCTCTTGTATTTATTGATGATGTGACTGCTGACAAAAGCCGTCAGCAGTGTCCACGGATAGAAGGTAGAATGTCACTGTGTGCACTTTCAGTGCACACGTTCCACCTATTGTAGAGTCACAAAAACACACTCGTGTATTTCCCGATAAATCGCATAGCACTGTGCATAAAGTCTTTCTTTAGACTTACATTTTGCCAATCTCTATGGACAATCTTTATAGATGTTTAGCTTACCTCCTTCCCAACGTATGGTTCGGATAACTCCCGATCACTTGGCGAGGAGCTCAGAGTGTTATCGGCGTCTCTCGTTGCTCTCCTCTCAACCAAGGAAATTCGAGTCTCGCGGGAGTAGCTCAAACAATCGCGGGAGCTCGCACGCTCTATCCACCGCGGATGTCTTCGAATCCTAGAATCGGAGGAAGTATATTTGTTCCTTATTCTTTTCTTTTTTCTTCAAGATTCTTTCTGTATGGCCCTACAGTTTACAGGAGGACTTTTGTTGCGAGTACGTCCACTTGTTGCACCAGACGCGTTTCGGGATGATTTGCTATCCCTTCCTCAGTGCTCAAGTGTTACCCGCCTAGCCTCCATTCTTTATATTGTCTCTGATTGGATCAAAATCACAAGCACCTGCAGCTCAAACTTTTTCCAATTGGCAGAAGGAGTAGTGCTATAGTGCATTTTCTTCATAATGCTCATTGCGACTTTTCATATTTTTTTTTTAGTATATGCATTTTTTGGGCTAAACATTCCACTTAGTGTGATATACAACTGTATGTAATAAAGTTCTTATATATAGTTGCTAATAGTCAGAAACACACATTCTTTCCTAGTCGCGATGCATCTATGGATTTGCACATATATAAATATAGACAACACTACTACTGCATTACATATACTATTGTAATATAAAAGTATCACGATATGGATATAGAATATAAAAAATATAAAAAATATAAAAATATGCCGATATACATATAACAATATAAAAATGGAATGTATATAAACATAAAAATATATATCTGATGGATGAGGGAATTGATAGATGAAAACGGATGGGTATCTCGAAACTAAGGAGACGTCGCAGCGCCGATAAACAGCCTGGCATGCGACGTTCCATCAGTAACGAGACACCCAGCCTATAGAAATCCAAAGATCTCTAAGTCGGAGTTAAGTCCTTTTGGTAACAAGGACCCGAATTTATAGATTCGTCGGGATTCTATCCTAGACATTTGTATGTCTCCCCCTCTCCAGTGTTTTTCCACCTTCTCCAATGCCACAACAACTAGACTCGATGGATCCTGTTTATGTACATCTGTATAGTGCTTTGATAGGGAATGTTTGTTATATCCTTTCTTTATATTAGCGATATGCTCTGCCACTCGCTTCTTTAGTGGTCTTTTTGTACGCCCTATATATTGTCTATTGCAAGGGCACTGGAGAAGGTAGATAACTCCAGAGGAATCGCATGTGAGACAGTCTTCTATCTCCCACTTGAAATTGGTGTTTGAAACCGTGGGGTCTCTTAGGACTCTATCAGGATATATTTTCTCTTGTTTTCCTGTCTTTTTTCTTTATTTCTTTCTTTTTTTTTCTTTTTTTTTTTCTCTCTCTCTCTCTCCCCTTAAGCCCTTTAAAGCAAAGACAGCAATAGTAAACAATTTCAGAATGATATATATATATATATATAAATATAGGGACATCAACACAATTCTAACATTTTAGGCTCTACACACCACCACAATGGATTTGAAATAAAACGAACAAGATGTGCTTTAACTGCAGACTGTCAACTTTAATTTGAGGGTATTTACATCCAAATCAGGTGAACGGTGCAGGAATTACAACAGTTTGCATATGTGCCTTCCACTTGTTAAGGGACCAAAAGTAATGGGACAATTGGCTTCTCAGCTGTTTTATGGCCAGGTGTGTGTTATTCCCTCATTATGCCAAATACAATGAGCAGATAAAAGGTCCAGAGTTCATTTCAAGTGTGCTATTTGCATTTGGAATCTGTTGCTGTCAACTTTTAAGATGAGATCCAAAGAGCTGTCACTATCAGTGAAGCAAGCCATCATTAGGCTGAAAAAAACAAAACAAACCCATCAGACAGATAGCAAAAACATTAGGTGTGGCAAAAATAACTGTTTGGAACATTCTTAAAAAGAAGGAAAGCATTGGTGAGTTCAGCAACACCAAAAGACCCAGAAGACCACAAAAAACAACTGTGGTGGATGACCGAAGAATTCTTTCCCTGGTGAAGAAAACACCCTTCACAACAGTTGGCCACATCAAGAACACTCTCCAGGAGGTAGGTGTATGTGTGTCAAAGTCAACAATCTAAAGAAGACTTCACCAGAGTGAATACAGAGGGTTCACCACAAGATGTAAACCATTGGTGAGCCTCAAAAACAGGAAGGCCAGATTAGAGTTTGCCAAACGACATCTAAAAAAGCCTTCACATTTCTGGAACAACATCCTATGGACAGATGAGACCAAGATCAACTTGTACCAGAGTGACGGGAAGAGAAGAGTATGGAGAAGGAAATGAACTGCTCATGATCCTAAGCATACCACCCCATCAGTGAAGCATGGTGGTGGAAGTGTCATGGCGTGGGCCTGTATGGCTGCCAATGTAACTGGTTCTCTTGTATTTATTGATGATGTGACTGCTGACAAAAGCCGTCAGCAGTGTCCACGGATAGAAGGTAGAATGTCACTGTGTGCACTTTCAGTGCACACGTTACACCTATTGTAGAGTCACAAAAACACACTCGTGTATTTCCCGATGAATCGCATAGCACTGTGCATAAAGTCTTTCTTTAGACTTACATTTTGCCAATCTCTATGGACAATCTTTATAGATGTTTAGCTTACCTCCTTCCCAACGTATGGTTCGGATAACTCCCGATCACTTGGCGAGGAGCTCAGAGTGTTATCGGCGTCTCTCGTTGCTCTCCTCTCAACCAAGGAAATTCGAGTCTCGCGGGAGTAGCTCAAACAATCGCGGGAGCTCGCACGCTCTATCCACCGCGGATGTCTTCGAATCCTAGAATCGGAGGAAGTATATTTGTTCCTTATTCTTTTCTTTTTTCTTCAAGATTCTTTCTGTATGGCCCTACAGTTTACAGGAGGACTTTTGTTGCGAGTACGTCCACTTGTTGCACCAGACGCGTTTCGGGATGATTTGCTATCCCTTCCTCAGTGCTCAAGTGTTACCCGCCTAGCCTCCGTTCTTTATATTGTCTCTGATTGGATCAAAATCACAAGCACCTGCAGCTCAAACTTTTTCCAATTGGCAGAAGGAGTAGTGCTATAGTGCATTTTCTTCATAATACTCATTGCGACTTTTTTTTTTTTTTTTTTAGTATATGCATTTTTTGGGCTAAACATTCCACTTAGTGTGATATACAACTGTATGTAATAAAGTTCTTATATATAGTTGCTAATAGTCAGAAACACACATTCTTTCCTAGTCGCGATGCATCTATGGATTTGCACATATATAAATATAGACAACACTACTACTGCATTACATATACTATTGTAATATAAAAGTATCACGATATGGATATAGAATATAAAAAATATAAAAAATATAAAAATATGCCGATATACATATAACAATATAAAAATGGAATGTATATAAACATAAAAATATATATCTGATGGATGAGGGAATTGATAGATGAAAACGGATGGGTATCTCGAAACTAAGGAGACGTCGCAGCGCCGATAAACAGCCTGGCATGCGACGTTCCATCAGTAACGAGACACCCAGCCTATAGAAATCCAAAGATCTCTAAGTCGGAGTTAAGTCCTTTTGGTAACAAGGACCCGAATTTATAGATTCGTCGGGATTCTATCCTAGACATTTGTATGTCTCCCCCTCTCCAGTGTTTTTCCACCTTCTCCAATGCCACAACAACTAGACTCGATGGATCCTGTTTATGTACATCTGTATAGTGCTTTGATAGGGAATGTTTGTTATATCCTTTCTTTATATTAGCGATATGCTCTGCCACTCGCTTCTTTAGTGGTCTTTTTGTACACCCTATATATTGTCTATTGCAAGGGCACTGGAGAAGGTAGATAACTCCAGAGGAATCGCATGTGAGACAGTCTTCTATCTCCCACTTGAAGTCGTTTTGTGTGGAAGAGACAGTAGCTGTCTGACGAGATTTATTATTGAGTCTACAGCCAGTGCATCTCCCACACTTGTAAAAACCCTTCAAGTTTGGCCAAGTGCCCGAAAAACTCAGCTTGTTTTGTTTCCATGGTTTTACAGAGGGAACCACTTTAATGCCCAGATTGGGTGCTTTGGTAAAAGTGATTGATGGAACAGTTGGGAGCTAATGTCCTATAGTTTTGTCACTCAGTATATGGTGCCAGTGAGTTCTAATAATTTTCTGGATCTTCCTATAGCTCTCATTAAATGGAATAATTACTCTTATATAGTCTTCCTTAATCAACTGTTCATTTTAATTTTTTTCTTCTTTTTTCTCAAAGAACTCCCTTCTTTCTAACTTCCTAATTTGGCTAAGTGACTCCTCCACTATTCCTTTGGGGTATTCTTTTTCCATAAATTGTTTCTTCATTTCATTGGCTTCCATCTCAAATGTATGTCCCTCTGTGCAGTTCCGTTTGATCCTGCAGAACTGACCAGAGGGAATATTGATCAGCCATCTTGGCAAATGACAACTAGAAAACTCAATATAGCTATTTCTAGTTGCGGGTTTGCGGAATGTCTCACATATATATTCATTCTCATTTTTCGTAATCATCAAATCTAGGAATTCGGTCCTTTCCTGTATTTGTTGTTATTAATTTCTTTTAGGAATGCCTCTAACCTTTCTCTACCTTGTTTCCAAATGAAGATGACATCGTCAATATAGCGTCGCCATAGGGCCAGATCCGCCCCCAGTCTCGGCCCAATCTCATTATGTTCCCATTCGGCCAAGAATAGATTTGCATAACTGGGGGCGAATCTGGTCCCCATGGCGGTGCCCCGTTTCTGGAGGAAGTAACTCCCCTCAAAGAAAAAATTGTTGTGACTCAAGATATATTCAATCCCTTCTGTTATAAAGTCCTTCTTAGTTATTCCAAACGACCCTTCTCTATCTAGTTGTTGTTTAACAGCATTTACTCCTTGACAATGATTGATCACAGTATATAACGATTGAATGTCAAGTGTACCCATGATCCATTCAGATTGTACATCTAAATTTTCAAGGATCTGTATGATCTGGGTCATATCCTTAATGAAGGAGGTGTTTTTTTTTAACCACCGGTTGTAATTGGACATCTATATATTTAGACAGGTTGGACGTGATGGATCCAATCCCTAAAACGATTGGACGTCCAGGGGGATTACTCAAATTTTTGTGGACTTTGGGCAAGCAGTAGAAGCATGGCAACCTTCTCTGCGTGCCCAAAATAAAGTTGAATTCCTGTCTTGATATTGTCCCATTTTCCAACTCTTCCAGGCTATATTTCTTGAGTTCCAACTCGAATCTCTCGAGGGGATCGCCTCTCAATTTATGATAGGTCTCTTCATCTGAGAGCTGTAGTAAGCATTCCTTATTATAATCGATGGTGTCCATGACTACCACCGCACCTCCTTTATCTGCAGGGCGTATGGTAATGGACTCCTTCTTCTGTATTTATTTTACCGCCTCAAACTCACTTTTTGTTAAGTTGTTTGTGACTCCAGGTCTAGCTTTTATTTTATGTATATCTTCCTCTACACACTTTTGAAAGGTTCCTATTTCTTTACTAATTTCACTCCTTGGAAACATACTCAACTTATTTTTTAGGATTCTTTGGATTCTTCATAATTTTTTGGGGCACCTCTTTCTCATCCCTCATTCTTGGATTTTTTATAAAAAAATATTTTAGGCAGATATTTCTTATCAGTTTTTGTATTCCTATATAGGTTGAGAATTTATCCATCTTTTTAGTGGGGGCAAATTTTAGGGTGATGGATTAATTACTGATCCAGAGTCAATTATTGACGGTGTCTCGTGTGATATGTGTCTCTTCCTCTTACTTCTTCTTGTCTTTCTAATCCTTCTCTGTGTCTTGAATATTGGTGTTTCGATGTTTCCCCGTGATTTGTCTTGTGAAGTGCATAGTGATCCTGTCTCTGTGATGTGTAGTGTTGTCTCATTGTATTCGGATGTTGATAAATATTTTTTGGTCTCAGATTGTAGTGATGTCTCGGTGAATCGGTGTTGTGATTGGGGGGTGTCCTCTCTCTGTGTCTTATTCGTGTCCTGTGATGTGCTGGGGTGTGATCTAAAAAATGCTGATCAGACAATTCTTCATATCTGTTAGTTACAGGGACAGAATAATTGTCTGATAGACTGTGTTTTACTTTTTCTCCCTCTTTTTTCTTTCCCTTTGAGATCTCATTTTGTGATAAGGAAACCTGTTCCTGAGATTTTTCTCTCTGATGGTTTCTTTGCGTGTTATGGTGTTTTTTGGTCTTTTTATTAATTATCTCAGTTTCAATTTTATCTAATCCCCTACAAAGTCTTTGTTTCCACATTTCAAACTCACTATTTTTAGAAAACTTTTCAAGAAGGTCTTTCAGCTTACCTATTTTTAAATTAAGCACTTCTAATATCTCTGTTCTCCTCTTAATTACAAGATGTATGAGTGAGATGGAATGGGAAAAAAGTAATCCGTTCCACTCTTCCTCAAATTCATCATTGAGAAGATCATGTGATGGGATTTTATTCAATGTTAGACCTTTAGGAATTTTACCATGTTCTATATATTGTTGTAAAGACCTTATTTAACAATATTGTCTAAGTTGTTTCTGTAGGAGTCCCTCCAATTCTCTAAAAGCATCTGTCATCGCCTAAACACCACTTAAAGCATCATCCTGCATATCATCAAACTTAAATGTTTCCGCTTTTAGTTTCTTACTTTCAATATGATGCCAAATGTCTATAGTCTAATCTAGAGGAGCCCACACACTTGGGTGAATAAAAAGTGAATAATTACAATAAGCTGAGGTGTCTCACTCGTGATTAGCTCTGGTATGGTGCTACAAGCTCAAAAGAGGGGAACACCCAACCCTCTGGTTGTAGGGAATAAAATATGTAGAAAGATGGGCGAGCACTCATACACTTGGCCTCAAATTGAAGTATGCAGAAAATGTATTAAACACTATACGCATAAAAATTTTTGTACAATAAAAAATAGCATATAATACAATACACACAAATTTCGCTGTGCAAATGACTATATTCAAGCAACCTATATTTGGTCCGCCGCCATTTCACATTTGCTATTATATCTACTTAAAAATGTTTCTTCTGTGGCCATGTCAACGGATAGAAGGTAGAATGTCACTTTCGGTACACACGATACACCTATTGTAGAGTCACAAAAACACACTCGTGTATTTCCCGATAAATCGCATAGCACTGTGCATAAAGTCTTTTTTTAGACTTCCATTTTGCCAATCTCTATGGACAATCTTTATAGATGTTTGGCTTACCTCCTTCCCAACGTATGGTTCGGATAACTCCCGATCACTTGGTGAGGAGCTCAGAGTGTTGCCGGTGTCTCTCGTTGCTCTCCTCTCAACCAAGGAAATTCGAGTCTCGCGGGAGTAGCTCAAACAATCGCGGGAGCTCGCAAAGTCTATCCACCATAGATGTCTTCGAATCCTAGAATCGGAGGAAGTATATTTGTTCCTTATTCTTTTCTTTTTTCTTCAAGATTCTTTCTGTATGGCCATACAGTTTAAATGAGGACTTTTATTGCGGGTACGTCCACTTGTTGTACCAGACGCGTTTCGGGATAATTCGCTATCCCTTTCTCAGTGCTCAAGTGTTGCCCGCCTAGCCTCCATTCTTTATATTGTCTCTAATTGGATCAAAATCACAAGCACCTGCAGCTCAAACTTTTTCCAATTGGCCGAAGGAGTAGTGCTATAGTGCGTTTTCTTCATAATACTCATTGCGATTTTTCTGCCATTATTCTCCCTTCTTTCTAACTTCCTAATTTGGCTAAGCGACTCCTCCACTATTCCTTCGGGGTATTCTTTTTTCATAAATCCGTTTTCATCTATCAATTCCCTCATCCATCAGATATATATTTTTATGTTTATATACATTCCATTTTTATATTGTTATATGTACAGTACAGACCAAAAGTTTGAACACACCTTCTCATTCAAAGAATTTTCTTTATTTTTATGACTATGAAAATTGTAGATTCACACTGAAGGCATCAAAACTATGAATTAACACGTGGAATTATATACATAACAAACAAGTGTGAAACAACTGAAAATATGTCATATTCTAGGTTCTTCAAAGTAGCCACCTTTTGCTTTGATTACTGCTTTGCACACTCTTGGCATTCTCTTGATGAGCTTCAAGAGGTAGTCCCCTGAAATGGTTTTCACTTCACAGGTGTGCCCTGTCAGGTTTAATAAGTGGGATTTCTTGCCTTATAAATGGGGTTGGGACCATCAGTTGCGTTGAGGAGAAGTCAGGTGGATACACAGCTGATAGTCCTACTGAATAGACTGTTAGAATTTGTATTATGGCAAGAAAAAAGCAGCTAAGTAAAGAAAAACGAGTGGCCATCATTACTTTAAGAAATGAAGGTCAGTCAGTCAGCCGAAAAATTGGGAAAACTTTGAAAGTAAGGGCTATTTGACCATGAAGGAGAGTGATGGGGTGCTGCGCCAGATGACCTGGCCTCCACAGTCACCGGACCTGAACCCAATCAAGATGGTTTGGGGTGAGCTGGACCGCAGAGTGAAGGCAAAATGGCCAACAAGTGCTAAGCATCTCTGGTAACTCCTTCAAGACTGTTGGAAGACCATTTCAGGGGACTACCTCTTGAAGCTCATCAAGAGAATGCCAAGAGTGTGCAAAGCAGTAATCAAAGCAAAAGGTGGCTACTTTGAAGAACCTAAAATATGACATATTTTCAGTTGTTTCACACTTGTTTGTTATGTATATAATTCCACATTTGTTAATTCATAGTTTTGATGCCTTCATAATCATGAAAATAAAGAAAACTCTTTGAATGAGAAGGTGTGTCCAAACTTTTGGTCTGTACTGTATATCGGCATATTTTTTTATTTTTTATATTTTTTATATTTTATATCCATATTGTGATACTTTTATATTACAATAGTTTATGTAATGCAGTAGTAGTGTTGTCTATATTTAGATATGTGCAAATCCATAGATGCATCGCGACTATGAAAGAATGCGTGTTTCTGACTATTAGTGTCACGACCGCTATCCCAGCAGCAGTCGTGTCGCACAAGACGGAGAGGAAGGGGGACCCTTATCTACGGATGGGAAATAGAATGGCCACCCCTGACTAACCCTAAGCTGGCACCTGTCTGCCCTGATACCCTAAACGGGGTGTGAACCCGTGCGGCGAGCAGGATGCCTAAACCCTCAGTCGCCCTAACAAGACTGGACTGGGGAAAGGCCGATGGGAGCGCTAGTCACCATCACTCACGTCTAGGAAAACAACAGGGGAAGACAGCAACAAACAAAGAACAGCAGAGATAGACTTATCCAGTCACGAGCAGAGAAGGCGATCCAAAACACGACAGTCCACGCCGGACAAGAGCTCCACAGCAACACCATCAAACGATCTCCTTCCAAGGTCAGAGTAGCACTGGAAGTAAGGATTATATCTGGCAATGACTGCAAGTGAAACTGAAACTAATATAGTAGCTGGGAGTGGCAGACAGGACTCACCTGAGAAGGATGCCTACAAACTCCCAGTCAGGACAAAAAGGTTCACAAGGCAAAACCCAGATGACATACCCTGAACCACGGAGCAAACTCACAAGCTATCGCGAGTAGCAAGTCGCTGCGACCTTCTCCTCCCAGACCTGTCTGGATCAGTCACAGTCGTGACAATTAGTAACTATATATAACAACTTTATTACATACAGTTGTATATCACACTAAGTGGAATGTTTAGCCAAAAAAACACATATACAAAAAAAAAACGCAGAAAAATCACAATGAGTATTATGAAAGAAAACGCACTATAGCACTACTCCTTCTGCCAATTGGAAAAAGTTTGAGCTGCAGGTGCTTGTGATTTTGATCCAATTAGAGACAATATAAAGAATGGAGGCTAGGCGGGCAATACTTGACCACTGAGGAAGGGATCGCGAATCATCCTGAAACGCGTCTGGTGCAACAAGTGGACGTACCCGCAACAAAAGTCCTCCTATAAACTGTATGGCCATACAGAAAGAATCTTGAAGAAAAAAGAAAAGAATAAGGAACAAATATACTTCCTCCGATTCTAGGATTCGAAAACATCTGTGGTGGATAGAGCTTGCGAGGTCCCGCGATTGTTTGAGCTACTCCTGCGAGACTCTAATTTCCTTGGTTGAGAGGAGAGCAACGAGAGACGCCGGCAACACTCTGAGCTCCTCGCCAAGTGATCGGGAGTTATCCGAACCATACGTTGGGAAGGAGGTAAGCCAAACATCTATAAAGATTGTCCATAGAGATTGGCAAAATGGAAGTCTAAAGAAAGACTTTATGCACAGTGCTATGCGATTTATCGGGAAATACACGAGTGTGTTTTTGTGACTCTACAATAGGTGTAACGTGTGCACCGAAAGTGACATTCTACCTTCTATCCATGGACACGGCTACAGAAGAAAAATATTTAAGTAGATATAATAGCAAATGTGAATTGGCGGCAGACCAAATATAGGTTGCTTGTATCATATGCTATTTTTTATTGTTTTATTGTACAAAATTTTTTATGCGTATATTGTTTAATAAATTTTCTGCATACTTCAATTTGAGGCCAAGTGTATGAGTGCTCGCCCATCTTTCTACATATTTTATTACCCTCAAATTAAAGCTGACAGTCTGCAGTTAAAGCACATCTTGTTTGTTTAATTTCAAATCCATTGTGGTGGTGTATAGAGCAAAAAATGTTAGAATTGTGTCCATGTCCCAATATTTATGGACCTGACTGTATATATATAGCTATGGGTAAATGCATAGTTGGTGGTGTTTAAAACAGGTGTTTAAAAATTTACCATCTGATTTGTTATAGCTTTTAAAACTAAAAAAGATCCCAAAAATTGTCAGTGTTTAAACACAAAAAGTTCTGAACTTGTTCTTGTTCTGAACAAAATGATGACTGCCCCTGTTTATACACACAAAGGGTAGGATAATAAGAAACATTGGCTTGCTTTTAACAAGCAGTCCAAAAATTTCGCTTAATGTGTGCAGATGGCTGCAAATGTTTGTAAACACACACACATGCAAATATTGGAAGCAGCAATGGCTAGTTCTGAACAAGTCTCTAAAAATTATCCCTTCAGGGGGCGTGGCCGGCAGCGCAAGGAGTAGCCTGTAGTTTAGCACAGTTTTGGTGCTATAAGCCTAATTAATGTCTCACAGCATTTGCCCAGCGACTTGGGTCACCTGTAAGGACGTAGCCTGGATCCTGGGACCTACCCGAGATGGCAAAAACTAAAATAAGCCAATATCTTAAAAACTTACTGAGTTTTATCGGGCAGTAAGCCATCCTCAAGATGGTAGCGGTGGCGTCATGACTGCTGCTGGTGAACCTGCGGACGCGCCTCTTTTCTCCACAACATCTTCACCAGACTTGAGATCAAGGCCGCCCTCTGAATCCTGTGCCTCCTCACCATTCCACACCGGGGCCCTGCAAGGACCTGGAAGCTCCACTCCATCAGGACTTTTGCCTGTTCAAGATACAGAGGGATTTCAAACACATCAGTATCAGGGCCACGGTAGTTGCTTAGAGGAACAAGGAGGGAATCATGTGGTATCATCACATTTGTGCCAACACTCCTTACAAAGGCAGGAAGACGGAGAGAAACCTGTTACTGAGGCCTTATTGAAAGCTTTAATGGGGGACCTAAGAAAATCCCTTCAAGCTGACATAAAATAAATTTTAATCCCTTTACAAAAGGACATCACTGAAATAGGTCACAGAACCTCCCATTTGGATAAGAAAATGGTGGAATTTCCTAAAGCTCATAATGAGCTGGTTGACTCTACAAATGATAAAGATGAAGAGTTAGCCATTCTCAGGGCAAAAATAATTGACTTAGAAGACCACGCCCACCAAAATAATATTAGATTCCGCATCATCCCGGACACGGTCAAGCTAGAAGACCTGCATAATTTTCTAATTGATTTATTCACTGCATTGATACCTGGGGTTTCGCAAAGTGAGCTGTTCATTGACCGAGCACACAGAATCCCGAAACCTAAAGGCTTCCTGGCTGATGTACCTGGGGATGTGACTTTATACCATGTCAAGGAAAACTCCCTTAACAATCCGGTATAGCCTGACAGGTCCCAACCGGTCTCACTCTACACAGACCTCTGTGCTGCCACCTTAGCCAAGAGGAGTTAATTTCAAGATGCCACTAGAATCCTATCAGAGAATGATGTGGACAGTTTTTTTCACTATACCACAAAAGTCAGATTTCTATATTGTGCTTTTACTGCTAACCCATATCAATGCTCTGGGAGGTCGAGAGAAGTGTTGATAGAGCACCAAAGTGCTTGGGTGCTCTGGCCAAACACATCGGTATGCTCCTGTGCTCTACCGAGCACCCAAGCACAATGGAAGTCAATGGGAGAACCCCAGGCACCCCCTGCTCGGAAGAGAAGAGGGTGTCTGGTTCACAAAAAAAGTTTAGAAATTGATGGAAACCCCATCGAAATGGTTTGGAAACCGCATTAAGAGGATCGCTGGATGCGTCTTGGACTTTAATCTATGACATACAATAGACAACCACACATAGGCTATATGTCAAAAGCCACATATGTGCAAGCCATCAATCTATCCATGAGACAGATAACAGGCTTAGTCCGCATACCTTACAATGGCAGCCTTGTGCACTATGAGACATTCCAAACCAGCTCTCATCTGACTGAGAGCCAGTAAGCCTCAAAGTTACTTCAGATCTGTTGGATGGCTTGGGTGGACCTGCGCACCTAGATCAATATCATTAGGGAGACAAAAAGTTTTCTGATTGCCCTAACATTTCTATACAGATGTGTCATGTAAAAACTAATTTGCATAAAAATGGGCATATGGGAAAGACATGCAAATGAGCAGAATCTGCATTGTTTTTCAGCTGAAAACCATTTGCATGGAACATTTGCGATGGGGTGTATGCCATCCGGTCCTGGCGATTTGTCTATTTTAATCTTTTTAAGTCGCTGTTGTACTTTTTCCTGGGTCAGAGGACACTTTTAATGGGGAATTTATTTGTACATTCATTATTTCAGCTGACAGTTTATTTTCCTGAGTGAATAAATAGGATAAAAAAAAAATTAACAGCTTTGCTTTCTCCTCATTACTCTTTAAAGGGCCGACACATTCAGATTTATACTGAGAAACTTTTAAATATATAAAGGCAATCAACAAGGTAAAAGAGGAGAAAATATTTAAAAGAAGAATTCTATGTTTCTATAGCGTTTTCTTTGCGGAAAAGTAAAATTTTAGTCTCATCAGACCAGAGCACCTTCATCCATACATTTTGGGAGTCTCCCACATGCCTTTTCGCAAACTCACAACATGCCTTTTTGTTTTTAGCTGAAAGTAATGGCTTTCTTCTGGCCACTCTGCCATAAAGCCCAACTCTATGGAGAGTACAGCTTATTGTCGTCCTATGTACAGATACTCCCTTCCCTGCTGTAAAACTCTGCAGCTCCTCCGGGATTACCTTAGATCTCTGTGCTGCCTCTCTGATTAATGCCCTTCTTGTCCGGTCCGTGAGTTTTAGTGGGTGGCCGTCTCTTGGAAGGTTTGCTGTTGTGCTATGTTCTTTCCATTTGGTTATGATAGATTTGATGGTGCTCCTGGGAATCATCAAAGATTTTGATTTTTTTTTTTATAACCTAACCCTGACTTTTACTTCTCAAAAACATTGTCCCTTACTTGTTTGGAGAGTTCCTTGTTCTTCATGGCAGTGTCTGGTTAGTGATGCCTCTTGCTTAGGTGTTGCAGTCTCTGGGGCCTTTCAAAAAAGGTGTGTATATGTAATGACAGATCATGTGACACTTATATCGCACACAGGTGGACATCATTTCACTAATTATGTGACTTCTGAAGGTAATTGGTTGCACAAGAGCTTTTTATGGGCTTCCTAACAAAGGGGGTGAATACATATGCACATGCCAATTTTCTGTTTTTTATTTATAAACAATATTTTTTTTTATATATTTTTCTCATTTCACTTCACCAACTTAGACTATTGTGTTCTGATCCATCACATAAAATGCAGATTAACAAAACATTGAACTTAAAGGGATTCTGTCATCAGATTTTACCCCTATAACCTAAAGATATCCTCATGTCCAGACTAATAAGAAGAATCCTAAGCTGGCCTTATTAAACCTCACTGTGGCTCTATTTGTCCAAAATACTGGTTTTTATAACCTGCCAATCACTTACTTAAGGTGCCCAAGGGGAGGTCCGTTAATACAGGGTGCCCGGCCGCACCCCTCACCGTCTGGTGCCCAGCGCCGCCTTCCGTCTTCATCGCCGCCTTCCCTGTCTTCAGCGCCGCCTTCTACAGCTCAGCGCCGCCTCTGCAATCCTCCCGTCCCTCTGCCAGATCCCGCGCCTGCGCACTAGGCTCGGCCTGATGCGCCCGTGCGGACTCCTGGCAGCGGCTTCATTGAGCGAAGTGCGCATGCACCGGTCTGATGCGCACTTCGCTCAACCCTAATATGACCTGCAGATTGGCTGAGCTTAGTGCGCAGGCGTGGGATCTGGCAGAGGAACAGGAGGATTGCAGAGGCGGCGCTGAGCTGTAGAAGGCGGCGCTGAAGACAGGGAAGGCGGCGATGAAGACGGAAGGCGGCGCTGGTCACCGGACGGCGAGGGGTGCGGCCAGGCACCCTGTATTAACGGACCTCCCCTTGGGCACCTTAAGTAAGTGATTGGCAGGTTATAAAAACCTGTTTTTTGGACAAATAGAGCCACAGTGAGGTTTAATAAGGCCAGCTTAGGATTCTTCTTATTAGTCCGGACATGAGGATATCTTTAGGTTATAGGGGTAAAATCTGATGACAGAATCCCTTTAAGACTGTAATGTAGCAAAACACAAAAAAGTCAATTGGGTGAATACTTTTGCAAGGTATTGTAGCTTCCTAGCTCCACTAGAATCATTAGGGAATTTTTTTCTCTCATTGACACTGGTGAGGTTGACATTAAGTCGGTTTGGTTCACCCATAAAGCTTTTGCGAGAGGACACTATATGGGTATAGCCTCTAGGGACAAGAAAGAAACAGACGCGCTTATGGTACAACTTACTAACTGCTATCGGACTCAGTAATTTGAATAAACACACTTTCTGTCCAATTAAAGAACTAAGAGGTCCTTCATCACAGACTACATCATTTAAACCTTTATATATATGATTTGGCACTGAGACGCCTTAAAGCCCAATATTATGGGCATGAAGTAAAGTAGGCTCTCTTCTGGCCTCTAGATTAAAAGTAAAGCAATCTAAGATGAAAATCCCCTTTTTGTGTGACTCTCGGGGTCATAAAATATTTGACCCACAACAAATTGCTAACTCTATTGCATTGTTATATTCTTCGTTATATAATTTACGTAAAGATACTGGCCCCTCCCAACCCACGACATATGCCATTGACCACTTTTTAGGATTAATAAATTTGCCCCAGCTACAACCAAACCAGCTGGACAAATTAAAGTCAGAATTTACTGATAAAGAGATTAGTAAAACTATTCAGTCGCTAAAATCCAATAAAACCCCAGGGCCTGATGGGCTTTCAAATGACTACTACAAACAGTTTCATGAGATCATAACACCCTCCCTCAAGAAACTCTTTAACCAGGTGAGATCCAGTGGAGTTTTTCCAGCAGAAATGTTGGAGGCAACCATTATTACTCTTCCGAAGCCTGGCAAATCTTCTGACAAACCGTGTCGCACGCCTTCTCTGCTCCTATCTTTGGATGCTGAGAATGCGTTTGACGGGGTCCACTGGGGATATTTAAATAAGGTTTTGGAGAAAATTGGAATAACTGGTTTGGCCAAGACCACTATCATGGCTTTGTATACTTTTCCATCAGCAAAAGTACTGGCTTCGGGGTTCTTATAAAAATCTTTTTCTATAACAAATAGGAAGCGCCAAGGGTGCCTATTGTCGCCCCTGATCTTTACTCTTATAATGGAGCCATTCGCTGCAGCTATAAGGAGCTTCAGCAGATATTAGAGGGGTAGTAATGGGAGGCAAGGAACATACGATAGGTCTGTTTGCAGATGATGTGATCATTGCACTGACTGACCCACAAACATCCTTACCAGCAACAATGATAAAGCTTCAATCACTTACTGCAATATCATATTATAAATTAAATGCCACTAAATCTGTCATTCTGAATATGGGCCTACCTACATCTGCAGTTTCCCCGCATTTATTCCCAATATACATTTAAATAGGCAATAGATAGCATCCCCTACTTGGGCATTACTTTGACCTTCCCCAGTAAAAATTTATTTAACCAAAACTACATGCCACTCCTTAACACAGTGACAAATGATCTTAAGTCATATTAGACGGTGAATCTTTCTTCGGTTGGGAGGATAGACAGTTGATATAATGGTGCTACCCAAAATACTATATCTGTTTAGAAATGTGCCTATTCCCTTATCAAAGTGTTTCATCCAAAAATTGCAATCCTTTCTTTTGCGATTTGTATGGAAGCATTCTAGGCATAGAGTAGCAGCTTCTACATTGTTTAAACCTACCGCTCAAGGAGGTTTTAGTTTTCCCAATTTATTACTTTGCTGCTCATCACTAGTAGTATAGGCAATATTCGTTTTCAGGATATTTCGTGAATTTGTGGCCTAATATTCACAATAAATTAGCAAATTCTAGAATTTGTGATCTCCAGTCATTATTTTCTTGTTTGAGAAAATGGTTAATGTAATATGCGCCTGTATTGCGTGCGCAATACAGGTGTGGGTCACTTTTGCTGCATTTTTCAAGCTGCTAGAAGTTTGGAGACTGGAGAAAATGCACAATACAGTAATTCATATCAGCTACACTATATCACTATCTAACTTACACTGACTATCTCCCACTAACTATCTGTAATATATATATATATATATATATATATACAGTGCTGCCCATAATTATTCATACCCCTGGCAAATTTTGACTTAAAGTTACTTTTATTCAACCAGCAAGTAATTTTTTTAATGAAAATGACATAGGTGTCTCCTAAAAGATAATAAGATGATGTACAAAAGGCATTAATCAGCTTTTATTTACATTTGAGCAAAAAATACAAGATGTTCCGCACTGTGGAAAATCTCAGAGGACGTGGTCGGAAGCCAAAAGTGACACCTGTGCTGGCCAGGAGGATAGTTAGAGAGGTGAAAAAGAATCCAAGGATCACCACCAAGGCCATCCTGGCGAATCTGGGCTCTGCTGGTGTCAATGTCTCAAGGCAGACAATCCAATGGACACTGCATAATGCAGACCAAGGAGGACACCACTTCTCCAGATAAGGCACACAAAAGCTCGCTTGGCCTTTGCAAAAGCTCATCTGGACAAAGAAGAAGACTTCTGATCTTCTGTGTTATGGTCAGATGAAGCAAAAATTTAATAGTTTGGTCACAATGATGTTTCCTTCATTTGGCGTAAAAAAGGAGAAGCCTTCAACCCAAAGAACACCATCCCCACTGTCAAACATGGTGGTGGGAACGTAATGCTTTGGGGGTGTTTTTCAGCCAATGGACCAGGGAACCTAATCACAGTAAACGGCACCATGAAAAAAGAGCAATACATGAGGATTCTCAATGACAACATCAGGCAGTCTGCAGAGGAACTTGGCCTTGGGCAACAGTGGACATTTCAGCATGACAATGACCCAAAACACACAGCAAAAGTGGTGAAGAAATGGTTAGCAGACAACAACATTAATGTTTTGGAGTGGCCCAGCCAGGGTCCAGACTTGAATCCAAATAAGAATCTGTGGAGGGAGCTAAAGATCAGGGTGATGGCAAGAAGACCCTCCAACCTGAAAGATTTGGAGCTTATTGCTAAAGATGAATGGGCAAAAATACCTGTGGAGCTGGTCTGCAATTATAGGAAGCGTTTCATTGATGTAATAGCCAATAAAGGCTTTTCTATTGATTATTGAGAAGGGTATGAATAATTTTGAACGGGACACTTTTTGCTCAAATGTAAATAAAAGCTGAGAAATGTGTTTTTTTCCACAATAATGCCTCTTGTACATCGTCTTATTATCTTTTGGGAGACACCTATGTCATTTCCCGTCAAAAAATTACTTGCTGGTTGAATAAAAGTAACTTTAAATCAAAATTTGCCAGGGGCATGAATAATTATGGGCAGCACTGTATATATATATTTGTGAGCGAATTAACTATCTAATGTAATTAACTCAGCAATGTAAATGACTCAGCAAAACACAGAGCACAGCAATGACACTGCTCTCTCTCTCTCTCTCAGAACTGCCTAAAATGGCTGCTGGGGAGTTTAATATTGTCAGGGAACCATGAACCAGACGTACAACAAGAGATAAGTGAAAATAGAAGGCTTTATTGAAAATAAAGCTGTAAAGCAAAAGTCCAAACGGATGGTGAAACCGAGCAGAGTCTTTGCGAAGCCAGAGGTCAGGAACCAGAAGGGTAGTCAGACGAAGCCAGGATCAGGAACCAGCAGGGTAGTCAGACGAAGCCAGGATCAGGAACCAGCAGGGTAGTCAGACGAAGCCAGGATCAGGAACCAGAAGCAGCAGCAGTCTTAGAAGCATGTGAACACAAGAGGACCAAGCAAGGAACTGAAGCCACAGACCTCCTATATATATGAGCTAGGCATCCAGCTCCTCCCAGGGGAAGGAGGAGCCGCAGGGTGGAAGGCTACAAGAAACCCAGGACCCAAGATGGCCGCCAGCACATGTCAAACGAAGGAGAGCAGCAAGCAGGTAAGACCATGACAGTACCTCCCCCTCAAGGGCCCCTCCTCCGCGGAGCACAAAACGGTTTCTGAGGGAAGCGTGCGTGGAAGGCTCGGAGCAAGGCAGGAGCATGGACATCTGCGGAGGGAACCCAGGAACGCTCCTCTGGACCATAACCACGCCAATGGACCAAAAACTGCAACCGACCGCGGACCAGGCGTGAGTCCAGGATATTGCTCACCTCATATTCCTCACGATTGCCCACTTGGACCGGACGAGGCCGAGGAACCGAGGAAGTGAAACGATTACACACCAGTGGCTTCAACAGGGAGACATGAAACACGTTGGAGATCCGCATGCCAGGAGGAAGCGCAAGGGCATAGGCTACCGGGTTTACCCTGCGAAGCACTCGGAAGGGACCAACAAAGCGAGGCGCCAGCTTGGGAGTGGGCACTCGAAGGTTGAGGTTGCGGGTGGACAACCATACACAGTCTCCGACCTGGTAGGAAGGAGCAGGCGCTCGTCTGCGATCAGCCTGGAGTCTCTGGCGCTGCGCAGAGACCTCAAGGGACTTCTGGATCTGTACCCAAGAAGCACGTAGGACGGAAAGGTGATCCTCCACAGCCGGAATATCCTGGGGAGAGAATACCTCCGGTAACACGGCAGGTTGGAACCCATAATTGGCCATGAAGGGAGACGTCCCAGAGGAAGAGTTCACCGCCGTGTTCCTGGCAAACTCAGCCCAAGGCAGGAGGTCAACCCAATTGTCTTGGTGATCGGAGACATAGCAACGAAGGAATTGCTCCAAGGCCTGATTGGATCGTTCTGCGGCCCCATTGGACTGAGGGTGGTAGGCCGAGGAGAAGGAGAGATGAATCCCCAACTGGGAGCAAAAGGCGCGCCAGAACCTGGACACAAACTGACTCCCCCGATCCGACACAATCTCCTTAGGCAAACCGTGCAACCGGAAGACCTCCCTGGCAAAAATCGTGGCCAACTCTTGTGCAGAGGGTAACTTCTTGAGAGGAACACAGTGGCACATTTTGGAAAACCGATCCACAATCATGAGAATGACCGTATGGCCTCGGGATGCAGGGAGGTCCACAATGAAATCCATCCCCAGGTGTGACCATGGGCGCTCCCCGGTGGCTATGGGTTGCAGAAGGCCCAACGGAAGGTGCCGAGGGGACTTACTCTGGGCACAAACGGAGCATGCCGCTACATATGCGGCGATGTCGGAACGTAGGGAAGGCCACCAGAACAGACGTGAAACAGCCCAGGACAGCTGATTCTTTCCAGGATGCCCCGCGGTCTTGGAGTTATGGTAGGTTCGCAACAACCGAGTGCGCAACTCCTCAGGCACAAAACATCTGCCGTTGGGTCTCCCAGAGGGAGCACCAGATTGAGCCGCCAAAATCTGCTCACCCAGGGGAGAGGTCAGGCTGGTGCGAATGGCGGCCAGGATCTGATTCGGAGGTATGACCGAAGTCGGAATCGACTCCTCCCTGGACAGCTCGGAGTACTGCCGTGATAAGGCATCCGCCCTGATGTTCTTGGAACCGGGTAGGTAGGAGACCACGTAATTAAAACGTGACAAGAACAGAGCCCATCTGGCCTGACGTGGTGTCAATCTCTTGGCCTCAGAAAGGTAGGTCAGATTCTTGTGGTCCGTCAGGATGAGAACCGGAACCAGCGAACCCTCGAGCAAGTGCCTCCATTCTTTAAGGGCCTGCACGATGGCCAATAACTCCCTGTCACCAATCTGATAGTTGCACTCCGCGGAAGACAGTTTCCGGGAGTAAAACCCACAAGGAAGCAGAGGACCCTCTGGTGTTCTACGCTGAGACAGAAGGGCGCCTACTCCCGTCTCAGACGCGTCCACCTCGAGGACAAAGGGCAACCCAGGGTTGGGATGCGACAGAATCGGAGCCGACACAAAGGCGGACTTCAGGGCCTCAAAAGCTCGGATGGCCTCGAGCGGCCAGACCTGGGAATTACTGCCCTTCCTGGTCAGATCCGTGAGAGGCTTGGCCAGCATGGAAAAGTCCCTGATGAACTTCCGATAATAATTGGCGAAGCCCAAAAAGCGCTGCAGGGAACGAAGACCACTGGGCTGGGGCCACTGTAAGACCGCCGAAACCTTCTCAGGATCCATGGAGAACCCCTCAGCGGAAATGATGTAACCTAAGAAGGTTACCTGGGATCGGTGAAATTCGCATTTCTCAAGCTTACCGAACAGCTTGTTCTCTCGTAACCGTTGCAACACTCGTCTGACATCCAGAATGTGGGCCTCCATGGATTCAGAATATACCAAGATGTCATCCAAATAGACTACCACACACTGCTGCAACAGGTCACGGAAAACATCGTTGATGAATTCCTGAAAGACTGCGGGCGCATTTCACAACCCAAAGGGCATAACCAAGGATTCGTAATGACCGGTCCTGGTGTTAAACGCGGTCTTCCACTCATCGCCCGCCTTGATCCTTACCAGGTTATATGCCGCCCTCAGGTCGAGTTTGGTAAAGACCGTGGCCCCTTTAAGGCGATCGAACAGCTCGGAAATCAAGGGTATCGGGTAAGCGTTCTTGATCGTGATGCGATTGAGACCCCTGTAATCGATGCAAGGCCTCAACTCACCGCCCTTCTTTTTCACAAAGAAAAATCCAGCCCCTGCCGGGGACGAAGATTTGCGAATGTGTCCGCGTGAAAGCGCCTCCCTCACGTACTCCTCCATGGCCTCATTCTCCGCTACCGACAGTGGATAGACTTTGCCACGAGGAGGAACGGCACCAGATTGTAACTCTATGGCACAATCGTATGGGCGGTGCGGAGGTAGGGCAACCGCGCGCACCTTATCGAATACATCCCGGTACTCCTCGTATTCAGGAGGCAACAGAGAGTCCGAGGAAGTACACAGCAACTTGACAGACCCATGGATGCAACTAGCCCCACACTGCGGTGACCACGAGAGGATCTCGACCGATCTCCAATCGAAAGTCGGATTATGTTTCTGGAGCCAGGGGTACCCCAAGACCACCGAGTAGTGTGGAGACGAAATAACCTGGAGGCAGACCGACTCTCTGTGAACGGCACCAATGGCTATCCCCACTGGAAGGGTCTCATGAGTCACGTGTGGCGGCAGAAGGGGTCTGCCGTCTATCGCCTCAAGAGCCAGTGGGGAACCTCGAGCCTGCAGAGGAATGGAATTGGCGGCAGCGAACACACTATCAATGAACAAACCACCAGCACCAGAGTCCACCAACGCCTGGGTCGTCACCGAGCCCCCGACCCAGGAGAGGACAACAGTGATCAGTGGTTTGTCAACACGGGAAACCGGGGACGAGGAGACTCCACCCAAGATCTGCCCCCGACAGGATCTCAGGGTACGAGCGTTTCCCGGACGGTTCGGACATGCCAACCGAAAATGCCCACCGAGACCACAGTACATGCATCGGCCCTCGCGTCTCCGGAGTGCCCTCTCCCCCTCGGACAGGCGAGCAAACCCCAGCTGCATGGGTTCACCCCCAGACAAGTCATCCCCAGGAGGCGTGGGAGGAGAGGGAGGCACGGGTGGGACAGCAAACGTAGGCACCAATCTGTTAGAAGACCTCCGCAGGTTCTCCTTAAAGGAAGGTCTCTCCCTGAGTCTGGTGTCAATCAAAATCAGGAAAGAAATAAGAGACTCGAGCTCAACTGGTAGGTCCTTAGCTGCAACCTCATCCTTCAAGGCATCCGAGAGACCATGAGAGAAAGCAGCGACCAGAGCCTCATTATTCCAGCCCACCTCTGCTGCCAGGGTACGAAACTCAATGGCGTATTCAGCTACGGATCGTGAACCCTGTCTGATGGACATAAGGAGCTTCGCAGCAGAGGCAGCACGAGCCGGCACATCGAATACCTTCCGAAGAGAAGCAACAAAACCGGAAAACTCGGCAACCACCGGATTGTTGTTCTCCCATAAAGGGCTGGCCCAGGCCAAGGCCTTGTCCGAGAGCAGCGAGATCAAGAAGCCCACCTTTGATCTCTCAGTAGGAAAGGCATGTGGCAGCAACTCGAAATAAATGCCCACCTGGTTAAGGAAACCTCGGCACTGAGTTGGCTCTCCCCCAAAGCGCTGTGGAAGAGGGGCAGAACCGGTCATACCCTGAAACACCACAGGCGCAACAACAGGTGTCGGGGTAGACTCTGGCGCGACAACCGGAGCGGCAGTAGGAGCGAGCCCAGGAGCGACAACCGACCCATCGGCAACGGGAGCGAAATGAGCCGTGCGTTCAAGCAGGGTTTGCAACGCCACAGCGAACCGACCCAACAGGTGATCCTGCTGATCAAGTCTGGCAACCAGCGTAGGTAGCGAGGATGGCCCTGTACCGTCAGAATTCATGGCTTGGTCCTAATGTCAGGGAACCATGAACCAGACGTACAACAAGAGATAAGTGAAAATAGAAGGCTTTATTGAAAATAAAGCTGTAAAGCAAAAGTCCAAACGGATGGTGAAACCGAGCAGAGTCTTTGCGAAGCCAGAGGTCAGGAACCAGAAGGGTAGTCAGACGAAGCCAGGATCAGGAACCAGCAGGGTAGTCAGACGAAGCCAGGATCAGGAACCAGCAGGGTAGTCAGACGAAGCCAGGATCAGGAACCAGCAGGGTAGTCAGACGAAGCCAGGATCAGGAACCAGAAGCAGCAGCAGTCTTAGAAGCATGTGAACACAAGAGGACCAAGCAAGGAACTGAAGCCACAGACCTCCTATATATATGAGCTAGGCATCCAGCTCCTCCCAGGGGAAGGAGGAGCCGCAGGGTGGAAGGCTACAAGAAACCCAGGACCCAAGATGGCCGCCAGCACATGTCAAACGAAGGAGAGCAGCAAGCAGGTAAGACCATGACAAATATATAGTAAGGGGTAGGCAACTTTCCTATTGGTTGCTAGGGATGTTGCTAAGCTCAGACAAAGATATTGCCACCTTCTCATTGGCCCACAAGCAAGAAGCAGTGAGGGTACTGATGAAAAAAGAATCTAGAATATTTGCAATTACGAAGATATAGCACTATATTCTAAATCTTTGCGAATTCTCAAAGTGCCGTAATTCACGATAAAAAAATCGCTATTAGAATATTTGCGATCTACACTATTTACTACCATGCTACACTTCTAGATCAGATGCGCTGCTGGTTCACCTCAGAATGCCCTCCTCACTGGGTGTCTATTGAAGCTAAAGCTTTGGGTATTGGGAATCTTAAAGACTTCCTCAGGGTCCCAAATATTACAATTGATGCTCAGCAGGCAAAGCTTCTTCTGATTAAGGCTAGTTTTCACTCATGGACGAATGTGATTTTCTCCCCAAAAATAGTAAGTTTGAAAACATAACAAATATCATTGCACACTGTAGAACTCCTGATTCCTGGCATCTCCTTTAAAGAGTGGATCCAAAGTGGGTTTACATCAATTGGCCAGATATAGGGAGGAAACAAATTGCTTCCATTCTCAAGGGTAGTAGACTTATTCCATTTGTCTAATAAAGACTTTTTCAAATACCTAAGGCTGAGATCCTTTTTGGGTTCTCTTCCTAAGGATCAGGTTCCTGTTAGGTCACCTTTTGAGCTTTACTTTTTTTGGTGACTTAGGGAGGAATAAAGGACTATCTAAAATCTATAAACTATAAGTAGAAGCTTGTATTACTGAAGACATCTCTGGTCTAGATAAATGGTTAACCGATTTGAATATATCACAAGACTGTGTCTTGGCAACAATTTTTCCGAGCCCCTCAACGATACGAGTTCACACGGGCGAGATTTCCACGCGGGTGCAATGCGTGATGTGAACGCATTGCACCCGCACTGAATCCTGACCTATTCATTTCTATGGGGCTGTGCACATGAGCGGTGATTTTCACGCATCACTTGTGCGTTGCGTGAAAATCGCAGCATGCTCTATATTGTGCGTTTTCCACGCAACTCAGGCCCATAGAAGTGAATGGGGCTGCGTGAAAATCGCAAGCATCCGCAAACAAGTGCGGATGCGGTGCGATTTTCACGCACAGTTGCTAGGAGACGATCGTAATACAGAATGCATAGTACAATAGCGCTGGAGGGGTTAATTATTTTTTTTATAATAATTTAACTCACCTTAATCCACTTGATCGCGCAGCCCGGCTTCTCTTCTGTCTTCTTCTTTGCTGTGTGCAGGAAAAGGACCTGTGGTGACGTCACTCTGGTCATCACATGATCCATCACCATGGTAAAAGATCATGTGAAGGACCATGTGATGACCGGAGTGACGTCACCACAGGTGCTTTTTCTGCACACAGCAAAGAAGAAGACAGAAGAGAAGCCGGGCTGCGCGATCAAGTGGATTAAGGTGAGTTACATTTTTTTTTAACCCCTCCAGCGCTATTGTACTATGCAGTCTGTATTCAGAATGCTATTATTTTCCCTTATAACCATGTTATAAGGGAAAATAATACAATCTACAGAACACCGATCCCAAACCCGAACTTCTGTGAAGAAGTTCGGGTTTGGGTACCAAACATGCAGATTTTTCTCACGCGCGTGCAAAACGCATTACAATGTTTTGCACTCGCGTGGAAAAATCGTGCATGTTCCCGCAACGCACCCGCACCTTTTCCCGCAACGCCCATGTGAAAGAGGCCTAAGGCCTCTTTCACACAAGCATGACTGATTAGGTCCAGATGCATTCAGGGTGCTTTCAGGGAAAATCGTGCGATTTTGCATGCGAGTGCAATCAGTTTTGTATGTGATTGCGTCTTGTTGTTGCGTTTTTCCGATGCGTGTGACTTGCGGAATGCATGCGTTTTTCACGCGCGTTAAAAAAACTGATCTATCCACTACATTCAGCTGTGACTGCAAACACATATAAATACCCCCAACATGCAGTGTTTTGTTGGACAGCTCCCTTTTTTTGTGGAGTGGTTGTCGTGTGGTTGGTGTGTATGTGTGTTTATTATTGAATTTTCCTTTGCAGGATGTCCACTTTCACCCTGTCATCAACTGACCATGTCTTCTTGCACTGGCTGGTCTACTGCTGTTTTGGAGAGCAGCCAGAAATGATTGAGGAGGAGAAAGCGTATGTGGGTGCAAAGGTCTCTTTGTTGGCTTGTACGCTGAGCTCCGTGTGCGCCCTCAGAAGTTCTTCAATTATTGACGCATGTCGGTGTCTACGTTTGATCGGCTGTTGGAGGAGTTGAGGCCTTCCTTAACTTTCCAGGACACCAATATGCGGCGGAGTGTGTCACCTGAAGAACGTCTCATTATTACTTTAAGGTAAGACTATATTTTATCTGACTAATACTTGAATGGCACCCTGTTTTAAAATATATAGTTGTTTGGTCAATGGCCTAAGTTTTATGAACTTTTTATCTTCATTCAATGCATAAGTACGTAAAATTAGTCGACATGTATTTAATATTGTTCATTTGTATTCCTAAACTGTGTGTGCTTACATTAGTCACACCAGAATCCAGTTCTGCAGGGGTTAATAATTCAAATGCAGCCTGTAATGATGAGGACACTTCACCTGTGTGTATATGTTCATTGTCTAGAACTTTATAAAGCTAAATGCTATTCCTTATTTAGTATTATCTAAGAATATAAACCATAGCTTTAAATTCTACCACTATGTGCTCGTTTCATTTATACTTTCCAGCCACATTGCCATTAAATAATGTCAAGTAATGTACTTGATTTGTAAACGTATGCTATTAAAGTGTATTAATTAATATTTTTTTTTATTTTCAGATATCTGGCAACTGGAAATTCTTTTTCGTCTTTACATTTTGATTTTCGAATGGGCACCTCCACAATTGATGACGTGGTACGGGCTACATGTTCCGCCATTTGGTTAACCTTGAAGGCTTTAGTGCTGTCACAACCAACCAGGCAGCAGTGGCTTGATATAGCCCATGGCTTCCTGGAGAGGGCTCAATTCCCAAATTGTATTGGTGCCCTTGACAGGAAGCACATACGGGTTAAGAAGCCACCAAACTCGTGGTCCCAATACTAAATACTCTGTCCTCCTTCTCCTTGAACTGTCCTCTGCCTTCGACACTGTTGACCACTCCCTTCTGTTGCAAACACTCTCATCTCTTGGCATCACTGACCTGGCCCTCTCCTGGATCACATCACACCTCACAGACGGTACGTTTAGCGTCTCCCACTCCTGCACCACCATAGTTGCCCGATTCCTCCCTACTACCTTTCTTGTGAATTGGCACAACATTTGCTAATTTCCAATCTTCTGGGACGTCTCCTGTTGCCAGTGATTGGTTAAATAAATCTGTTAATGGTTTTGCTAGTTCACCACTAAGCTCTTTTAATAGCTTTGGGTGTATCCCATCAGGCCCCTGTGACTTATTTGTATTGATTTTAGACAGCTGACTTAGAACCTCTTCCTCTGTAAAGACACATGCATCAAAAGATTCATTAGTCTTCTTTCCTAACTGAGGTCCTTTTCCTTCATTTTCCTTCGTAAAGACTGAACAGAAGTATTCATTGAGGCAGTCAGCTAGTTCTTTATCTTTATAAGTGGGTCTAATTCTCATTAGTACCAAAATATGAATATATGTGTAATAGCGAATAAAATCCATGTGGAATGTTGGTTATATGTTGTACCTTGAGTAAATTTTGGTATGTCTAACATGTTATGGTGCTGTGCTGGGTCCTGGTCCACTCTCCTGCTGTGCCAATGTTGTGTCCTCCTCACATGCACATGTGTAATAAAGCATGATGTCCATAAACATTTTAATCTATGACCTGAAAAGCTTAACATTAATGAGTGTGTTACTGATTGTTGGTAAAATTTTAAAAAATTATGTGTATTTTGTGGCTAATGATGTTTTACAAAAATCATATATCTATATTGTGTTGTGTGTGTTGCTGCAACATAAACACAAATCTGCACAATTATAAACTAGAAAAAAAATGTGTTTTAGTGCACACAATAGTCTGGCTTGTAATATACTCTGGCTTGTAAAAATAAATTACTCAGTAAAACAAACTAATTATAAATTAACATAACGCCTTGATGGCGAGGAGGGTCCCTGATAAGGAGGCCTAGAGTATTGGTGCTGGGAAGAGGGCCCAGAGTATTGTGATGGCGCTGGTTGACTTGTGGAGGGTCCCTGATAAGGAGGCCCAGAGTATTGGTGCTGGGAAGGGGGCCCAGAGTATTGGGTTGGCCCATAGCTGGGTTCAGCCTGATACTGGGGCTCATATGGCGCAATTGGTGGACCATAATGATCTTTTTGGGGAGGATTCTGTTGGGGGCCCTGTGAGGGCTGAGAAACTGCGTTGGGGGACAAACATGTGCCCATGGCAGCGCAGGTTTTCTAGCGCCTCAAACATTTGTGTCGGGTCATGTGGGGGAGTTGCTACCTCAAGAACGATTTGAAGAGCAGATAGCGTTCTCAATACTCGATCTGGAAATAGTTGGCGCATATAATGGGCAAAACAGATCATGATGATCCTCCTGCCCTGCCCTAGATAAATAATCTAGAACTTGAACATTTATGTTGGAATCGGAGGCATTGCCCGTCGTCTGGCCCTGCTGGGTAGAGCCAGGGGGGGGGGGGAATCGGCGCCCAATGCTGCAGGAGGCCTTGATGGTGCTGTGCTGGGTCCTGGTCCACTCTCCTGCTGTGCCGATGTTGTGTCCTCCTCACATGCACTTGAAAGGTGCGGGGCCGACTCCTCACCTTCCTCCACTAGGTTGTCCTCAGTTCTACAAAATTAATTAGGGAAAAAATACATATGTTTCAATTTCACTACTTTTATTAACATTATAAGTACCGATGTAGCAGGTATAACACACACACGCTTAACTTGAATGTTATAATCATTGTGTTATCTTTAAGCAAAATGCCTAGAAAAGCTATTGCATAATGCATTCATTAGCATTTAGTTAACATCACATGTCTCATAAAGCATGTGTGTTAACCCTGCTACATCCGTAACCTAGCTGTCCATACCATAAATCTAACTCCACTGGTCATTTAATTCTCCTACGTTTGCAAAATAAAGGAGGAATGTGAATGGTTGCTATCGGCAACTATGACATCTCACATTGACCAATTGAAAACATTGACAGTACATAAATATTCTACATACAGTGTGTATAGGTTCACATGTAGAGGTCAGTGTGTAGAATAGACTTACGGACGCAGCTCCATGACGTCGCGCAGGAACATCAGCTGCTCCCGGAATATATATGGTCTTTTCTTGGGGAGACCAGCCCCGCTCCACCCATGCTGCTTCATCTCTTTGCGGAATTGGTCACGGCAGCTCCGCCAACGATTCTTGACCTCTTCAATTGGTAATAAAAAGACATGAAAGGAACATATATCAATTTCAAAATTTAGACAGAAAATAAAGTATAACTAGGCCTATATACTAAGGACAATAACGTATAACTAGGCCTATATACTAGGGATAGAGTTGAGCGAACACCTGGATGTTCGGGTTCGACGAGTTCAGCCGAACTTTCGAAAAATGTTCGGGTTCGGGATCCGAACTCGACCCGAACTTCATCCCGAACCCGAACCCCATAGAAGTCAATGGGGACCCGAACTTTTGGGCACTAAAAAGGCTGTAAAACACACCCGGAAAGGGCTAGAGGGCTGCAAAAGGCAGCAAAATGTAGTTAAATCCCCTGCAAACAAATGTAGATAGGGAAATGATGAGTTAACATAAAATAAATAAAAATTAAACAATATTAATTGGAGTGAGGTCCCATAGCACAGAATCAGGCTTCAAGTCACCCACCAATGGAGAAGGTCACTTACTATTATTTTGACCACAGCACCCAGACAAAGGAGAGAGGTCCCACAGCAGAGAACCAGGCATCATATCACCCACCACAGGAGTAGGCCACCATTTAGTTACTTTGACCCCTACACCCAGACGGAGGAGAGAGGTTACACAGCAGAGAATCAGGCATTTAGATCACCCACCACAGGAGTAGGCCACCATTGAATCAGACCCCGGCAACCATGTCAGATGGCACAAGCATAAGCTTTATATCAATCAGCACAGGAGAAGGCGACTTTGACAGACTTTGACCCCTACACCCGGACGGAGGAGAGAGGTTTCAAAGCAGAGAATCAGGCATTTAGATCACCCACCACAGGAGTAGGCCCCAATTTAATGGGACCCCGGCAACCATGTCAGATGGCACAACCATCAGCTTCATATCAATCAGCACAGGAGAAGGCGACTTTGAAAGACTTTGACCCCTACACCCAGACGGAGGAGAGAGGTTTCACAGCAGAGAATCAGGCATTTAGATCACCCACCACAGGAGTAGGCCCCCATTGAATCAGACCCTGGCAACCATGTCAGATGGCACAACCATCAGCTTTATATCAATCAGCACAGGAGAAGGCGACTTTGAAAGACTTTGACCCCTACACCCAGATGGAGGAGAGAGGTTTCACAGCAGAGAATCAGGCATCATATCAACCACCACAGGAGAAGCCACCATTTAGTTACTTTGACCCCTGCACCCAGGAAGAGGAGAGAGGCACCACAGCACATATTCTGGCATCATATCAGCCACCACAGGAGAAGCCACCATTGAGTTACTTTGACCCCCGCACCCAGGAAGAGGAGAGAGGCACCACAGCACATATTCTGGCATCATATCAGCCACCACAGGAGAAGCCACCATTGAGTTACTTTGACCCCCGCACCCAGGAAGAGGAGAGAGGCACCACAGCACATATTCTGGCATCATATCAGCCACCACAGGAGAAGCCACCATTTAGTTACTTTGACCCCTTCACCCAAACAGAGGAGAGAGGTTCCACATCAGAGAATCAGGCATCATATCAACCACCACAGGAGTAGGCCACAATTTAGTTTATTTGACCCCTGCACCCAGGAAGAGGAGAGAGGCCCCACAGCACATATTCTGGCATCATATCACACACCACAGGAGAAGGCCTCTTTCAGTGATTTAGGCCTTTGGACCCAGACAGAGGAGAGAGGTCAGAGATTAGCTTCATATCCCCCAGCACAGCAGAAGACCGCTTTATTTGACTTAGGCCTCAGCACCCAGACAGAAGACAGAGGTAGCATGGCAGAGGTTATGGCTTCATGTCACCCGTTAGTTTAACCGGCCACTTTCATCTGGTTAGGCCCCGGCGCCCAGACAGAGAAGAGTTTCATTCAACTGTGGGTTTCATAAAATTTGTATCAAATAAAGAAGTGGCCCGTAGCACAACAAGACATGTTTTAGGCAGTTAATAAGGACTACTCTGCACAAGGGAGGGACAGGTCCTGTGGGATCCATGCCTGGTTCATCTTTATGAAGGTCAGCTTGTCCACGTTGGCTGTGGACAGGCGGCTGCGCTTGTCAGTAATGACGCCCCCTGCCGTGCTGAATACGCGTTCAGATAAAACGCTGGCCGCCGGGCAGGAAAGCACCTCCAAGGCATAACATGCTAACTCTGGCCACGTGGACAATTTCGAAACCCAGTAGTTGAATGGGGCCGAACCATCCGTCAGGATGTGGAGGGGTGTGCAGACATACTGTTCAACCATGTTAGTGAAATGCTGCCTCCTGCTAACACGTTCCGTATCAGGTGTCGGTGCAGATAGCTGTGGTGTGGAGACAAAACTTTTCCAAATTTCTGCCATGCTAACCCTGCCCTCAGATGAGCTGGCCGTGACACAGCTGCGTTGGCGACCTCTTGCCACTCCTCTGCCTTCACCTTCCACCTGTTCCCCTGTGACATGTGGGAATGCTCTCAAGAGCGCCTCTATCAGCGTGCGCTTGTACTCGCGCATCTTACGGTCGCGCTCCAGTTCAGGAATTAAAGTGGGCACATTGTCTTTATACCGGGGATCCAGCAGGGTGGCCACCCAGTAGTCTGCACACGTTAAAACGTGGGCAACTCTGCTGTCGTTGCGCAGGCATTGGAGCATATATTCGCTCATGTGGGCCAGGCTACCCATGGGTAAGGACAAGCTGTCCTCTGTGGGAGGCGTATCGTCATCGTCCACCGTATCCCCCCAGCCACGCACCAGTGATGGGCCTGGGCTGCCACCCCGCTGTGAACTTGCGTCATCCTCGTCCCCCTCCACCTCCTCCTCCTCCTCGTCCTCCAGTACAGTGCCTTGGCTGGCGACTTGTGAACCTGTCCTCTGCTGCTTAAACAAACCTCCCTCTGAGCCACTTCGAACAGACTGGCCCGAAAGTGTTAGAAACGAGCCCTCATCCTCGAAGTGGTGTTGTAACGCTGATAACAGTGTCATCGCCACTGGCCATGTTGGTGGAGTACTCGAAACAGCGCAGCAGGGCACACAGGTCTCGCATGGAGGCCCAATCATTGGTGGTGAAGTGGTGCTGTTCGGCAGTACGACTGACGCGAGCGTGCTGCAGCTGAAACTCCACTATGGCCTGCTGCTGCTCGCACAGTCTCTCCAGCATGTGCAAGGTGGAGTGCCACCGGGTGGGCACGTCGCATATGAGGCGGTGAGCGGGAAGGCCGAAGTTCCGCTGTAGCGCAGACAGGCGAGCAGAGGCAGGATGTGAACGGCGGAAGCGCGCACAGACGGCCCGCACTTTATGCAGCAGCTCTGACATGTTGGGGTAGTGGTGAATGAACCTCTGCACCACCAAGTTCAGCACATGCGCCAGGCAAGGGATGTGCGTCAAACCGGCTAGTCCCAGAGCTGCCACGAGATTTCGCCCATTATCGCATACCACCAGGCCTGGCTTGAGGCCCACCGGCAGAAACCACTCGTCAGTCTGTTGTTCAATACCCCGCCACAACTCCTGTGCGGTGTGGGGCCTGTCCCCCAAACATATGAGTTTCAGAATGGCCTGCTGACGTTTACCCCGGGCTGTGCTGAAGTTGGTGGTGAAGGTGTGTGGCTGACCGGATGAGCTGGTGGAAGCAGTGGAGGAGGAAGCCGAGTAGGAGGAGGAGGCTACAGGAGGCAGAGAATGATGCCCTGCGATCCTAGGGGTCGGAAGGACGTGCGCCAAGGAACTGTCCGCCGGGGGCCCAGCCGCCACTACATTCATCCAGTGTGCAGTTAGTGAGATATAGCGTCCCTGGCCGTGCTTACTGGTCCACGTATCTGTGGTTAGGTGGACCTTGCCACAAATGGCGTTGCGCAGTGCACACTTGATTTTATCGGACACTTGCATGTGCAGGGAAGGCACGGCTGTCTTGGAGAAGTAGTGGCGGCTGGGAACCACATACTGCGGGACAGCCATGGCCATCAGCTGTTTGAAGCTGTCTGTGTCCACCAGCCGGAATGACAGCATTTCAAAGGCCAGCAGTTTAGAAATGCTGGCGTTCAGGCCAAGGGCTCGAGGGTGACTCGGGGGGAATTTGCGCTTCCTCTCTAAGGTTTGAGATATTGAGAGCTGAACGCTGCTGTGTGATATAGTGGAGACGCTAGTTGACGGTGGCGGTGGTGGTGGTGTCGGTGGCACATCCTCTGTTTGCTGCTCGGCAGGTGGCAACATTCCTCTCGAGGCGGAAGCCGAGGCAGCAGCGGTAGAGGGAGCAGGGGGAGCCTCAGCGAGTGCCTGGTTTTTAAGGTGTGTACCCCACTGCAGTTCATGCTTTGCATGTAGATGCCTGGTCATGCAGGTTGTGCTGAGGTTCAGAACGTTAATGCCTCGCCTCAGGCTCTGATGGCAGAGCGTGCAAGTCACTCGGGTCTTGTCGGTAGGACATTGTTTAAAGAAGTGCCATGCCAGGGAACTCTTTGAAGCTGCCTTTGTGGGGCTGGGTCCCTGTTGGCGATGTCCAGTAGCAGGCGAACTCTGGGGGCGGCGGCTCGTCTGCTTTGGCCCCCTGCTCCCTCTTTGGCTTCGCTGTTGTCTCGGTCTCACCACTACCTCTTCCTCTGAACTGTGAAAGTCATCGCCACGACCTTCAGTCCATGTGGGGTCTAAGACCTCATCGTCCTCTGCATCGTCTTCCACCCAGTCTCCCTCCCTGACCTCCTCCTGTTCAGTCTGCACACTGCAAAAAGACGCGGCAGTGGGCACCTGTGTTTCGTCATCATCAGAGAGTCGGTGACTCTGCTGTGGTGGTATTCCCATGTCCTCTTCATCTGGAGACATAAGTGGTTGTGCGTCAGTGCATGGTATGTCTTCCTCCACTGGGGAAGGGCTAGGTGGACGCCCCTGGGAAACCCTGGAAGCAGAGTCTTCAAACAGAAGAAGAGACTGCTGCATAACTTGTGGCTCAGACCGTTTCCCTGATATGCTTGGGGGTGATGTGACAGACTGATGGGCTTGGTTTTCAGGTGCCACCTGTGCGCTTTCCGCATAAGACTGGGTGGAAGACCATGTGGTGAACGTGCTGGAAGCACTGTCGGCCACC
Source organism: Bufo bufo (assembly GCF_905171765.1). NCBI lineage: Eukaryota > Metazoa > Chordata > Amphibia > Anura > Bufonidae > Bufo > Bufo bufo. The sequence goes on from NC_053391.1 coordinate 297,204,941, forward strand.
CAATCGATTAATGCCTGTACCTGCTCAGGCCTTACCATCCTAAGAGCGTCATTGGGCCCCACGAGATATTGCAGTACATTCTGCCGGCTAGTTGAGGGAGTTCGTTCCCTACTGTGTGCGCCTGGGGCCGAACGGCCACGTCCTCTACCAGCAACAGAGGCTCCACGGACACCACCACGACCGCGTCCTCGTCCCTTAATAGTATTTTTCTTCATTGTTGCGATTCAACTCGCACCAAAATGAAATATATTATTTTTTATAAGCAAAATCCCCTCACTGGAATACTTTCAGTCTTTTGACTGTATGGATTACAGATGGAATGACTGTTATATGTGAGTACCGCTTTCTTTGACAGATTCTAGTATGGGTACATATATGTTTTCCCAACCCCAGCACATTAGTTTGCTAATTCCAGATGTATGAAACGCAGGCCTAACTGTATCTAGTATATTGAACGCCAGATAAACTAACTTGGCCTTTTTTAAATAAAATAAAAATTCCCTCACTGGAATACTTTCAGTCTTTTGACTGTATGGATTACAGATGGAATGACTGTTATATGTGAGTACCGCTTTCTTTGACAGATTCTAGTATGGGTACATATATGTTTTCCCAACCCCAGCACATTAGTTTGCTAATTCCAGATGTATGAAACGCAGGCCTAACTGTATCTAGTATATTGAACGCCAGATAAACTAACTTGGCCTTTTTTAAATAAAAAAAATTCCCTCACTGGAATACTTTCAGTCTTTTGACTGTATGGATTACAGATGGAATGACTGTTATATGTGAGTACCGCTTTCTTTGACAGATTCTAGTATGGGTACATATATGTTTTCCCAACCCCAGCACATTAGTTTGCTAATTCCAGATGTATGAAACGCAAGCCTAACTGTATCTAGTATATTGAACGCCAGATAAACTAACTTGGCCTTTTTTAAATAAAAAAAATTCCCTCACTGGAATACTTTCAGTCTTTTGACTGTATGGATTACAGATGGAATGACTGTTATATGTGAGTACCGCTTTCTTTGACAGATTCTAGTATGGGTACATATATGTTTTCCCAACCCCAGCACATTAGTTTGCTAATTCCAGATGTATGAAACGCAGGCCTAACTGTATCTAGTATATTGAACGCCAGATAAACTAACTTGGCCTTTTTTAAATAAAAAAAATTCCCTCACTGGAATACTTTCAGTCTTTTGACTGTATGGATTACAGATGGAATGACTGTTATATGTGAGTACCGCTTTCTTTGACAGATTCTAGTATGGGTACATATATGTTTTCCCAACCCCAGCACATTAGTTTGCTAATTCCAGATGTATGAAACGCAGGCCTAACTGTATCTAGTATATTGAACGCCAGATAAACTAACTTGGCCTTTTTTAAATTAAAAAAAAATTCCCTCACTGGAATACTTTCAGTCTTTTGACTGTATGGATTACAGATGGAATGACTGTTATATGTGAGTACCGCTTTCTTTGACAGATTCTAGTATGGGTACATATATGTTTTCCCAACCCCAGCACATTAGTTTGCTAATTCCAGATGTATGAAACGCAGGCCTAACTGTATCTAGTATATTGAACGCCAGATAAACTAACTTGGCCTTTTTTAAATAAAAAAAAAATTCCCTCACTGGAATACTTTCAGTCTTTTGACTGTATGGATTACAGATGGAATGACTGTTATATGTGAGTACCGCTTTCTTTGACAGATTCTAGTATGGGTACATATATGTTTTCCCAACCCCAGCACATTAGTTTGCTAATTCCAGATGTATGAAACGCAGGCCTAACTGTATCTAGTATATTGAACGCCAGATAAACTAACTTGGCCTTTTTTAAATAAAAAAAATTCCCTCACTGGAATACTTTCAGTCTTTTGACTGTATGGATTACAGATGGAATGACTGTTATATGTGAGTACCGCTTTCTTTGACAGATTCTAGTATGGGTACATATATGTTTTCCCAACCCCAGCACATTAGTTTGCTAATTCCAGATGTATGAAACGCAGGCCTAACTGTATCTAGTATATTGAACGCCAGATAAACTAACTTGGCCTTTTTTAAATAAAAAAAATTCCCTCACTGGAATACTTTCAGTCTTTTGACTGTATGGATTACAGATGGAATGACTGTTATATGTGAGTACTGCTTTCTTTGACAGATTCTAGTATGGGTACATATATGTTTTCCCAACCCCAGCACATTAGTTTGCTAATTCCAGATGTATGAAACGCAGGCCTAACTGTATCTAGTATATTGAACGCCAGATAAACTAACTTGGCCTTTTTTAAATAAAAAAAAAATTCCCTCACTGGAATACTTTATGGCTTTTCACTGTATGGATTACAGGTGGACTGGTATTAGTAGGGGTGACACAAGCACACCCAAGTCCCTGATGTAGGATTTCTATGGCACAGACCACTATTACAAGTGATTAATGGACGTTGGGAGAGATTGTGCTGCAGCACTAGTCCCAAGATGGCCGCCGCCTATCAGCCCAGTAACATGTGCCACAAAATGGTCTGCACAACCTTTAAAAAAAATAGCCTTGGACTGTGCTGCTAAATCGCTATTGGTCTGAATCCCAGGTGTAGATGTCTGACTTGTTTGGAGCTTTGGAATGCACACTGTGGCAGCTTCTGCTGCAGCACTACAAGTCGCAAAATGGCGGCCGGCGGTCAGCCCAGGTACATGTGGATGGAAAAATCACTCTGGCCACTCTAAAAATAGCCAATCCCTATCAAAAAAGCAGCTCAGCTGCAGTTGTTCAGATGAATCACAGGTGGAGGAGAGAAATTTGCTTCCAGTTATTCAATTATCCCTGCCTATTCTCGCCCTAGCATCAGCTGCGTCTATCCCTGTTCTATTCACATCGGGAGTGAGCACGTCCCGACGTGCGCACAAGCTTATAAAGAGGCTGAGTCACATGCAGCACTTGGCCAATCACAGCCTTGCCAATAGTAGGCATGGCTGCGATGGCATCTTAGGGCAAGTAGTATGATGCATGTTGATTGGCTGCTTTGCAGCCTTTCAAAATGCGCCAAAATACATGCCGAACAACGAACCCGAACCCGAACTTTTACGAAAAAGTTCGGGTTCGGGTCCGTGTCACGAACACCCCAAAATTCGGTACGGACCCGAACTATGCTCGAACTGTTCGCTCAACACTAACTAGGGACAATAACGTATAACTAGGCCTATATACTAGAGACAATAACGTTTACCTAGGCCTTAATACTAGGGAGGACAGAAAGGATCAAACATGTATACAGTCGTGGCCAAAAGTTTTGAGAATGACACAAATATTAGTTTTCACAAAGTTTGCTGCTAAACTGCTTTTAGATTTTTGTTTCAGTTGTTTCTGCGATGTAGTGAAATATAATTACACGCACTTCATACGTTTCAAAGGCTTTTATCGACAATTACATGACATTTATGCAAAGAGTCAGTATTTGCAGTGTTGGCCCTTCTTTTTCAGGACCTCTGCAATTGGACTGGGCATGCTCTCAATCAACTTCTGGGCCAATTCCTGACTGATAGCAACCCATTCTTTCATAATCACTTCTTGGAGTTTGTCAGAATTAGTGGGTTTTTGTTTGTCCACCCGCCTCTTGAGAATTGACCACAAGTTCTCAATGGGATTAAGATCTGGGGAGTTTCCAGGCCATGGACCCAAAATGTCAACGTTTTGGTCCTCGAGCCACTTAGTTATCACTTTTGCCTTATGGCACGGTGCTCCATCGTGCTGGAAAATGCATTGTTCTTCACCAAACTGTTGTTGGATTGTTGGAAGAAGTTGCTGTTGGAGGGTGTTTTGGTACCATTCTTTATTCATGGCTGTGTTTTTGGGCAAAATTGTGAGTGAGCCCACTTCCTTGGATGAGAAGCAACCCCACACATGAATGGTCTCAGGATGCTTTACTGTTGGCATGACACAGGACTGATGGTAGCGCTCACCTTTTCTTCTCCGGACAAGCCTTTTTCCAGATGCCACAAACAATCGGAAAGAGGCTTCATCGGAGAATATGACTTTGCCCCAGTCCTCAGCAGTCCATTCACCATACTTTCTGCAGAAGATCAATCTGTGCCTGATGTTTTTTTTGGAGAGAAGTGGCTTCTTTGCTGCCCTTCTTGACACCAGGCCATCTTCCAAAAGTCTTCGCCTCACTGTGCGTGCAGATGCGCTCACACCTGCCTGCTGCCATTCCTGAGCAAGCTCTGCACTTGTGGCACTCCGATCCCGCAGCTGAATCCTCTTTAGGAGACGATCCTGGCGCTTGCTGGACTTTCTTGGACGCCCTGAAGCCTTCTTTCCTTGAAGTTCTTGATGATCCTATAAATTGTTGATTGAGGTGCAATCTTCATAGCCACAATATCCTTGCCTGTGAAGCCATTTTTATGCAACGCAATGATGGCTGCACGCGTTTCTTTGCAGATCACCATGGTTAACAATGGAAGAACAATGATTTCAAGCATCACCCTCCTTTTAACATGTCAAGTCTGCCATTTTAACCCAATCAGCCTGACATAATGATCTCCAGCCTTGTGCTCGTCAGCATTCTCACCTGAGTTAACAAGACGATTACTGAAATGATCTCAGCAGATCCTTTAATGACAGCAATGAAATGCAGTGGAAAGTTTTATTTTGGGATTAAGTTAATTTTCATGGCAAAGAAGGACTATACAATTCATCAGATCACTCTTCATAACATTCTGGAGTATATGCAAATTGCTATCATAAAAACTTAAGCAGCAACTTTTCCAATTTCCAATATTTATGTAATTCTCAAAACTTTTGGCCACGACTGTACATTGTGTACTTACTTAAATTCTTGCGACTTTGCCCTTGTGTTGCTTCCCAGATTGGGGCAAAAGATCCTGGGTTACCTCCACCCAGGCGGCGTCCTTTTTATAACGGTCCTGGTACTCCCCAGACCGAAGATCCCAGAGGCAGGGCCTGTCCTGCACCAGGACAATGAGCTTTTCAACGTCCGTGGTGTTTTGGGCATTTTGCAAAGTTTGGACTCCGCAAGGGCTGAAAAGTGATGCAGCCAACTTCTCCCTCTTGTGCTGGCTCAAAACAGACGCAGCCAGACCCAGTTACTTGCATGAAAAACGCAACGCATTACATCCGGATGCACTGCGTTTTTCACTCAGCCCCATTCACTTCTATGGGGCCTGTGTTGCATGAAAAATGCAGAATATAGACCCTGCTGCGATTTTCACACAATGCATAAGTGATGTGTGAAAACAATCGCTCATGTACACAGCCCCATAGAAATGAATGGGTCCGGATTCAGTGCAGGTGCAATGCATTAATCTCACGCATTGCACCCCCGCAGAAAACTCGCCTGTGTGAAAGGGGCCTAAGGCATTGCACCCGCACTGAATCCGGACCCATTCACTTCTATGGGGCTGTGCACATAAGGGGTGATTTTCGCGCATCACTTATGTGTTACGTGAAAATCGCAGCAAGCTCTATATTATGCGTTTTTCACGCAACGCAGGACCCATAGAAGTAGGGGTGCGTGAAAATCGCAAGCATCCGCAAGCAAGTGCGGATGCAGTGCGATTTTCACGCACGCTTGCTAGGAGACTATCGGGATGGGGACCCGATCTTTATTATTTTCCCTTATAACATCGTTATAAGGGAAAATAATAGCATTCTTAATACAGAATGTTTAGTAAAATAGTTTTTTTTATCTGTAAATACATTTTTTGCTGATCATGTATTGCGCCCAAAAATATGCACATCATTAGTGCCGATTTGCGCAATTGTGAATATATTGGAGCATTATATCTGAATATAAAGCTATTGTTCTGCCATGCTTGAGAAATGTATTCAAAAACAGTGTTGTAATGTAAAATTACTTACAGTGATCAGGAGTTCTTCCTCACAGTCATGAAACTTGCTGCCAACCATTTTCTCCAGTCTCAGGACTGCAGCTTGAAATATGTAGCAAAAATGAGCCACGCCTATATTGTGCTTGCAATATGCGCATATTACATTGCCTATTTTTGCAATCAAGAAAATAATGACTAGATATCACAAATTCTAGAATTTGCAAAATGTTGGTGAATATTAGGCAAAAATTTGCAAAATATCGCAATAACGAATATTGCCTATGTGGCTCATCACTAATACCTTGCACGCCAGCTTTCTGTCTACTCCTAATTGGGCTAGAAAATCCCCCTAGGAGAACTCTTACTGTTTTATTTCATGTCCTAACTGCTTCTAAAATACTTATAGCTAAGCACTGGAGATCCACCTAGATTCCCCAGCTCTCTGATATCATACGCAGAGTCAGTTACAATTGTGAGATGGAAGGTACTATGGCCTCTTGTAAAGGCCTATATTCATCATACCTAGATGACTGGAAGATCTGGAAGGATAAATACCTGTCACAGTGTAGGGGGAGGGGAGGAACACCAGAATGACAACAGAAGGAAAATGACCAGAAATAGGCATCAAAGCTAGGGAAAGGGTGACCACCTAAGGAAACCCTAAACCTAGCCCTGACTCCTGTCAGTATGAATAGACCCTGAAGGTGGGAATATTCATACACCGTAAACCTAGGCCCTAGTAACCCTGAAAATCCCTAGGATTAGTGACAGGGTCTGAGACTACTGGTTCCTTCCCAGATTAGTGAACAACGAGCAAATGGGAGCAACAAAATACCAATAGAAAATGAATGAGCAGGAACTCATATGAGGACCACACACCAGCTCTTCCAACTCCAGGCAGAGAATATCAACCGCATAGTAGGAAGTGTGAGTCCAGACTAAATAGAGGAGCAGTAATGACGACAAGCTACACCTGAGACAAGAGGTGTGGTCATTCCCAACAACAACACTGGAAGAAGTGAAAACAGATAGGCTGTCAGATGACCTAACGTGCAGCCAGTCTCTCAGATCTTCTAACCTCTGTCACAGGAGGGACCGTGACAATACCCTATGCTTACTAACTCTTAGCCCTCCCCTTGCATGAACATGAATAAAAGCGTGAAATTGTGACTGTATTAACCCTCTTGTAGTCCTCCCAAAATGCAATGTATTGAATCTATTGCTGGATGTTAGCAGTACTATTTAAGAGTAGCTTCCATTGACTCCCCTGTAGTGTGAAGTTGTTGGCTACGTAACTGATTCTTTGGAGCTAGTTATGTCTGTTTGGCTTATTTTCTGTCCCCTCCTCTTTGCATTTAAATCCCTCTTTTGTTTTAACCAGATTTTTGCGTCCATAACACCGGACTTCAACTATATTGATTGACACTTCTCAACTCAGATCAATAAATATATGCCTTCACATTGGAGTTGTTATACTTTTTATGGTGATATATCATTATGTAATGTTATGTCTACCTACACTGTTGATTTCTAAATAAAAACTATGTGAAATAAAAATGATCTCTTCTTGGTGCACAGCAGCAACAATAAAATATGGAACATGACAGACAGGAGATGTGTGGCTGTATAGGGGTAGTAATAGCTTTAGCAGTTGCAGCATATTATGGAACCTCACAGACAAGGCAGGAGATGTGTGGCTTGTAAGAGTGGTAGTAGAGGTGGCAGTAATAGCCACAGCAGCAGCAGTACAGTATGGTACCTTGACAGGAGATGTACATCTGTGTAGGGGCAGTAGTAGTGGGAGTAGGGGGAGTAGCATCTGCTGCAGCAGGAGCAAAACATTATGGGACATGATAGACAGGTAGACAGCTGCTGTGGCATGATTGGGCCAGCAATAAATAGTTCACTGTTAGCAACTCCAGATCTATTCATTGGCCTCAGCTAGAGGTGTGCAGAAATCCTCATGCATCCATGACATCATTTTATCTGCTTAGTGTGATAACGCTACGTTCTGCACTGCCTACCCTCTATGACACTGGAGGCTGGCCATTGTTCCAATCTGCCTTCCGAAAAGTCTATGGGGACAGGCACCCAAGATGTGGAAGATGTTCTTCTTTTGCTATGATCAAATTCAAAACTATTAAAGGGAACCTGTCATCAACTTTAGGCTGACCTCACTGAGGGCAGCATAAAATAGTGACAGAAATGCTGATTTCAGCGGTGTGTCACTCATGTGCTAAAAGTAAGTGGTTGCTGAGAACCAGCATCATAATCATTGCAGTGCAGGCCTTAAAAAGAGTCAAATCTACCTGAGAAGAGTCATGGTTATTCATAATCTCCTGCTCTCCCTGCCCACCTGCTGATGGTTGGCAGTTCTCTCCTAGAGAGGAAGGGAGAAAACTAGGTAGAAGCCTGTCAGTCATCAGCAGGTGGGCAGGGAGAGAAGGAAATCATGAATAACCATGACTCTTCTCAGGTGGCCGGGAATTAGTGAAGTTTTGTCTTTTTGTCTTTTTTAATTTGTTGATCATGGATACACCTCTTTATTGCTCAGGACATCTTCTTGCACCTGTTATTTGAACAGCCAACAGAGACAAGGCAGTGAGCATAATCAGCTTTTTTCTCTGTATCTTCTTTCACTATGCCTTGTAACATGAGTTTGAGTGTTTGCTCTAATGTTCTTGGAAGGGCTTGAGTATGCGACATGCGTTCCTGATTAGTGATGAGCAGCAGGGGCAATATTCGAATTTGCGATATTTCACGAATATTTGGGCCAATATTTGTCATGTATTCGAGATTTTGAGAATTTGCAATTATTTTCTTGATTGCAAAAATCGGCAATGTAATATGCGCATGCAACACAGGTGTGGGTCACTATTGCTACATTTTTCAAGCTGCTAGAAGTTTTCTGAGACTGGAGAAAATGGTTGGCACGGAAAAACATCACAATAGCTTTATATGTAGATAGAGTGCTCCAATATATACGCAATTGCACAATTCAGCAATTAATCATGTGCATATTTTTGCGCAATACGTGCAACTTCACATTTTAGCAGGTCTGACTACATATTACTGATTTTGTGAACTTGTGACATCACAGCACTATGTCTGTAACATGTACTGTATGTATGAACAGCAGAACCTATCACACTACCTATCAGCTACACTATATCACGATCAAACCTACACTGACTATCTCCCACTAACTATCTGTATTAAATAGTTTATATATATACAGTACTGACCAAAAGTTTGGACACACCTTCTCATTAAAAGAGTTTTCTTTATTTTCATGACTATGAAGATTCACACTGAAGGCATCAAAACTATGAATTAACACATGTGGAATTATATACATAACAAACAAGTGTGAAACAACTGAAAATATGTCATATTCTAGGTTCTTCAAAGTAGCCACCTTTTTCTTTGATTACTGCTTTGTACACTCTTGGCATTCTCTTGATGAGCTTCAAGAGGTAGTCCCCTGAAATGGTTTTCACTTCACAGGTGTGCCCTGTCAGGTTTAATAAGTGGGATTTCTTGCCTTATAAATGGGATTGGGACCATCAGTTGCGTTGATGAGAAGTCAGGTGGATACACAGCTGATAGTCCTACTGAATAGACTGTTAGAATTGGTATTATGGCAAGAAAAAAGCAGCTAAGTAAAGAAAAACAAGTGACCATCATTACTTTAAGAAATGAAGGTCAGTCAGTCAGCCGAAAAATTGGGAAAACTTTCAAAGTAAGGGCTATTTGACCATGAAGGAGAGTGATGGGGTGCTGCGCCAGATGACCTGGCCTCCACAGTCACCGGACCTGAACCCAATCGAGATGGTTTGGGGTGAGCTGGACTGCAGAGTGAAGGCAAAAGGGCCAACAAGTGCTAAGCATCTCTGGGAACTCCTTCAAGACTGTTGGAAGACCATTTCAGGGGACTACCTCTTGAAGCTCATCAAGAGAATGCCAAGATTGTGCAAAGCAGTAATCAAAGCAAAAGGTGGCTACTTTGAAGAACCTAGAATATGACATATTTTCAGTTGTTTCACACTTGTTTGTTGTGTATATAATTTCACATGTGTTAATTCATAGTTTTGATGCCTTCATAGTCATGAAAATAAAGAAAACTCTTTGAATGAGAAGGTGTGACCAAACTTTTGGTCTGTACTATATATATATATATATATATATATATATATATATATATAAAAACTATCTAATATAATTAAACAGTAAAGCACAGAGCACAACAATGACACTGCTGTCTCTCTCAGAACTCCATAAAACTACAGAAAATGGCTGCTTGGGAGGTTCTTATATAGTAAGGGGTAGGTAACTTCTCCATTGGTTGCTAGGGATGTTGCTAAGCTCAGACATTGGCCCACAAGCAAGAAGGGAGGTTACTGATGAAAAGAAAAAAAAATCTAGAATATTAGCGAATACGAATATATAGCACTATATTCTAAATCTTTCCGAATTCTCGAAGTGGCGATATTTGCGATTAAAATTCTTGATTCGAATATTCACGCCCAACACTATTCCTGATGAGCTGCCACTGCCTGAACTCAGAATAACATATGATCTCTGCTGTAGTGTCTCATGCACGATGCAATCTTTGATAGCCTTACGCTGCTTGTAAAGATGCTCCAGCATATGCAAGGTAGAAATGCATATTAAGTTGTGCAAAGACAGACAGTGCAGTCGTTGAAAGTCCAGAAGGGCATTCTTAGCCCCATAAGAATGGCTAAAATGTGTATACACTTTCCTGGACATTGCCAGCATCTTCTGAAAGCCACAATACTTTATTTTTAAAAAGCACTGCACCACCAAATATATTACATCTTCTATGCAGGGAGCATATCATACCAACCAAAGAAAGCATACCCAGAATGTTCCTTCCATGACAGGTCAATAACAGAACCATGAATGATTTTTGGAATACAATTGTCATTAATTTCTTGGAAACTGTATTGGACTCTGTACAAGTGACAATATATATTTTTTTTTTTCAGTTAGGTCTGGCACAGATAAGTAAAAAAACAAAGACAAGACAAGCAAATTTTGGAAGATGAGACAATTCTCACCAATTTTATTGGAACAAAATTCACAATTTTTGTAATAAAATTTTCAACAGTTTTAATGCACAATTGAACACAGTCTTTGGCCAAATAATATGCGGACAGTGATGCTGTAAAATATGTTTTGTGCACTTATTAACTATAGAAGCTTTGCAACAGGTTTTGGGAATGAAAAAGGCGCAATTGTGCACGGTCCGTAGGAAAAATATATTTTGACATTTCAAAATATGCTTATTGCTAGAGATGAGCGAACTTTTCAAAAATTCTATTCGTCGGTTCGCCGAATATTTTGGGAAAAATTTGGTTTGATCCAAATTTATTTGCGGTGAATTTAGGTAAAAACCGGCTATTTCCTGGCTGCAGAGAGCCTTTATAGTGGTGTAGAACACTGTGCCTTACAGTAACACTCATAGGGAGTCGGCATTGGTAGTGAAATAATACTGTGAGTCCGTATAACATGCAAATGACAGGAGACGCTCTTAGAATCACTGCACACTTCACTTATTTGGGCAGTCACCAGGTCAAAACTGACCAAAAAGATCAAGTATGAACACATCCGGATGCTCGGGTGCTCGTTAAAGTATAATGGAAGGGGAGGGTTGCTGGTTCATAGGAAAAGGTCAGAAATTGATGGAAACACCACCAAAATGGTTCGGAAACAGCATGGGGAGGATGTCTCGATGCATCTTGGACTCCCAGGTCACTGCTGGGAACCATGTTGTCCGAGTATTACGCCATTTTTACAGACTGACAATAATACGCACAAAACTGAAGAGAAAAATCAATTTTAGAGGAACAATTGTTAAGAAACATTCTTTCCTGTATACTTACTTGTATATAAAGTGTAAGTGCTGCCAAAAATTACAAGGAAGAGGTACTCCAAAACAACCTGTATATCACATAGTGGAGGGCCTCATTCACATTGTGGTACAATAGTTCAGGTAGTGGGACTCCTACACTCATAAAGCCTATGCACTATGTGAAAGAGCTGCTAAAAATTACATGAAACCAGCACTCCAAAACACCCTTTGTTACACATAAAGGAGGGCATCATACACACCCTTGAAAAATTATGATTGATGGCCTGCTGGTGACCCTCAAAAACATGTGGAGCAAGGGCCTGCTGATCTGATTATCTAAAACCTTAAAGTCGAGGGTCTGCTGCCGCATTGGTGACTTTAGATAACCCCTGGGTGATTGCACGTCCCTGCGATGATCCATTTGGATGTCTGCCCTATCAACTTTTGATGTTCTTGTTTGTGCCGCCATGGTGATCACGGGTAAAGGGTAATCAGGATTTGATGCTGGAGAGGGAGCTTGAGATAGGAATACCACATCCAAGAGAGGTCAATGGCTGAAATCTGATTGGCTGTTGTTGCCTTGCCACTTTTTTTTTCCAAATTGTGAACCACCCAGAGAGGGTGGGTCAAATTGTTAAAGCACAAACACCCAGAGAAGGCAGCAGGCGCGCGGCAATTACCCACTTCTGACTCAGGAAGGTAGTGATGATAAATAACAATACAGGAGGAGGAGGAGGATGCTGAGGAGGAGAAGTGGGGGTTGTAGCCACTAACGTAGGTGCTGGCGGAAACCCTGATGGAATTAGGGCCCGCAATCCTCGGCGTCAGTTGCACCTGTGCCATCCCATGGTACGACTCACTCCCGGCCTCCACAATGTTCGCCCAGTGTGCCGTCAGGGAAGTGTCCTTGGTTAAGTGGACCTTCTCAGTAACTGCGTTGGTCAGGGCACGTGTGATGTTTCGGGACACATGTTGGTGTAGGGCAGGCATGGCATACCTCGAAAATTAATGGCGGCTGGGGACTGAGTACAGCGGGACGGCCACTGACATCAGGCTGCGGAAGGGCTTAGTGTCCACAAGCCTAAATGGTAACATTTCCAGGGCCAGTAATTTTGAAAGGTGCTCATTTAGTGCTATGGCCTGTGGGTGGCTGGCTGGGTATTTGCAATTGCATTCATATGCCTGGGGTAATGACATTTGGATGCTGCGCTGGGACAGGGAAGTGGATGTGGTCGCTGATGGTGCTTGCGAAGGTCCAGGTACAGGGCAGGAGGCATCCTCACCTGCGCCTTCGACAGGCGACTGGCCAGCATGTACCATAGGGGAGGAGGAGGCAGTGGTGTGACTCACAGACACAGATTGTGGACACAGGCATTCGGCCCACTTATTACGGTGCGTTGATGCCATGTGGCGGATCATGCTGGTGAGGTTGCTAGTGTTCGCGCCCCGCTCATTTTGGTGTGGCACAGGTTGGAAATTACTATTCTTTTGTGGTCCGCACTTTCCTCAAAAAGCACCATACTGTGGAACACCTACACTTTGGCAAGGGAGATTTACGCGAGGGGGTGGTCCTTGGAACAGTTGCTGGTCTGTTTGGTGTGGCCCGCCTTCTCCCTTTTGCCACCTCACTGCCTCTTTCAGCCTGTTGCGGTGCTGCAGATCCTTCCCATTCTGTACTGCTGTCCTCGCTCGGCTTTCCACCTTCCCAGGTTGGGTCAGTGACCTCATCGTCCACCGCCTCCTCTTCCACTTCCTCACTCTGATCATCCTCTTGATTTGTTGACCTAACAACAACCTCAGTGATTGACAACTGTGTCTCATCCTCTTCATCAACCTCTGGAGACAGTAATTGCTGTTGACTCATTGGCAACTGTGTCTCATCATCATCCTCCTCATTAAACACTAATTGCCATTCCCCACCATCATGTTCTTGTGACTGTGGATGCTCAAGAGGTTGGGAATCAGGGCACAAGATCTCATGTCCCTCTTCGAGCGTGCTTGGCGAGAGGGCCAAATCAAGTTATGGCGATGAAAAGAGATCCTCAGAATTTCCGAGTATGGGATCACTTGTTTGTACAGACTCTCCATGGTGGGAGGAAGGAGGATCAGGGAGAGGATTCTGTTGACCAGACTCTTGGCTACTGAGACTGGATTTGGTGGAAGACAGGGTGGTGCTTAATCGACTCAAAGCATTATCTGCTGCAATCCAACAGACCACCCGGTCGCGCTGGTCTGACTTCAAGAGTTTTGTCCTGCGGCGCCCTGCAAACTGGGACAAGAAGCTAGGTATTGTGGATGATTGTTTTTCTTGTGCTCTGGCAGCAGACACAGTTTCAACGCGCCCAGGGCCACGGCCTCTGCGTGAACCATCAGCATCACGGCCACTTCCCCGTCCCTTACTGCTCACCTTGCGCATATTAAATGTTATATGCACGCTTTATACGCAAGATGTGGCACAGATGTCACAGTTCACAGCAAATAAGTATGTAAAAGTATGGCAAAAGTAAAATAGATTTCACTTATATTTTTTCTATCTCTGGCCCTGACACACAGAAGGTATTGGACAGATGTCTCTAGTCACTGCAGACACCCTCTATATAAAAAATATTGAAAAAATTTATAAATTTCGGCAGTTCGGCTGAGCATGCTCGCTCAACACTACGTATAACTGTACCACTAACTGGCAAATATTTTTTCTTTTTCCACTAATACACGCCACAAAAGGCTTTATAACATATAACTGCACCGCTGACAGGAAAATATATTTTTTTCTTTTTCCACTAATACATGAGGAAAAGGCTTTATAACATATAACTGTACCGCTGACCGGCAAATATATTTTTTTCTTTTTCCACTAATACACGCCACAAAAGGCTTTAGAATTTATAACTGAACCGCTGAACGGCAAATATATTTGACTTTTTCTACTTATGTACGCCACAAAAAGCTTTAGAAAATATAACTGCACCGTTGAATGGCAAATATATTTTTATTTTGTCGCTATTACACAACAAAAAGGGCTTTAGAACATACAAATGCACCGCTGAATGGCAAATATATTTTTCTTTTGCCACTAATACACGCCACAAAAGGCTTTAGAACATATAACTGCACCGCTGATCGGCAAATACATTTTTTCTTTTTCCACTAATACAAGTCAAATAAGGCTTTAGAACATATAACTGCACCACTGAACTGCAAATATATTTTTCTTTTTCCACTAATACACGCCACAAAGGCTTTAGAACATATAACTGCACTGCTGATCGGAAAATATATTTTTTCTTTTTCCACTAATACAAGACAAATAGGGCTTTAGAACATATATCTGCACCACTGAACGGCAAATATATTTTACTTTTGCCACTAATACACAACAAAAGAGCTGCAATTTTAGCACTTCAACACACAACAGCTAATAAGCCCTTTTTTTCCCACTAATACAAGCCAAAAAATGCTTTAGAACATATAACTGCACCGCATAAGGGCAAATAAGACATATAAATAGTTCCTTGTAATAAACCTAATCAAATTTTTCCTGAAATTTTGATCAAATTCAACTTTGTCAGCTTTGTATAGTGCCTTGCAAAAGTATTCACCCCTCTTGACTTTTTTCGTGTTTTGTTACACTACAGCCTTAAGTTCAATGTTTTGTTAATCTGAAATTTATGTGATTGAGCAGAACACAATAGTCTAAGTTGGTTAAGTGAAATCAGAAAAATATATAAATAAAACTGTTTAGAAATAGAAAACTGAAAATTGGCATGTGCGTATGTATTCACCCCTAATTCTTACTAGAAGTGCATAAATAGTCCCACAACATGGACAGTGACATACCAGAGGGGTATCAATGGCAAAAATTTCCACAAAAAAATGTATTTTAATCAGGTGCCATTTTTATGCGTATCGTAGGGAAACTCTCAAAAATGTGCCCTGCTGGAGCCTAGAAAAATTTTATTTTAGGCCACAGGAGTACAGGCCCTAAAAATTTGGCATTCACCTGACAGAAAAGAACAAGTAATTACCGTATTTTTCGCTTTATAAGACGCACTTTTTTCCCCCCAAAAGTGGGGGGAAAATGGCAGTGCGTCTTATAAAGCGAACACTGCCATGTTTACTTTGCTGACGCTGATACATCGCAAGCCGCGATGTATCAGAGGGGTGGGAGGAGGGGACGGAGGCTGGCAACGCTCGCGGCGGGGCCCGATGCAGTCACTGTACTGTAATACATCGGGCCCCGCTCACGGCAATTATCACATGTAAAGAAAGCAGAGTGTAATGAAGCCTTTTTCATATGTAAAGTCTATTATCTTCAAGCAGTATCTCTGCTTTTAACTAGGGCAATCCTCTGTAGTAGTACACCTTACTATGAAAGCGGCAGGCAGGGCGGCAGCGTAATCTCGCGATGCTCACTCATTCACGCTCCTCCCACTTCCTTCATGAATGAGTGAGAATCGCGAGGTTACGCTGCCGCCCTGCCTGCCGCTTTCATAGTAAGGTGTACTACTACAGAGGATTGCCCTAGTTAAAAGCAGAGATACTGCTTGAAGATAATAGACTTTACATATGAAAAAGGCTTCATTACATTCTGCTTTCTTCTATAACAGTACTCACTATGAAAGCAGCAGTCCAGCCGGCGCGTGACGTCACTCACTCGGTCATGCTCCTCCCACTTCATTAATGAAGCTGGCAGGAGCGTGACTGACTGAGTGACGTCACGTGCTGGCCGGACTGCTGCTTTCATAGTGAGTACTGTTATAGAAGAAAGCAGAGCCATTAAAAGATTTTACATATAAAGTCTGTGTGCCCTGTGGTGTAATGGGGGTCACTATTCACACAGGGACAATATACTGTGACACATATGATACTGTGACCAGCATAAGATGATCTTATGCTGGTCACAGTATCATATGTGTCACAGTATATTGTCCCTGTGTGAATAGTGACCCCCATTACATAAGATGCTATATATGATGCTACATCCCCCTCATAACAATGCGTCATCCACAGGTCCCCCCATAACAGTGTCATCCACAGGTCCCCCCATAACAGTGTCATCCACAGGTCCCCCCATAACAGTGCGTCATCCACAGGTCCCCCCATAACAGTGCGTCATCCACAGGTCCCCCCATAACAGTGCGTCATCCACAGACCACCATTAGTTCAAAACCCAGCAAAAGCACACCTTTTTGGTTCAAATATTTCTTTTTTCTTATTTTCCTCCTCAAAAATCTAGGTGCGTCTTATCATCAGGTGCGTCTTATAAAGCGAAAAATACGGTATGTGGCTGGAGGTATATTAGACAGTCAGTGGATAACAATTTTACTGTAGGCCAGTACAGGCTCCAAAAATTCGGAATTCACCTGACAGAAAAGAACAAGTGATTATGTGGCTGGAGGTACATAAGGAAGTCACTGAATAACAATTTTACTGTACACCAGTGGAGTACAGGCCCCAAAAATTAGGCATTCACCTGACAGAAAAGTACAAGTGATTATATGGCTTGAGGTATATTAGATGGTCAGTGGATAACAATTTTATTGTAGGCCAGTACAGGCCCCAAAAATTAAGCATTCACCTGACAGAAAAGAACAAGTGATTCTGTGGCTGGAGGTACATTAGGTGGTCACTGAATAACAATTTTTCTGTAGGCAAGTGGAGTACAGGCCCCAAAAATTTGGCATTCATCTGACAGAAAATAAACAAGTAATTCTGTGGATGGAGGTACATTAGGCGGTCACTGAATAACATTTTTACTGTAGGCCAGTGGAGTACATGCCCCAGAAAATACGCATTCATCTGACAGAAAAGAACAAGTGATTATGTGGCTGGAGGTATATTAGACGGTCAGTGGATAACAATTTTACTGTAGGCAAGTACAGGCCCCAAAAATTAGGCATTCACCTGACAGAAAAGAACTTGTGATGATGTGGCTGGAGGTACAATAGGCGGTCACCGGTTAAAATTTTTATTGTAGGCCAGTACAGGCCCCAAAAATTAGGCATTCACCTGACAGAAAAGAACTTTTGATGATGTGGCTGGAGGAGCAATAGGCGGTCACTGGTTAAAAATTTCACTGTAGGCCACTGGAGTAGAGGCCACAAAAATTAGGCATTCACCTGACAGAAAATGCCTTTTATGCCGCTGTATATACATAAGACAAGGACCATTATATGTTCTGGTTGGTGTGGGATATGTGTGGGCTGGCATGAGGAAATTTATTTACACGTTGTCGTCACAGGTGTTGAATTCCTCCGAGATCCATGCCTCTTTCATTTTTAGAAATGTGATGTAGTCCGCACTGTCGTGAGCTAGGCGAGTGCGCTTATCGGTCACAATCTCCCCTGCTGTGCTGAACGTCCTTTCAGACAGGACACTCGACGAGGGGCAAGCCAAGAGTTCCATGGAAAAGTGTGCGAGCTCTGGCCACAGGTCAAGCCTGCACACTCAGTAGTCCAGGGGTTCCTTGCTTCTCAGAGCGTTCACATCGGCCGTTGTAGTCAGACACCAGTCGGTCAATGCGTTCCCTGAGGCTGGATCCGGAGGGCGGCTCTCGATGGGTTGGCTGCAACAATGATCTCATATATGAAGTGACCAACACATCTTCAAACCATCCTCTTCTTGCAGGCGATAGTAGGATTGGTAACCACACCTGTTTCGCTGTGGGTGGAAATTCCTCTGCCAGCGCCCGCAACAGCAGAATGCGGCATCTCTTGCAGCAAGGCCTTGAAATGCTGCATTCTGACAATCCTCTGTGATGCTGGTAACATATCCGCCATTTTGTGTTTGTGTCGGGGGTCTAAGTACGTTGCCACCCAGTACTGCTCCTTGCCCATTATGCTTTTTATACGGGAGTCCCTCTTCAAACACTGGAGCATGAACACCCCCATTTGCACTAAATTGGAAGCAGTGGAGAGCCCTGGCTCCTGCTTATCTCCCAGAAGAATCTCGTCCTCGGTCTTCTCCCCCCAGCCACGGACAACACCAGGGATCCCTGAAAAGTTAAAAGTCCCCTTCAAATCCTGCTCGTCTTGCTCCTCCCCCCCCCAGCCACTATCCTCCTTTTACTTCTCTTCAGACTCCTGCTGACTTGTCTCAGATGGAGTAGTCCTCCCTGGAAATTCATTTAGCATTGCGACTACCTCATCTTCCAGCTCCTGCTCTTCGACGGCTTGATCAATGACACAACACAATGCACGCTCCAGAAAGAAGGCATAAGGTACGATGTCACTGATAGTGCCCTGGCTGCAACTGACCAGTTTTGTGATCTCATCAAATGGCCGCAGAAGACTGAATGCGTCGCACATGAGCAGCCACTGGCGTGGTGAAAAGAAACCAAGCTCCCAGAACCTGTCCTGCTGATAGAGTTCGTATAGTTAATAACGGCATGTTGCTGCTGGAGCGCGTCTGGCTGTCATAAATCAGACGTCTGACGGGCAGGTGGTGTCAGCATACACCAGAGGAGGCAGAAACCTGGGTAGGTTGTGAGAGTCCACGCATTAATTGGCTATTATTACCTGGTGGATCTCCATTGTAGGAATTAGATTTGCATCTAATCTTGATGTCATGTCTTACTAATACCGCCCCCTATGATCAATGGTTGCTGGTGCAGTATATTGATTTATCTATAAACATTATAATATTAATTTTTTTATGTATCTAAATCTTGAACATATCTGGCACATATTGAATCAGCCACCTTATTTGATATTGTCCCCCTGAGGAACCCAGAAGTGGGATAAACGCGTTGGAGTACAGGGACCCAGGAGGGCGAATTAGTGTTGTTGGCAGGATAGGTACGAGGACAGAGAGTCTCCACCTTTAGGGGCCGTCTCTGGGCTAAGGGACACTTTAGGGTCATCGCAGGGAAAGTTTTTCAACCCCAATGTTCCTATGCTGATGTATCTCTGAGTTACCATCCTGGTGTATAGTAAATCAGGTTTAAAATTGACCATCATCAGAGTAATGTATTGGGAAACTTTAGGTTTATTTTTTAATTAGATGAATTAACCCCTTCCCGACCCATGATTTACTACTACAGTTGCAAGAAAAAGCATGTGAACCCTTTGGAATGATATGGATTTCTGCACAAATTGGTCATAAAATGTGATCTGATCTTCATCTAAGTCACAACAATAGACAATCACAGTCTTCTTAAACTAATAACACACAAAGAATTAAATGTTACCATGTTTTTATTGAACACACCATGTAAACATTCACAGTGCAGGTGGAAAAAGTATGTGAACCCCTAGACTAATGACATCTCCAAGAGTTAATTGGAGTGAGGTGTCAGCCAACTGGAGTCCAATCAATGAGATGAGATTGGAGGTGTTGGTTACAGCTGCCCTGCCCTATAAAAAACACACACCAGTTCTGGGATGGCTTTTCACAAGAAGCATTGCCTGATGTGAATGATGCCTCGCACAAAAGAGCTCTCAGAAGACCTACGATTAAGAATTGTTGACTTGCATAAAGCTGGAAAGGGTTATAAAAGTATCTCCAAAAGCCTTGCTGTTCATCAGTCCACAGTAAGACAAATTGTCTATAAATGGAGAAAGTTCAGCACTGCTACTACTTTCCCTAGGAGTGGCCGTCCTGTAAAGATGACTGCAAGAGCACAGCGCAGACTGCTCAATAAGGTGAAGAAGAATCCTAGTGTGTCAGCTAAAGACTTACAAAAGTCTCTGGCATATGCTAACATCCCTGTTAGCGAATCTACGATACGTAAAACACTAAGCAAGAATAGATTTCATGGGAGGATACCACAGAGGAAGCCACTGCTGTCCAAAAAAAAACATTGCTGCACGTTTACAGTTTGGACAAAAACACCTGGATGTTCCACAGCAGTACTGGCAAAACATTCTGTGGACAGATGAAACCAAAGTTGAGTTGTTTGGAAGAAACACACAACACTATGTCTGGAGAAAAAGAGGCACAGCACACGAACATCAAAACCTCATCCCAACTGTGAAGTATGTTGGTGGGGGCATCATGGTTTGGGGCTGCTTTGCTGCGTCAGGGCCTGGACGGATTGCTATCATCGAAGGAAAAATGAATTCCCAAGTTTATCAAGACATTTTGCAGGAGAACTTAAGGCCATCTGTCCACCAGCTGAAGCTCAACAGAAGATAGGTGTTGCAAGAGGACAACGACCCAAAGCATAGAAGTAAATCAACAACAGAATGGCTTAAACAGAAGAAAATACACCTTCTGGAGTGGCCCATTCAGAGTCCTGACCTCAACCCGATTGAGATGCTGTGGCATGATCTCAAGAAAGCGATTCACACCAGACATCCCAAGAATATTGCTGAACTGAAACAGTTCTGTAAAGAGGAATGGTCAAGAATTACTTCTGACCGTTGTGCAAGTCTGATCTGCAACTACAGGAAACGTTTGGTTGAAGTTATTGCTGCCAAATGAGGTTCAACCAGTTATTAAATACAAGGGTTCGCATACTTTTTCCACCTGCACTGTGAATGTTTACATGGTGTGTTCAATAAAAACATGGTAACATTTAATTCTTTGTGTGTTATTAGTTTAAGCAGACTGTGATTGTCTATTGTTGTGACTTAGATGAAGATCAGATCACATTTTATGACCAATTTGTGCAGAAATCCATATCATTCCAAAGGGTTCACATACTTTTTCTTGCAACTGTATGTCATGAAAACCACTGCATTCCCGCAAGTTGACGTAATAGTACGTCATGGAGATCGCGGGCAGTCCCTGGTAGCCGGGCCTCTGCTGTATCCGCTGGCATCACTGTAAAAGCCGATGCCGGCGGATTAACCCCTTCTATGCCACAGTCCGCGCTGACCGCGACATAGAAGGGGTTTGTGTCGGGCAAGTGAGCGCATCGAGTCCCTGCGCTGCTGTGGTGGGGACTCAATGTGTCAAAAGGCAGCTTGATGCCATGCAGAGGCTGCCCAATGCCTTGCACGGCATCGGGACCTGCCTTCTACGGGTACCAAGGAGATCCAGCCTCAGGCTGGGTCTCCTAGGCAACCTGTTTGTGTACTACTCACTGAACAGGCAATGCATTACAATACAGATGTAATGTAATGCATTGCAGAGGGGATCAGACCCCCAAAAGTGAACATCAGAAATAAAGTAAAGAAAAAAAGTTACAGAAAAGTGTTTTTAATAAAATTAATAAAGTAATAAAATTAATAAAGTAAAAAAGAAAAAAAAAAAACATCCTTTCCCCTTATTTTATTATAAAAAACAGAAAACACAAAATACATATTAGGTATCGCCACGTCCGAAATGACCGGCTCTATAAATATATCACATGATCCACCCTGTCCGATAAACACCATAAAAAAAATAATATAAAAAAAGCTATTTTTGTCACCTTACATCGCAAAAATTGCAACACCAAGTGATCAAAAAGGCGTATGTCCCACAAAATGGTATTAATAAAACCGTGACCTCATCCCGCAAAAAATTAGCCCCTACCTAAAGCCTCATTCACACGTCAGTGTTTCACGGACATGTGCTGTACGTGTTCTCCGCGGACAGCACACGTCCCCATTCATTTGAATGTGTGTATTCACACATCAGTGTTTTAGCACGGTCCGTGTTTTCAGCACAGATGCATGTCCTATCTTGGTCAGTGTTCTCGGATCCTTCATGCCCATTATAGTCAATGAGTCCGTGAAAACCACAGATGCAACACAGATGCCATCTGTGTTGCATCCATGTTTCACGGATCATTAAGAAGAGATGCTTTGAAAATTATTTTGCAGCTGTTCAGTGTCAGTGAAACACGGATGCAACACGGACAGCAAAAAACTGACACACGGACCCAACACGAATCCTTCACGGACAGCTTCACGGATGCATCACTGACCACCTGGTCACGGATAGAGCACGAGCGTGTGAATAAGGCTTAAGACAATCGCCTAAAAAATAAAAAAAAACTATAGCTCTCAGAACATGTAGACACTAAAACATAATTTTTTTTTTATTTCAAAACTGCTATTATTGTGCTAAAGTGAAATACATAAAAAAAAATACATATTAGTTATTGCCACGTTTGTAACAACCAGCTCCATAAAAATATCACATGACCTAACCCCTCAGGTGAACACTGTAAAAAAATAAATAAAATTAAAACTGTGTAAAAAATGGCATTTTTTTCACATTACATCACAAAAATTGCAACAGCAAGTGATCAAACAGGAGTATGACCCCCCAAAATAGTACCAATCAAACCCTCACCTCAACCCACAAAAAACAAGACCCTACCTAAGAGAATCAGTCAAAAAATAAAAAAGCTATCACTCTCAGACAATGGAGACACTAAAATATTATTATTTTTTGCTTCAAAATTGCTATTATTGTGCTAAAGTTAAATAAATAAATAAAAAGTATACATATTAGGTATCGCCACATCGTAACAACCAGCTCTATAAAAATATCACATGACCTAACCCCTCAGGTGAACACCGTAAAAAAAAAAAAGTGTAATAAAAACAGCTATTTTTGTCACCTTACATCGCAAAAAGTGCACCAAGCGATCAAAAAGGCATATACCCCCCAAAATAGTACCAATCAAACCATCACCTCATCCCGCCAAAAAATTGTCCTTACCTAAGACAAATGGTCAAAAAAAAATAAAAAAGCTATGGCTCTCCGACTATGGATACACGAAAATATCATTTCTGTTTCAAAAATGCTATTATTGTGTAAAACTTAAATAAGAAAAAGTAGACATATTAGGTATTGGCCGTCCGTAACGATGTGCTCTATAAAAAAAGTCACATGACCTAATCCCTCAGGTAAATGCTGTAAAAATAAATAAAAACTGTGCTGAAACAACCTATTTTTTGGTCCCCTTGCTCCATAAAGTCTAATAATGAATGATCAAAATATCATATGTACCCAAAAATGGTACCAAAAAAACATCAACTCTTCCTGCAAAAAAACTAGCCGCTGCACAAGCCGATCGGCAGAAAAAAAATAATAATAGGGCGTTCAGAAAATGGAGTTACAAAAACCTAATTTTTGTTTTAAAAAATGCTTTATTATGTAAAACTGAAACAAACATCATAGAAAGTAGACATATTTGATATCATTGCATCCGTAACAACCTGCTCTATAAAAATAGCGAATTATCTAACTTGTCAGGTGAATGTTGTTAAAAAAATAAAAACAGTGCCAAAACACCAATTTTTTGGTTACCTTGACTCACAAAAAACGTAATATAGAGCAAATAAAAATCATATGTACACCAAAATAGTACAAATAAAATTGGCACGTTATTTTGTAGTTTCCAAAATGTGGCAAATTTTTAGAGTTTTTACTGTAGGGGTTCATCACGGGGACTTCAAATGGGACATGGCATCTAAAAACCAGTTCAGCTAAATCTGCCTTCCAAAAACCATAGGGCATTCCTTTCCTACAGCCCGTACAGCAGTTTACGATCACATGTGGGGTGTTTCTGTAAACAGCAGAATCAGGGTAATAAATATTGAGTTTTATTTGGCTGTTAACCCTTGCTTTGCTACTGGAAAAAATTTATTAAAATGTAAAATCTGCAAAAAAAGTGAAATTCGGAAAATTCATCTCCATTTTTCATTAATTCAGGTATAACCTAAAGGGTTAACAAAGTTAGTAAAATCTGTTTTGTATACCTTGAGGGGTGTAGTTTCTAAAATGGGGTCATTTTTGGATGGTTTATATTATGTAAGCCTCACAAAGTGACTTCAGACCTAAACCTTAACACCTTAAAAAGTGGGTTTGGGGAAATTTTCTGAAAGATTTCAAGATTTGCTTCCAAACTTCTATACCTTTTAACGTCCCCAAAAAGTAAAATGTAAATTTTAAAATGATCCAAACATAAAGTAGACATATAGGAAATGTAAAGTAATAACTATTATATGAGGCATCACTATCTGTTTTAAGAGCAGAGAAATTGAAAGTTGCGAATTTTTCAAAATTTTTGGTACATTTGGTATTTTTTTATGATTAAAAATTAAATATTTTGATTCAAATTTACTACTGTCATGAAGTACAATATGTGATGAGAAAAAAAATCTCAGAATGGCTTGGATAAGTAAAAGTGTTCCAAAACTATTACCACATTAAGTGACACATGTCAGATTTGAAAAAAATGGCCTAGGCAGGAAGGTGAAAACAGGCCCGGGGTTGAAGGGGTTCAAGTATGTTTTTCAGAGTCTTACTTTTTTGATGGACTTAGTTTGATATATTTCGAATGGCTCATATGTACTGAGGTGGATATCAGTATTTGCTGGAAATTATTGAACGTCAGCAAGGCGAGCCATGGCCGTATAAGATCTTCTAAAAGAATCGCTGCACGACTAAGTTCAGGATGTGTGCGGTGCACGGCACTTCTATCATTTTGCCCTCTTTCAGCGCACTCAGCAGATTGGCACTGTTGTCGCACACCACTTTACCAACTGTCAAATTGAGTGGGGTTAGCCACTGATCGGCCTGTGACCGCAGATGTGAAAGGAGTGCAGGACCGGTGTGGCTCTTGGCTTCCAGGCACAACAGCCGCAGCACAGTATGGCAACGTCTCACCCGGCATGTCTAATAGGTTCTGGGGAGCTTGGGGGGGTGCAGCAGAAGAGGCGGTATCAGTGGAAAAGGAGGAGTCAGCCAAGAAGGAGACTGGGGATGGAGTAGGAGTAGGAGAAGAAGAGGCAGGCCTGTATGCAATCAGTGGCGGTAACACCAAATCCACACGGGTGCCACGGGTTACTTGTTTGACGGCCGTCAGAAGGTTCACCCAGTGGGCAATAAAAGTTATGTACCTTCCCTGCCCGTGTTTGCTACATCACGTGTCTGTGGTCAGATGTTTCTTGGCACCTACACTGTGTGCCAGAGATGTATTCAATTGCCGCTGAACGTGGCCATATAGCTGTGGGATGTCCTTCTGGGAGGAATATTTCCAATGGCCACAAATTTTTTAAAAGCCTCCGAGTCCAACAGTTTATATGGCAGTAGTTGGCAGGCTAGCAGTTCCGACAAGTCAGTGGTCAGTCGTTGGGCAAGAGGGTTATCCGGCATCATCAACTTTTTACGCTCAAACATTTTGGCCACGGAAGCCTGCTTTTTGCCAGATGAAAGCTACAACAGCACAGTGGAAGGTGGAGTGGATGACAAATGGTAGGAGAGAGGAAAAGGAGAAGAGGCAGGACATGGAGCGGCTGGAGTGTGGCTTTGTGGGATCTGACAGCATTGCTCCCACTGGGCTCGGTTTTGGAAGGCCAGATGCCTTCTTAAGGCGGTCGTCCGTAGGTGAGTGTTGGGCTTACCGCGACTTATTCGTTGACAGCACAGGTTGCAGATGGCAACACTATTGTCAGCAGCTGACACGTTAAAAAAGCCCACACTGCGGAGCTATGTGCTCGTTTCCTGGGAGCGCAAGTTGTGACCGTGCATGGTGGATGGCTCGCTCCAGATATATTTGCAGTCTGCTTTTTGCCTCCTGTGCACTGCGAGTTCTGCCTACTTCTCCTCCTTCTCCTCCCTATCTGCTGCTCCGTCTCTCCCTCTGAACTCGCCTCCTCTTCCTCTCTTGTGGGCACTCACGTGACGTCCATCGACATGTCATCATCATCATCTTCACCACCACTGACATTAGAGATCTTGGAGTAGGCAGCAACAGCGGGGACCATCCTCCTTTGGCTTATCTAGGTACTGTCGTCAGACCGCTGGGTGGTGGCCGTTGCTAACTCCTCTTCTTCATCCGATGCCAAGAATAGCTGCACATCAGTAAGGTCTGGGAATGGATGGGAAAATAATTCTTCTAAATCAAGTGGAGGGGCTTTGGTGGTGGTGTCTTTGGGGGTGCACACAGCAGAGAATGAGGAGGGTGCAGATACAGAGGATGAGGAAGGTGCAGAAGCAGAAGGCTGAGTGAGCCACTCAACCAACTCTGGTGCGTCCTTTGACGTAATCGCACGCACCTTCTCCAACTTCCCATTAAGGCTCCAGCCTAGTACACCTGCCCGACCCCTACCACCCCTGCAGAATGGCCTGCCTCTTCCCCTGCCTGTCATTTTCAAAATGATCCTGTGCCAAAGTCCCTAGAGAAGAGCAGTATTTGTGGAAGCAGTTATATCGCAGGCCTCAATCAGAATTTTGTGGAAGCTGGTATATTGCACCCCTCAATCAGTATTTTGTGGAAGCAGGTATATAGAACCCCTTAATCAGTATATTGTAGAAGCAGGTATATTGCACCCCATAATCAGTATTTTGTGGAAGCAGGTATATAGAACACCTGAATCAATATTTGGTGGAAGCAGGTATATTGCACCCCTGAATCTGTATTTTGTGGAAGCAGGTATATCAAACTCTTTTATCAGTATTTTGTGGAAACAGGTATATTGCACCCCCCAATCAGTATTTTGTGGAAGCAGGTATATAAAACAACTAAATCAATATTTGGTGGAAGCAGGTATATCGCACCCCTCAATCAGTACTATGTGGAAGCTGGTATATCAAACCCCTCAATCAGTATTTTGTGGAAGCAGGTATATCAAACTCTTTTATCAGTATTTTGTGGAAACAGGTATATTGCACCCCTCAATCAGTATTTTGTGGAAGCAGTTATATAGAACCCCTTCATCAATATTTTGTAGAAGCAGGTATATCGCACCCCTCAATCATTATTTTGTGGAAGCTGGTGTATCTCAGGCCTCAATCAATATTTGGTGGAAGCAGGTATATCGCACCCCTCAATCAGTATTTTGTGGAAGCAGGTATATAGAACCCCTTAATTAGTATTTTGTAGAAGTAGGTATATTGCACCCCTCAATCAGTATTTTTTGGAAACAGGTATATAGAACCTCTGAATAAATATTTGGTGGAAACATGTATATTGCACTCTTCAATCAGTATTTTGTGGAAGCAGTTATATTAAACCCCTCAATCAGTATTTTGTGGAAGCAGGTATATCGCATCCCTCAATCAGTATTTTGTGGAAGCAGGTATGTCAAACCCCTTAATTAGTATTTTGTGGAAGCAGGTATATTGCACCCCTCAATCAGTATTTTGTGGAAGCAGGTATATAGAACCCCTTAACCTCTTAAGGACTCAGCCCTATTTCACCTTAAGGGCTTGGTCATTTTTTTACAAATCTGACCAGAGTCACTTTAAGTGCTGATAACTTTAAAACGCTTTGACTTATCCAGGCCATTCTGAGATAGTTTTTTTGTCACATATTGTACTTCAGTACACTGGTAAAATGAAGTAAAAAAAAATCATTTTTATTTATAAACAAATACCAAATTTAAATTGTAAAAAATTGCAAATTTCCAAGTTTCAATTTCTCTACTTCCATAATACATAGTAATACCTCCAAAAATAGTTATTACTTTACATTCCCCATATGTCTACTTCATGTTTGGATCATTTTGGGAATGATATTTTATTTTTTGGGGATGTTACAAGGCTTAGAATTTTAGAAGCAAATCTTGAAATTTTTCTGATATTTTCAAAAACTTAATTTTTAGGGACCAGTTCAGGTCTGAAGTCACTTTGCGAGGCTTACATAATAGAAACCACCCAAAAATGACACCATTCTATAAACTACAGACCTCAAGGTATTCAAAACTGATTTTACAAACGTCATTAACCCTTTAGGTGTTCCACAAGAATAAATGGAAAATAGAGATACAATTTCAAAATTTCACTTTTTTGGCAGATTTTCCATTTTAATACATTTTTTTCCAGTTACAAAGCAAGGGTTAACAGCCTAACAAAACTCAATATTTATGGCCCTGATTCTGTAGTTTACAGAAACACCCCATATGTGGTCGTAAACAACTGTACGGGCACACGGCAGGGCACAGAAGGAAAGGAATGCCATATACGGTTTTTGGAAGGCAGATTTAGCTGGACTGGGTTTTTGACACCATGTCCCATTTTAAGCCCCCTGATGCACCCCTAGAGTAGAAACTCCAAAAAAGTGGCCCCATTTTAGAAACTACGGGATAGGGTGGCAGTATTGTTGGTACTAGTTTAGGGTACATATGATTTTTGGTTGCTCTATATTACACTTTTTGTGAGGCAAGATAACAAGAAATAGCTGTTTTGGCACCGTTTTTATTTTTTTTATTTACAACATTCATCTGACAGGTTAGATCATGTGATATTTTTATAGACCAGGTTGTCACGGCCGCGGAGATACCTAATATGTATACTTTTTATTTATTTATGTAAGTTTTGAAGCAAAAAAAATCATGTTTTAGTGTTTCCATAGTCTGAGAGCCATAATTTTTTCAGTTTTTGGGCGATTACCTTGGGTAGGGTATGATTTTTGCAGGATGAAATGACGATTTTATTGGCACTATTTTGGGGTGCGTGTGACTTTTTGATTGCTTGCTATTACACTTTTTGTGATGTAAGGTGACAAAAAATGGTTTATTTAGCACAGTTTTTATTTAAATTTTTTTACGGTGTTCATCTGAGGGATTAGTTCATGTGATATTTTTATAGAGCCGGTCGATACGGACGTGGCGATACCTAATATGTATACTTTTTTTTTATTTATGTAAGTTTTACACAATGATTTAATTTTTTAAGCAAAAAAAATCATGTTTTAGTGTTTCCATAGTCTGAGAGCCATAATCTTTTCAGTTTTTGGGCGATTACCTTGGGTAGGGTATGATTTTTGCGGGATGAGATGACAGTTTTATTGGCACTATTTTGGGGTGTGTGTGACTTTCTGATCGCTTGCTATTACACTTTTTGTGATGTAAGGTGACAAAAAATGGTTTACTTAGCACAGTTTTTATTTTAAATTTTTTACGGTGTTCATCTGAGGGGTTAGGTCATGTAATATTTTTATAGAGCCGGTCGATACGGACACGGCGATACCTAATATGTATACTTTTTTTTTATTTATGTAAGTTTTACACAATAACAGCTTTTTTCAAACAAAAAAAAAAAATGTTTTAGTGTCTCCATATTCTGAGCCATAGTTTGTTTATTTTTTGGGCGATTGTATCAGGTAGGGGCTCATTTTTTGCGGGATGAGATGACGGTTTTATTGCGACTATTCTGGGTGCATATGACTTTTTGATTGCTTGCTATTACACTTTTTGTTATGTAAGGTGACAATTTTTTAGCACAGTTTTAATTTTTTATTTTTTATGGTGTTCATCTGAGGGGTTAGGTCATGTGATGTGTTTATAGAACCGGTCGATTCGGACGCGGCGATACCTAATATGTATACTTTTTTTTCCCCCCTATTTTTTACCAATTTTTTTTTTACTTTATTTGGGGAAAATGACGTTTTTGTTTATTTTTACTTGAAACTTTAATTTTTTGGGGGGAAAAGTTTATTTTTGAAACTTTTTTTTTTCACTTTATTTTTTGTCCCACTTTGGGACTTGAACTTTGGGGGGTATATTCCTTTACAATGCATGCCAATACTTCTGTATTGGAATGCATTGGCTGTATGAGTAATACTGTGTGTATTACTCATACAGCTTCCGGCCTGTGAGATCCAGGGGGCTGGATCTCACAGGCTCGTCACCGGAAGGCAGTGCGATGCAAAATTCGCCGCAAAATGACCGCCGGGCATACCTCAAGGCTATCTCTAACGTCCGTGTGCATCCCGTTTTTTGCGGAACAAAACAGCTGGCCCTTGATAGAACAGTACTATCCTTGTTCGTTATGCGGACAATAATAGGACATGTTCTATCTTTGAACAGAATGGAAAAACGGAAATACGTAAACTGAAGGTACCTTCCTTTTTTTTTTTTTTTGTGGATCCATTGAAATTACTGGTTCCGTATACAGTCCATATACGGAACTCAAAAAATGGAAAGTAAACGGAAAAAAAAAAACGTTCATGTGCAAGAGGCCTAAGACAGTCTTCTGGTTATTCGACAACGTGGTTGCGATGGAGAAAGCATTCCAAAAAACAATTTCACTCCACCTGTAGACGAATCCTGTTAAGATTGATGCAAGTACGGTATCGGCTACTCATCGAGCCAGATACTTCTGGGGGAACCTGCTTGGCATGAACAGGCCTCTAGTAGCTACAGACAATGAGAAGAAAAAGCTTCAAGATTGCTTGGACCCCGGAAGAGTCGGGAAGTTCACCAAGATTTAAACCATAACTGCCAGCCCCTGGTCTCTTCGTCAGGGAAAACATAAAGAGTCCCCAGTCATCATGGATGGGAGGGATGACATCCTGTGGTGCACGGAGATTGAGAGGGTTTTCGGATTCCCCTAGGACTATATGGACGTCTCAGAAATGAACCGCTGGGCCTGACAGCAGCTCCTGGGAAGGTCATGGAGTGTCCCGGTCATATGACATCTATTCTCCCCACTGAAGGATTATTTTGAAAGTGTGTAGAAGCCATACGGGGCCACCACACTGCAGATTTATCATGGAGACACCAGATTTTATATTACATTATTATATAAAGAAAAAAAATGAAGCCCTTTAGTTACCCGTCTCCCAAGTGTTATCAGCTACATCATCATCATCGAGTTCTGTCTGCGCATCACTAATGTCCTCCTCAACCGTCTCTGGGTCAGGAGCCGACCGCTTGCAACACCAGCACCCACACCACCCACTCTCCACACCACCCACTACTTGCCCGCCTAGTGGAGGAAAGTACAGAGGCAGGTTGACGACAGGTGAGGGCACAGGGCCTGCTCCCGGGCCATGCCAACTAAGAGTTGTGTCTGATGAACCCACTGACTCTTGGCTGGGGGTCTCTGATGTCACTTGCGACAAAGTTAACGATCGAGTCAACCACTCAAGAACCGTTGGGTTACTAGTCACAACACGACCGCTAGCTGACACTGGGAGCTCAGGCCTCTCGAAGTGACCCCTTCTGCCACAGCCCCTTACTCTGCTGCGACCTCTGCCTGCGCCAGAAACATTTAGGCCTATGCCACTCCCCTGTGCAGGGCCTGGCACTTCTCTGTCTGACGTACTGTTAGATCAAATAATCGAATGTTAGATCAAATATATTTTTATTTTGCCACTAATACAAGGCAAACAGGGCTTCAGAATATATCACTGCAACGCAGAACGGCAATTAGGCCCTAATTTTTTTCTTCTTTTACACAACACAAAAAGCATTTCAACAGATAAGTGCAACGATGAACGGCGAATATATTTTTATTTCGCCACTAATACACGGCAAACTGGGCTTTAGAATATATCACTGCACCACAGAATGGCAATTAGGCCCTATTTTTTTCTACGTTTACACAAAAAGCTTTTCAATAGATAAGTGCAAAGTAGAATGGCGAATATATTTTTATTTCGCCACTAATACATGGCAGACTGGGCTGTAGAATATATCACTGCACCACAGAACAGAAATTAGGCCCTAATTTTTTTCTACTTTTACATAACACAAAATGCTTTTCAACAGATAAGTGCAACGTTGAACGGCGAATATATTTTTATTTTGCCACTAATACACGGCAAACTGGGCATTAGAAATTATCAGTGCACCGCACAAGGGCAAATATATTTTTCTTTTGCCACTAATACATGGCAAAAAGGGCTTTACAACATATAACTGCACTGCACA
Source organism: Bufo bufo (assembly GCF_905171765.1). Lineage (NCBI taxonomy): Eukaryota > Metazoa > Chordata > Amphibia > Anura > Bufonidae > Bufo > Bufo bufo. The sequence continues at coordinate 297,237,219 of NC_053391.1, forward strand.
AGGGCAAATAAGACATACTGTAGAAATATTTCCTTGTAATAAACCCTATTAATGGCTTTATCAAACAGCACTTGCACCTTAATAACAAGAACGGTTTGCTGGAATGACAGAGCTGTATAATGTCAATTTGGATCCCCAGTCAGTGCACCAAGGTGTAATAGGATTTTTCCTATTACCCAGTCTGTAACCTGCCCTACTGAACTCTGTTCTACATAAATGTTGTGGTACGATTCCTCCCTATCCTTTCCCTGCACTTATAAATCGTTTTTTTTCACCACAATCAAGTCTTTCCTATGACTGTCCCTATCGCGTGCAGACATCTCTCCCTGCACTAAGTACACTGGTAAATGGCAGAATCTAAAATCCCAGGGCTGGCTGCTGATTTGCTGCATGCATGGCATTATGGGTGAGATGTCCTCACACGTGCAGCAGCCATTTTAGGAAAAAATGTGAATCGTTACCACGAAGCGTGAGGAAATTCGCATTCGGTGTGATCAAACTTTTCCTTTTTATGTAACAGACCTGGCAAAATAGCCAAATTGTTGCATTGAAATGAAAAAATCTCTTGTTATAAAAATAACTAAGAACTGAAAAAATTGTGAGTGCATATATATTCACTAGAGTTGAGAATTTTATAAAAATTTGATTTGGGCTTGTCGCCGAATTTCCCAAAAAGATTTGATCTGAATTTATTTATGATGAATTGGGTTAAAAAAATGCTATTTCCTAGCTGCAGAGAGCCTGTATAGTGGTGTAGAACACTGTGCATTGCAGAAACATGCATAGAGTGTCCACTGAGGTAGTGAAACAGTACTGTAGTTAGGATGACATGCAGATGACAGGCATCACTCTTAGAATCACTTCCCACTTCACTTATTTGGTCAGTTGTGGGGCCGAAACTGACCAAATAACTCAAGTGTGAACTCAGCCTTACAGGTCAATGTTAGCATCTGGTATAAAGAACCGGGCAGTGGCCCAAGATTGTACTATAGAGTGAAAGAGCGCACCCCTTTTACACCATCAGCTGATTCCACGTAGATTTCTACAGAACCTGATCTGTTACACGCTGATACAAGAAGTGCCCCCATGACAAAGTAGAGAGGCCCAGTCACAGAGTGTGAGGGTGGAAACAACATGAGGGGTCCACACATTGGCCCAGTGACAGAGTGGTGAAGGTGGCAACAGCATGAGAAGTCAACACAGTGGCCAAGTGACAGAGTGATGAGGGTAGCAACAGCATAAGGAGTCAACACAGTGGCCGAGTGAAAGAGTGGTGAGGTTGGCAACAGCATGAGGAGTCCATCGTGGCCCAGTGACAGAGTGCTGGGGTGACAACAGCATGAGGAGTCAACACAGTGGCCTAGTCACAGAGTGGGGAGGTGGGGGGCAAAGGCAGTGGTAGTAACAGCACAAGATGGTGGGTGGCAGTAGGAGCACATGGCAGAAGGTGTGTGGCATCAGGCGGGTGGAAACATCCCAATAGTAGCTGAATCAGGGTCTCTTTTGACAAAGTTTGGGTGTGGCACTCAGAATGATCTAGTCTGATGCATCAGGCACTGGCGTGTGGAAATCCTGGCTGATCCTTGCCTGATTCATCTTCACAAACGTCAGTCTCTCCACATTTTGGGTGGAAAGGTGAGTACTTCTTGGGGTAACTATGCCCCCCACCGCACTAAACATCCGCTCTGATGCAACACTACTGGCCGGGCAGGAAAGTTTGTCCAGGGCAAACTCGGCTAGTTGCGGCAACAAATCAAATATGGCTGCCCAGTAGTCCCAGGGATCTTCGATGTGGGATGGCAGGGCACAGTTCAAGTATGCCACCACCTGCTGGTTCAGTTTCTGCTCCATGTCTTGCTGCTGATGATGGGTGGTTTCTTCACTAGGTGGGTGAAGAAAAGTGCTCATCAGAGACTCTAGACTTAAGTTGCTGCTGATGGAGCTGGTACTGCTCCTGTCCCTCCAGCAGCCATGGCAGTGGAATGTGAGCGCAAAGGTGATACCTTCATGAGGATGGGCAATTGTGCACATATGCAGTGGCCAACTGACTACTTAATGTCTTGATAGTAGTTGAATTTATCCTCCCTCTCAGCAGGTGTAAAAAAAGGCCCCCATTTTGTACCAGTAGTGAGGGTGCAGAGCCAGTAATTATCCCTCTGATGAATTGTGACAATTCGGCTTTCACTATACAAGCAACTGGGCCATTTGTGCAAGGGACTCGGAGGGACTTTCCTGCCTCTATCTTCCTCATCGCCCTCTATCTCCTTCTGCTCCTCCTTTCCTGACTCTTGTGCAGAAAAACCACCCATTTCTGTATACAGTGCTTGTGCGTGAATGTCCTCCTCCTCCTCCTCCTCCAGTTCAGACCCCAAAAAGATCAGGTGGCCGTGAGATATAGACAACACGTCTCCTATTCCCTGGCCAGCCAGATTTAGCAGTATCTGCTTTCTGGACATGAAGCAGTGGAATGACATTGTTCATCCTGTAGTCCTGGTGACTGACAAATAAAGTGACTCCTCAAAGGGCCTGAGCAAACAGCAGGTGTCATGCATTAGCTACCACTGGCTAACGTCAAAGTTACACAGGGGAGTGCTCCTGTCGGCCTGTATCATCCAGAAATCGTTTATGGCCTTCCTCTGCTCATATAGTCGGTCCAACATGTGGAGGGTGGAGTTCCAAAGGGTGGAAACGTCGCATATGAGGTGATGTTAGGGAATGCCATTATGCCTTTGCAGCTCAAGAAGGATTTGATTTCTTGATGGATGACATGGAGCAGTTCCTCCCTGCTCTCTGCCATGAGCTTTAGAAGACACCGACAGGTTTAAGGAATGGCCCACCTTCTGTTTAACATACGTGTGTGTGGGGCTGGTACTGCCTTTTTGGAGAAATGACGTCTTGGCACAAGCCATCAGTTCTTTAAAAGGTGCAAAATCCACCACATGGAAAGGGAGGGACTGTAGTACCAGCAACTAGGCCAGGAGCAGGTTCAGCTTCTGCATCGTTGGAGTGCACACATACTGTTGTCTTTGTGCAATCGATTGCAGACGGAATGAGTAACGAGCAGTAGTAGTAGGAGAAGCAGGAGCAGTAAATAATGGCAAGGAAACAAAGCTCCCTTCTGCTGATCTGGTGGAGTCTTGACTGCAGAAAAGTGGTGTGGGCCACTAGGTGATGCAGCGGTTGCTGCGTCAGGCTGTGCCACTACATTAGCGCCACAGTTTTCCGAGGCTACTTTATGGTGACACTTCATGTGTTGATGCAGGGTTGTGGTGGCAGCTTTGGTACCCTGGCCATGCTTCACCTTCTGCCTACAGATTCTGCAAATGGCCATGCTGACTAGTGATGAGCGGCAGGGGCAATATATTTCGCATATATTCGCGAATTCGAGAATTTGTTATCTCAGTCATTATTTTCTTGATTGCGTAAACCGGCAATTGAAAAATTTGCGATAAAAAATTTGCAGTATGAAAATTTGCAACCAACACTACTCCTAAAGTCAAAGATATTGCAGCCTTCTCATTGGCCCACAAGTTAGAAGCAGGGAGAGATCATGTCTACTGTTTAAAAAAATATTTAAAATTCTGAAATTCTGAATATATATCACTATATTCTAAATATTTGTGAATTCTCGAAATGCTGTTCGAATATTTGTGATGAACACTAATGCTGACGTCCTCCGGCGGCTTGATGAAAAATTGCCACACCGCCGAGTATGGCATTTTCCCCTCACCACTCCATGCTGACTGCCTGCTACTGCTGCCTCCGTGAACCCCACTACTTCTTTCCAGACAGGTAGGTTCATGTATAGTGGGCAGTCTACCACAGGCACATTTGGCTCCCGACCTCTCACTGCTGCCACCCTGCTGAAACAACGCCACACTACCACCATGCTGCCCACCTACTGGAGAAAGCAGTGGATCTCTCCTTCAGATCTTTGCTGGGCAGTAGCTGCTGACTGTTCTCTAGAAGCTCGTCCTCGGTAAAAAGTGGATCCAAGCTGACGGTATACAATACTTCTCGAGCTTAGGGAACAGAAAATAAAAAAGAGGCAGGTAGAGGACAGGTGGGGGCACAAATTTTTCCTGAAATTCAGATGAAATTCCACTTCATCAACTTCAATTTGCTCATATCTAGTATTCTAACAAAATTGTGTATGCATATATATCCCCTTTGCTATGAAACTCCTGAATAGCGTCTTGTCCAAGTAATTAACTTCACAAGGTATATAACTAATTGAATAGGGTTTCCCAAGTTTCATCAAGTGTCACATGATCTGTCATATGGTGTGAGTATAAATACATGTGTTCTGAAAGGCCCCTGAGTCTGCAACACTACTAGACAAGCAAGATGAAAATGAAAAAGCTCTCCTAACCGATCAGAAACAAAGATATGGAGAAGTGTGGATCAGGATTTTGTTATTAAAAAAATATCCCAAAGTTTGAACATTTCACAGATCACCATTAAATCTATCTAATATATAAAGCTGAATGTATGTATGTGTGTACATTCGCTAAAGGAATCCGCACCATCACATTTACAATCACAAAATTTGGCACACAGGTACATCAGGTGTCTGGGAAGGTTTTAGACAAGGTCTCAGCATTCTACGACGTACCGTTCTTGAGATATTCCTAAAAAATGCATTAGCCAATAGAAGCAGGTCTTTCTCTTTATATCCCAACTGCCATAAACATAGTCACATCTCCCTTATCAGCCAATAGAAGCTTGCAGGCCCTTAGTCTTCACATACACATAGTTTTACACCAGGTTTCCATAACAACCCAGCCATTTTTTTTCACTGCTGTAGGTCAGCTTTAAAGGGGCAGGGTTCTGTGGTGACACTATTTAGGGAGCCGAGTGCTGTGGAGGTCACAGTTAAGGGGGCAGGCAGGGTGGCCATTCAGGCCACCCTTAAAAGCCAGATTTGAAAACTCTGCCCCTAGGTCCCACTAAGCCATGCCCCAACACGGTTAGAACAGGACCCTCCCACTCTGCAGCCGACGGGGATTGAAAAAATGAAGGCAAAAATCTACTTCTGTCAGCTGCAGGGGTGGGAGGGAGGGTGAATTTCTCCCTGCAGCTCACACTCAGACAGCACAGTGCTACTGTCTGAAAGTGAGCTGTTCAAAAGGACATCCCTGTGTCTGCCCAGGCCCTGCGCCGGACGGAGGACAGGGAGTCTGAAAGCCGGACTGTCTGCCCTAAAATGGGACCTCTGGCCACCATAGGGGTAGGCTGCTGTGGAGGTCACAGTTAAGGGGACGGTCCTCTATGAAGATCAGTGTTAAGTGGCAGATTGCTGTAGAGGCCACTGTTAAGAGGGCAGGGTGTAGTAGAAATTACTTAAGGAGACAGGGTACTGTGGAGGTCACTAATAAAGGGGCAACTGCTGTGGAGGTCACTGTTAAAGGGGCAGGGATTGGTGGAGGTCACAATTAAGGGGACGGTCCGCTATGGAGGTCAATGTTAAGGGTTGGGGTGCTCTAGAGGTCACTGTTAAGGGGACAGGTTGTAGTAGAGGTAACATTTTAAGAGAGCAGAGTTCTGCGGAGGTCACTGTTAAGGGGTCAGGTTATTGTGTAAATCACTGTTAAGGAGACTGGGTACTGTGGATTTCACTAAAAAAGGGGCAGCCACTGTGGAGGTCACTGTTAAGGGGGAGGGTGCTGTGGATGTTACTGTTAAGGGGGCAGGCATCTGTGGAGGTCACTGTTAAAAGGAGCGGGCACTGTGGAGGTCACTGTTAAGGGAGGAGGGGACTGTGTAGGCCACTATTAAAGGGGCAGCGGGGTACTGTGAGGTCACTGTTAAAGGGGCAGTCGCTGTGGTGGTCTCTGTTAAGGCGGCCGGGAATGGTGGAGGTCAGTTAAGGGTACTGTAACCTATGGTCAATGTTAGGGTCGGGTGCTGTAGAGATCACTGTTAAGGCTTCTGGCCCTTGTGGAGGTCACTGTCAAGGGGGTGGGGTGCTGTGGAACTCACTGTTAAAGGGGCAGGATGCTGTGAAGGTCAAATTTAAGAGGGTTGGCTGATGTGGAGGTCTCATTTTAAGGAGACGGGGCACTGTGGGGGGGGTTAGTGTTAAGGGATGGGGCTGCGGAGGTCACTGTTAAGGGGGCGGGGTACTGTAGATGTCACTGTTATAGTGGATACTGTCGATATCTTTTAATGACACATACAAACATAAAATGAAATAGATGAAATATACTCGTGCAAAGCCGGGTCCTTCAGCTAGTTCCAAAATAATAGACACAAATAATAACACTGAATGAGTTCCAAAGATCCACAGCGAAGATGAAAGCATGTGTCCAATATTATACTATAAGTTTTGCACATTGCAGATTGGGGCTTTATGGAAAATCAGCCAGAAAAAAAGCATTTTCTTAAAGAAAAATATAATAAAACATGTTTGGAGTTCAGTAAAGAACATGTGGCAAACCCCGCAAACACTGTACATTTGAGTCTAAAATTAAACTTTTTGCCCATCATGGGAAATGCAATGTGTGCTGTAAATCCAACACTTCCTTCCTAAGAATACCCATTCCCACAGTGAATCATGATGTTGCATCATCATGTTGTAGAGATGATTTTTATTGGCAGGAACTGGAAAACTGGTCATGATTCAAGGAAAGACGTATGACAATAAATATAGGGCAATTCTTGTCAGAGATTTAAAACAAGGATGGAGATTTACCTTCCAGCAGGACAACAACCCTAAATATTTTGCCAAAGCCTAAACTTCATTCCAACTGAAAATCTAGGGCATAACTTGGAGACTGTACAAAAATGTTATTCATGTATCCTAAAGGAATTGGAATGGTTTCGCCTTGAAGAATGGGCACAAAATCCCAGTGTCTTGATGTGCTAAATTAATGGAGACATACCCTAAAAGACTTGCATCTGTAATTGCAGCAAACGGTGGCTTAAAAAAGTATTGACTAGTGATGAGTGATGTTTTGAAAAATCTGATTCATTGCAAATTAATTTGTAACAAATCGCGATAAATCAGGTATACTTAGGCAATTCTGCCAAATGATATTCATCTCACTTGGCCTAATCTCAGTGTGAAGACTTGGAACTTAAACTGCAGGGAGATTGCAGGGAGAGTGTATCGCCGTGTGCATTATGTTTTAGTGCACCCGCATTCATAATTAATCTGTTCTGTAGGTACTGTGCAATCAGTATTACAGGTGTAATTTATTTATAGCACCCTTCAGTAAAGCCAAAATCTTGTGCGCACCCCTGCAGTGAAGTGCCAACAAAGTAGTGGAAAAAAAATGAATGTTGTGGCAGTCCAAACACATGTTCTTTAATCCCTTCTGTTAGCTGTAGATTTACTGTGTGTGGCACTATGAAAGAGTGGGTAAGATGGGAACAGCAGCAGTGGCAGTAACAGTGACATTAATGGCCCCAGGACAGAGTGGGGAGAGTGGCAGCAGCAACAGCAGTGACATTGACAGAGACAAAAGTGGTCCCATAACAGAGTGGGGAGTGGGGGCAGTACCAGTGGCAGTAAAGCTATGTTTACGAATCTTTGCATGGCTAGCAAGTTCCTCACAGGTAGTCTCCTTAGTATCAAACTGTGTACCCCTCCCATGTTTGGCTGCAGATCTCCCACTGCTTCCACCCTGCTGTCTCACGGGCATGCTTCCACCCTGCTGTCTCACAGGAACGCTTCCATCCTGCAGCTATCATTACTTGGCTAGCAGAAGGAGCAGCAAAAGCAGGAGGCAGGTTCAGGACATGTGAGGGCAGAGAGGCAGTTCCTTGACCATGCCAACTAAGGGTGGTGTCAGAGGAACCCACAGATTTCTGGCTGTGTCTATCTGTTTTCACCTGGGATGATGTTAAAGAGCGAGTCAACCATTCCAGTACAGCTGGATTGTTTGTCAAAACACGACTGCTGGATGACAGTGGCAGCTCTGGCCTGTTGCTTTGGCTGCTGCTACCACCCCCAATTCTTCTGCTGCTACATACTTGTGCAGGCTAAAGCAACATTTTTGCCCCTGCCCGTTCCTTTGGAGGGCCAGGCATTTGGCATAGTGTACAGTAACTGTATCAGTAATGTAACAGATTAACTGCAAATGTGCCAATGTTTCATCAAGATGCAGACAACGATATATTATACCGCACTTCAATACTGAGGCACAGTAATTATATGTACAAATTCAAAGATTAACTGCGAATGTGCCAACGATACGAAGATGGTGATATATTACACCACACTTTAAGAATGAGGTACAGTAATTTTATGTATAAATTAACAGATTAACTGCGAATGTGCCAGCGATTCAACAAGATGAAGACAGCGATATATTACACCGCACTTTAATACCAAGGCACAGTAATTATATGTATTAATTAAAACATTAACTGCTAATGTGCCAGCAGTTTAACAAGATGCAAATGGCAATATATTAGACCACTCTTTAAAACTGAGGGACAGTAATTCTATGTATAAATTAAAAGATTAACTGGGATTGTGGCAGCAGGTGAACAATATAAAGCAAATGTATGGACTAGGTCCTGTGATGTTTATCACTATATATCAAATCTCATAAATTGCAGGGTTAGTGATTTATTATTTACGTTAAAACATAACTTTTACTAAAGATATTTAGAATAATAGGCCCAAAAAAAATAAAGATAAACAATTAATAAACAGAGCGGCGGTTTGACAGGTAATCGTGCACGGCGGCACCCAAGGTAATATTAAGGGAATGCTCGGCGGCACCCAAATAAATGGAAACCCGTGCTCCTACCACTCTGTAGTCTGCGTCCAGGGTGCAGAATGCGTCCAGATGATGTCACGGTAATCGACTCCTAGGAAGACGCTGTTCTGCTGTAAGGATGGCGGGGTGCAACTATGGCCCTGGTTTGCCCTATAATTGTGGTCTATGGCTTGCCCTGATACTAATAAGGGATAGCAGCCTAACCACAGGGCACTCGTCCTTAAAAGGGCGACCCCGTCCGGAACCTTGCCCTGTCGCCTGGCCCTGAATGGCCCTGTTCTAGTCCCGCTCCCTACATGCACATTTCAGCAAGATAGCATCATCAGGGGGGATGTATAGGACTCTAAAGGCTTTGATGATCAATGATGGCAAAAGATAATCTCATCAGTTGATCATAGATGGACTATTTTGTGGAGTGCTGGATAATGCTCCACCTCAAGACAGGCATCCTTAGATAAGCCACGGGCAGTAAATCGCACCCGCGCTCTGTTTGTGCCAGAATTTAAATGCCAGGTACGGCTCGCACCTGTCCAGCGTGCCGCGTCATTAATCCGATGCGTCTGACGCGGCTCGGACCCATGCGCATGCGCGAAGGCTAGGAATCAGACTCAAACGTCATCCCAGCCGCGCATGCGCTCTGGTCCCGCTCGGCAGTGGTCACGTGGGGCGCCGCTCAGACCAGATGACGTGAGCGCGTCCTACCGCCCTGTATTAACAGGGCGGTCAGCTGAGATTGGTTGCCAGGGAGCTGGGCGCGTCTCCAGCAACCGATCGCTGGTAGGTCTAGTGATATAGACCTCAATGAATAGAGAGGCATTTACGGCATTTTGATCATAGGTAAATGATACAAGGATAAGGGGGCTGAAGTTCAGAACTCAGATCCTGGAGGATCGAGCAATTAGATGGATACAGACAGATATCACTACACAAAAATTATAATACTGATCCAGTAAACTCAGTGTGCGCGTATACTGTAATGACTGATAATAATGATAATAGTACGCGCTTCACAGAGGTTATGATACATGATTGGAAAGTAATTCACTTAATCCATTTGTGTATTTATTGTCAAAAGCATTAGTCAGAGACGGCCGTTTGGGGGTTCATTTTTGGGGAGGGATGATTGGGGTATTTTAGACGAAGCAACTAAAATTGAGTTGCTCGTTAAGACCGGTTGGTGAGACCGTCTGCAGCTTGAAGATCCATCTGGTCTCACGCTGTAATAGTAAACGGTCCCATTTACCCCCTCTTACTGGTTGTTTAACCAGTTCGATCCCCGTGGCGCTCAGGCATTTGGGATTCCCATTATGGGCTTCGTGTATATGCCTCGAGACTGCTGTGTCTCTCTTGTTCGCTATATCTCCCAAATACTCGCCTATTCGTCTACGCAGCTCCCTTTTAGTTTTCCCTACATACTCCATTTTACATACGCATGTTAACTTGTATATCACACCGCTGCTGCGGCAGTTGATGAAGTCACGTATTTCAAAGGAGCGTTGGAGGTTTGTGCTCTCGAAGGTCTTACTGGGTCTGAGGGTGCCACATGCCACACAGTCACCGCCACACCTGAAGCAACCCAAAGGTCTACGTTCCAACCAAGTACCCTTCGCCGGTACAGGCTGGAGGTGGCTGTGGACTAAGGCATCCCTCAAACTTTGTCCCCTCCTAAACGTAATCTGCGGGTAGTCGTGCACACTGTCTCGGATGTCCGGGTCCATAAGAAGAATGGGCCAATGCTTCTGTAGTATTTGCCTTACACTGTGTGACATGTTGTCGAATGTCCCAATCAGGCGAATTTTACGATCTCCAACTGTTTTTGCTTTAGGTGACAGGAGATTACTGCGGGGTACTGCCATAGCTTTTTGGTAGCCTTGTCGCAGCACCTTGTCTGGATAACCTCTAGAGAGAAACCTCTGTCTAAGGTCTTTTGCCTGTCTCACAAATTCATTATGATCAGAACAATTGCGACGCAGGTGAACAAGATGCACAGAGCAATTACTCTCAACCTGCACTGTCCCTGCAGTCACCCTATGCTCTCCCTACATCAATACCCCATCACACAGCTCCATCCTACAGCTCCAACAATTACCTAGTTATTTCAGAAACTTAAATACATCTTCCTCATAGGAGAGCTCTCCACCTGAAAGACACGAAAACGACCCCAATTTCTACAGATTTGGGCTTGTTGGATTCATTTCTGTACCACTAGCACTTTCTTGGCCTCAGCAAAATCATCTCTCCTTGACCTGCAAACCATACCCCCCTCATTTACTCCTCTGTTGTGTTATTATGTTCTAGTAACTTCTATATATACACAGCAATGTTCTAGGTGTTGACTTGTCCTAGAGAGCACATCATTGCATTATTTATTGGTGCTACAGTAGCCTAGACCTGGGAGAATCTGCATATGAAGAGATATGGTTGGGGAGTTCTAGCTAGGACAGTGAAGCGGAAGTAAGCAGTTCCAATAGCTCCTACTCCAAGGGTCTCAGGGACCAGCAATGGACCTCATTAATCTGTGAGATAACCACTCCAGAGAGAAACTGCAAGAACACTAGGAAATCTAAAAGGTGACAGTCAACAGAGTGACCAGCAAGCCACAGCACAGATTCTGCTACAGGTGAGGGGCTACAGTCCAGACACACCCATCCAGACCAACTCAAAACCTGCATTACACAGTAGACACCTATATCCACAAGTGACAGTTTATAGCTGTTAGCGTGAAGTTCAAGGGAGTGTTGTATGCAGGGGCGTAGCTAAAGGCTCATGGGCCCTGGTGCAAGAGTTCAGCTTGGGCCCCCTCCCCTCAGTGCTTTGTGGCCAGGGGCAGGGCAGCACATTGTCTTCTTGCTGTCTGAGGCAAAAATTGAAACGGCAACCCCTCTCATGCCAAATTCTTGACCTAACCTCTTCCCTCCAGCCAGAGGTGTATCTTGACCAGCATGCACTTTCTATAATGCTGGTGTCTTTTCATGTGACACAAGGGTCTTTGGGCCCCCTCAGGCTCCTGGGCCCGGTAGCGACTGCTACCTCTGCACCCCCTATAGCTACGCCCCTGGTTGTATGCAAGATAGCAAATCAGAGGTACCATAAACTACAATTTATCCATCCTTTATACCTCGTCATCTAGGAAGAGATACTGCACTTTTAACCAACTACTGCTTTAAGTTAGTTTTGGCACTGAGTACAAGCAGACTTTTATTCTATTACTTCTGTCTTCAAATCCCATTTCCACTGCACCAATCATCAAGGAACAACAGCCTAAGGGAGTACACAATGACACATCTCATCAAGGCCACTACCACTCCCATCTTCTGACCAGCTCCTCAGGGGCTTGCTGCAATGCTTACATAGATGTGCTACCTCACTTAAAGGGGTATTCCCATCAAAGACAATGGGAGCATATCACTTGGATATGCGCCTATTGTCTGATAGGTGCAGGTCCCACCTTTGGTACCCACACCTACACCGAGAACGGAGTGGGGAAACATCCTAGTGATATGCCCCCATTGTCTATGATGGAAATGCCCCTTTAATGTTAAGCATAGAAAGATATGCTGCTGGCATTACTGTTTATCTCTCTTTTCCAGAAAATATATTTTGATTTTGGAAATGTTTGTTAGTATGAATTTATTAAAATCATTTTCATTTTAAAAGTGCTCATGTGTAAATGCACTGTACTGTAAATGAGTAGAAAATTAGAACAGATATTGACATGCAAGTAAAGTGTAAAAAGTTCCAGACTGGCGCAACAATATATAGAGAGAAATACCAACATTATTGGATTAGTTCTGACTTGAGTCACAATGTCTTAAATATGGGCATTACTTTTGCCCTGTAGTTCATGTAACAAACCAAATTTTTTTATGCAATTTTATTTATTTAATGTAACAAAAATTTACAAATGAGAGAGCTGTCATAGTGATTCTCACATGGAGCACAACTTTGGAATATTTTATGAAAAATTTGTTATTTTCAAAATTATAATCCAGAAAAGGCCATTTTATGCTTGATCTCTCGTAAAGGCACCCATTTGGCAGGTTTTGCTCGTGTCTTTTTCTTTTATAAACATATCCCTTTTTATTGTACACCACTTGAAAGTTGACAAAAGAAGAACACAGTCAATGCCTTTGTGTCTCTATATTGTCAGAATTAACCTTTCCCATGGTTACTTGTTCTGTGTGATGTTACACTTGTCTTGCCGCAACACATGAATAGCTGAGCCAATTTTGTGATGCAAATTAATTCAGTTGGATTGTAAATTGTGTGAAGGAGCACTAGTTCTTTCAACAACCTGCTCCTGTGCACCCAGCTGATTTCTCCTATTCACACTAAAGTGAACTGTTTTCTTGTTGAACCTGAAAACAAATCGGGAGAACCTTTTTGTAGAGCTTTGTATATTATTATTGTTATTATTTATTTATGTAGTATTATACTATTCTTTTCTAAGAAAACATGCAGCTCTGCAATCATAAATCAAAATACCTGTAGACATATTTCTATTTATTGAGGTCATAATTGAAGCTTGCATGTGAATATGTTGGAAAGTAAAGTCATAATAAGTAGATACAAGATGCTTGTTCCTGTTGTCATTTTTCAAGTGATTTTTTTTACTCTTTCAATGGCATGACAGTGTTTTGTTTGGCTTCAAACTAATTTGAAAATGTGTTACGTTTGTACAATCATGGAAGAGACATCTAAAAAAAATGCACAGTATGTTTCCAACTACATACCCAAAGGAGGATCAAAATAAATTATTGCCATAAATTGCAATGACTTATGTGTTTTTAAAAATATGAGGAAACATTGAAGTTTGCCACAAATATTCATGGAGGACATTAAACCACCCCTCCCCCCAGGGTTGCTTTCAGTCCTTAAAGAAGAACTCCAACATTTTTTTATAATTGTTAGAAAGGTACATGATCTAAATTGTGGTGCAAGTAATCTTCTTACGAACTCACATATTTGTGAGTTGTCCTCAGTTTTGTCACGTGACTTACTCAGTATATTATATGTGGAAAGGAGATTTTCCTATTCATTCCTTTGGAGCCTCAATGTCGGCATCATAGGGATGAATAGAGAAACTGAATTCCTGACCATACCGAAGGCGCTTTGTCAATAGGAAAGTCACTGTCAGTCACGTGACACAGACAAAGGTTAGAATGAAGTGAAGAACTCACAATTACAGCCACCTGTAAGAAGATTCTCTTTAGTACGAATTACACTTACACCTTTCAAATAAGACAGAGAATAACAATTTCTGTGAGAGAGCTTCTCTAACACTGAATCAAGTATGCAAACTCAGGGCAATGACAAATAAGAACCCAGCCAAGAGGAACCTTGTAACATACCTATCAGCCTTTCTTTGGGTAATTATTTGTCCACAACTAATTAAGGTGAGTTGCATGAAATAATTTTCAATAAACACCTAAACCAGGGATGGGAGGGTGGTTGCTTGAATCCCAAAAGAAAATTCTTAAGCTTGCTCTCCTCTGATTGCCTCCGTATCTCCATCCTAATCTTGAATCTTAACTTGAATCTTAACTATAACTTTTCCATTCACCCATGACAGCACCTGAGAGAGGGATTTGTCCCTATAGCGCAACAGAAAGTCTTAGCACAATTAAAAATAGAACACCCACTTCCTCCTTCTGTGGTTTCCTATCTCTCCTGGACAGAGGAGCCTGGGCTTCCAGGGCTGTGCCACAATAACTTTTTAATGGTAATGAATCCAGGATGTGAACTTTTGGGAGAAGTTTCTCCAGTTGGTTTATGTGGCTGGCTGAGTTTTGAGGTGCGCAAGGTGAGTTCCCCACTCCACACCCCCCAGAATATACCTGCAAGTGTATTCCACACAGAGTGTTTCCCTGGGGATCGCTGTGCAGGGCTCAGAGTGGACGCAGAGAGCTCAGCCTAGCCTGCCAGAGGAACCAAGGCATTCATGATCCAGCAATTCCAACAGCATGAGAGTCTACTGAGGCACTTCAAATATGTACCTGTTGTCAGATTAGCTGTCTAGGTATCTTTATTTTTCCTCTGCAATGGCGGTGTGCCTGAGTGCATGGTCCAGCTACTGTATGCTTGTGTGCATGGTATATGGCAGCTTTGCCAGAGGGTATGATTTTTTTCTGCAGCTTGGCCTAATGTATAATATGTTCCTACTGCTTTCGCTGATTGCATGATTTGCTTTCACAGCTTTACTTGATTGTATAATTTTGCATGATATGCTTCTACTACAGGAATCAGAAAATGTAGGCACAACAGCTGTTGTGAAACTACAACTTCCAGCATGCACACTTATTTAGCTATTCTTGCAACTCCCCTAAAAGTGAAAGGAGGCTTCTTGGAGTTGCAGTTTCAGAACAGCTGTCGTGCCGGAGGTTGCTGATCTCTGTTCTACAGCTTTATCTGATTCTGAAGCTTTGTCGGAGTGTGTGTTATGTTCTGCAGCTGTGCCTGAGAGTGTATTATGTTTTGCAGCTCTCCCTGAGTGCATGTTTTGCATCTGCAGCTTTATCAAATTCTGCAGCTTTGCCTGAGAGCATGTTATGTTCTTCAACTGTCCCTGAGTGCATGATATGCTTCTGCAGCTGTCCCTGAGTGCAGGATATGCTCCTGCAGCTGTTCCTGAGTGCAGGTTATGCTTCTGCAGCTGTCCCTGAGTGCAGGATATGCTTCTGCAGCTGTCCCTGAGTGCAGGATATGCTTCTGCAGCTGTCCCTGAGTGCAGGATATGATTCTGCAGCTGTTCCTGAGTGCAGGATATGCTTCTGCAGATGTTCTTGAGTGCAGGATATGCTTCTGCAGCTGTTCTTGAGTGCAGGATATGCTTCTGCAGCTGTCCCTGAGTGCATGTACATGTTATGTTCTGCAACTGTACCTAGATGCAAGATATGCTTCTGCAGTAGGGTTGAGCGAACCTGAACTGTAAAGTTCGGGTTTGTACCGAACTTTAGGATTTTTGGACCCCGAACCCAAATTTTTCAGTGAAAGTTTGGGTTCAGTGTTCAGCGATTTAATGGCGCCTTTTGAAATGCTCCAGAGCAGCCAACCAACAGGCGTTTAACTTGTGTGCCCTTAGAAGCCCTGACAGCCATGCCTACTAATGGCATGGCTATGATTGGCCAGTGCAGCATGTGACCCAGCCTCTATATAAGCTGGAGTCACGTAGCGCTGCACATCACTCTGCTCTGATTAGTATAGGGATAGTATGCTGCTGCTGTGAGGGAGAGACTAGGAAGGAATCTTTAATCTGAAGTGCTTGGTAATTCAGTGATCTACCTAGATTTTATGCAAGTTCAGTGCATCAGCACAGCATATGTGCATTTATGACAGTCAAATAGAAGCTTGAAATACTGCAATCATGTTCTAGGTTTAAAAATATCACCCATTTTTGGCAAGACCCTACATCTGTGGCCTTTGCAGCATTTGTCATTGCTAAATACAATTTTGAAATACTGCAATAATTTTCTGGGTTTAAAAAAGCACACATTTTTGGCAATACCCTCCATCTGGGGCCTCTGCAGCATTTGTCAGTGTGAAATGTCAGCTTAACATACTGCAATAATTTTCAGGGTTTTAAAAAACACCCTTTTTGGGAAAAATACTAAATTTTACAGCCATTGCTGCATCTGTCATTGTTAAATACAAGCTTGAAAGACTGCAATAATTTTCTGGGTTTAAAAAAGCACCAATTTTTGGCAATACACTCCATCTGGGGCCTATGCAGCATTAGTCAGTGTGAAATTTAAGCTTGAAATACTGCAATAATTTTCTGGGTTTTTAAAAACACCCTTTTTGGGAAAAATACAAAATTTTACAGCCCTTGCTGCATCTGTCAGTGTGAAATGCAAGCGTTCGATACTGCTGTCATATTCTATTATTAAAAAAACACCCATTTTGGGCAAAATATTAAATTTGCGGTGTTTGCTGCATCTGTCATTGTTAAATACAAGCTTGAAATACTGTAATCATTTTCTGGGTTTAAAAAAGCTCCCATTTTTGGAAATACACTCCATCTGGGGCCTATGCAGCATTTGTCAGTGTTAAATTAAGCTTGAAATACTGCAATAATTTTCTGGGTTTTAAAAAACACCCTTTTTAGACCAAATACTACATTTTACAGCCCTTGCTGCATCTGTCAGTGTGAAATATATACGTTAGATACTACTGTCATATTCTGTTATTAAAAAAACACAAATTTTGGGCAAAATACTAAATTTGCAGCCATTGCTGCATCTGTCAGTGGGAAATACACGCATTAGATACTGCTGTTATATTCGGTTATTAAAAAAACCCATTTTGGACAAGATCCTAAATTTGCAGAGAATGAGGAGATTATCGAATAAGGGACGTGGCCCCGGTCGTGGTGCTGCTGGTGGAGCTCCTGTTGCAGGGAGAGGATGTAGTCGATCTGTGCCAGCTACAAGCACAAGTGAAACACCTTCCTCAGTTGAGAGTAGACGACAGAACCTTCAGCGTTATTTGGTCGGGCCTAATGCGGCTCTACGAATGGTGAGGCCAGAACAAGTACAGGCGATAGTAGATTGGGTTGCTGACAGTGCCTCCAGTTCCTTCACATTGTCTCCCACCCAGACTCCTGCTGAAAGATCAGAGTTAGCACCTGCAGCCGATGTCCATCAGTCTTTCACCTCACCCCTTTGCAAATCAGCCAAGCAGTCTGAGCCCCAAGTCATGCAGCAGTCTCTTCTGCTTTTGGATGACTCTGCTAGCAGGGTTTCCCAGGGCCATCCACCTATCCCTGCCTTAGAAGTGGAAGAGAATGAGTGCGCCGATGCCCAACCACTTATGTTTCAAGAGCAGTACATGGGAGGACCACCGCAGCACGTCTCGGATGATGATAAAACACAGGTGCCAACTGCTGTGGCTTTCGGCAGTGTGCAGATCGACAAGGAGGGCAGGGGTAAAGACTGGGCGGAATATTATGTGGAGAACGATGAGGTCCTCGACCCCACATGGAATCAAGGTCATCCGAGTGACCTGTGTAGTTCGGAGGAAGAGGCGATGGTCGCACAGAGCCACCAGCACAGCAGAAGAGGGAGCAGGGTGCAAAAGTGTAGCGGCAGTACGTTTGCTACTGCCCAAAGCAGCAAGTGACCGAGCACACTAAAGCCAGCTCCAAGGAGTTCCCTGGCGTGGCAGTTCTTCAGACAATGTGCTGACGACAAGACACGAGTGGTTTGCACGCTGTGCAATCAGAGCCTAAAGCGAGGCATAAACGTTCTTAACCTGAGCACAACCTGCATGACCAGGCATCTAAATGCAAAGCACAAGCTGCAGTGGAGTAGACACCTCAAAAATCAAGAAAGGTCTCTGGCTCCTCCTGCTTTCTCTTCTGCTGCAGTCTTGGCCTCTTCATCCACCTCTGGAGTGACGGTGCCACCTGCCACCCCGAAAACAGAGGATCTACCAGCAACACCACTACCTGGGTCACCAAGCATCTCCACAATGTCCAACGGAAGCGTTCAGCTCTCCATCTCCCAAACACTGAATCGGAAGAAGAAGTACCCCTCCTACCCACCCACGATCCCTAGCCCTGAATGCCAGCATTTCAAAATGACTGGCCTTTGAAATGCTGTCATTCCCTCTGGTGGAGACGGAGAGTTTTAAAAGCCTTATGGCGGTGGCTGCCCCACAGTATGTCGTGCCCAGCCGCCAACTACTTTTCCAGGCGAGCCATCTCTTCCCTGCACAACCAAGTGGGGGACAAAATCAGGTGTCCACTGCGCAACGCCATCTGTGGCAAGGTCCACCTAACTACGGATAGGTGGACCAGTAAGCACAGTCAGGGACGTTATATATCCCTAACAGCACACTGGGTAAATGCAGTGGCAGCTGGGCCTGAGGCGGATAGCAGTTTGGCGCATATCCTTCCACCACCGAGGATTGCAAGGCGCTTCTCTTTGCCTCCTGTTGCTTCCTCCTCCTACTCCGCTTCCTCATCCTCTACCGCCTCCTCATCTGGTTAACGTAAAACCTTCACCACCAACTTCAGCACAGCCAGGGGTAAACGACAGCAGGCAGTTTTAAAAAGTATCTGTTTGGATGACAAACCCCACACCGCGCAGGAGCTGTGGACAGGCATGGAACAACAGAACAATGAGTGGTTGGTGCCAGTGAGCCTCAAGCCCGGCCTAGTGGTGTGCGATAATGGGCGAAATCTCGTAGCAGTTCTGGGACTAGCCGGTTTGACGCACATCCCTTGCCTGGCGCATGTGCTGAATTTGGTGGTGCAGAGGTTCCTTACAAATTACCCGATATGTCAGAGCTGCTGCAGAAAGTGCGGACCGTCTTTACGCGTTTTCGGCGTTCTTACCATGCTGCTGCTCGCCTGTCAGCGCTGCAGCGTAACTTCGACCTTTCCGCTCACCGCCTAATATGCGACATGCCCACAAGGTGGTACTCCACCTTGCACATGCTGGCCAGACTCCAAATTGGACACATGGCCTGAGCTTGCCCTTTACGCCTTGGAGGTGCTGGCCTGCCCTACAGCCAGTGTATTATCTGAACGTGTGATTAGCACGGCAGGGGGCGTTATCACAGACAAGCACAGCCGCCTGTCCACAGCCAATGTGGACAAGCTCACGTTCATTTAAATGAACCAGACATGGATCCCACAGGACTTGTCCGTACCTTGTGCAGAATAGACATATATACCGGCCTTACCCAGCCATTGTTATACTACAGCGCAATTGCTCATTGTTGTATTTTTGATATTTCCCACTCTTTTGGGGTGTTTCCTAATTTAAAAATTAAACCAAAAACCAGTGTTGTCTACCTCGTCCTCCTCCACCACCGCTTCCACCTACACCGCCTCCTTAATCTCCTACTCCATGTGGACTGAAAGGAATCCATGTTATTTTTTTATGTCAAAACCAATTCTGCCTTTTGCTGAAGTTTCATTTCTCTATTAGAAACTAAAACTGATTGCTGTTAAGTTTCTTTTCTCTGTAACCCTGAATTTTATCTCTTTGGCACTACTCCCGGACAATATTCCTAATATGGAAGTTCCGTTTTTGTTTCTCATTTTCTGTCTGTAGAATAGAACGTGTTAATATGATAGGTTGAATACATAACTTACGATGATATGCTAATAACCTGTGTGCATTAAAATAAACCTCAGAGTGTTCATTCAGTACATCACTGTTGTGTCTTTTATTACCTACTGAGTGAAGCGCTCTCCTGACGTCAGAACAAGACTCAAACCAAGCCGATACTAGAAGTTTGGTGCCAGGGGTACCAAGTGGGACGTTGAGATTTCTATCAGTTACCACCACCTCATACATCAAGTTTATTTTTTTTTTTATTTGTACGTATTTTATTTTATTTTATGTAATTTCAGAAATTTGTCTGTTACATTTTTGGGTGAAATTTACCAATTTTTGGCTGTAATATAACCTTGCTCTACCCAGTAGACAGGTAACCAAATTTCACTATTTTGTCTGTTACATTTTAGTTTGAAATTCACCAATTTTTGGCTGTGATATACCCCAGCTCTACCTAGTAGACAGGTAAACAAATGTCACTATTTTGTCTGTTACATTTTCTTGTTAAATTCACCAATTTTTGACTGTGATATTCCCCTACTCTACCTAGTAGAAAGGTTAATAAATTTCACAAATTTTTCAGTTATATTGTCGGGTGACATCCACGAATTTTTGGCTGTGATATACCCCTGCTCTACCTAGTTGACAGGTTAATAAATTTCACTAATTTTTCTGTTACATTCTTGGGTGACATTTTACCATTTTTGCTGTAAATTAATCCCTGCTCTGCATAGGTGACAGGGACCGAAATTTTAAAAAATCATCTGTTCCATTGGTGGGTGACATTAACCCATTTCTGGTGATGATAAACCCCTGCTCTGCATAGGTGACAGGGATTTAAATTTCTAAAATTCGTCTTTAATTGGCCCAATCATTCAATCCTTCTGCTTTAATAACTTGTCCCACATTTCCGCTCGATCACATTGCAGCCATTGACCTCCCTTGGATGTGGTCTCCCTTTCTCACGCTCCCTCTCCGGCGTGGAACCCTGATTCGCCGCTAACTGTGATCAACATGGTAGGCTCAGAAAAGAACAATTAAAAGTTGATAGAGAAGATACCCAATTGGATTGTGTACATCACGGGGACGTGCTATCAGGCAGCAGTTATCTAGAGTTAGCAAAGCGGCAGCAGGGACTCTCCTGTCTAATGTTTCAAAATCCAAAATACCCCAGTGACATTCCCTATAATTTTTTAATAATCATTCCAATAACAGGGCATCTTAAGAGTCCTGTATTGTTATTTATCGTCACTACCTCCCCGAGTCGGGAGTGGGTAATTGCCGCGTGCCCCTCCTTTACTTGGAAGCTTCGGCTTCAATAATTTGTCCCACATTTCAGCTTGATCACATTGCAGCCATTGACCTCCCTTGGATGTGGTCTCCCTTTCTCACGCTCCCTCTCCGATGATAAACCCCTGCTCTGCATAGGTGACAGGGATTTAAATTTCTAAAATTCGTCTTTAATTGGCCCAATCATTCAATCCTTCTGCTTTAATAACTTGTCCCACATTTCCGCTCGATCACATTGCAGCCATTGACTTCCCTTGCATGTGGTTTCCCTTTCTCACGCTCCCTCTCCGGCGTGGAACCCTGATTCACCGCTAACCGTGATCAACATGGTAGGCGCAGAAAAGAACATTGAAAGTTGATAGAGCAGATATCCGATTGGATCGTGGACATCACAGGGACGTGCAACATGGTGGAGCAGTATGTGTGCACACGCCTACACGTACTGACTGATGGGTCTGCCCCCTTCAACTTCTGGGTCTACAAATTGGGCATATGGCCTGAGCTTGCCCTTTACGCCTTGGAGGTGCTGGCCTGCCCTGCCGCCAGTGTATTGTCTGAACGTTTGTTTAGCACGGCTGGAGGGGGTTATCACAGGTTATAACAGGTTATATTTCCCAATGTTTTGGGGTGTACCCTAATTTAAACAAAAAATAAATTAAAAATAAAACCAAAAAGCAGTGTAGGCTACCTACTCATCCTCCACCGCTGCTTCCACCTACACCGCCACATCCACCGCCTACTCAACCTCCTACTTCATATGGACCTCGTCCTCCAAGATCAAGATTATTATTATTTGATATTCTTGCGTATTTTATGTTATTTTAAGTCATTTCCCTATCCACATTTGTTTGAAGAGCACTTGCCATGCTCTTAACTACATTTTGCTGCCATTTGCTGCCCTCTAGCCCTTTCCATGACTTTTTTACAGGCATTTTAGTGCTCAAAAGTTCAGGCCCCTATTGACTTCAATGGGGTTCGGGGTCAAGTTCGGGTCCCGAACTCAAACTTTTTTGTAAAGTTCGGCCGAACCCGTCGAACCAGAATATCCAGGTGTCCACTCAACTTTATTCTGCTGCTTTTCCTGAGTGTAGGTTATGCTTCTGCAGCTGTGCCTGAGTGTAGGATATGCTTCTGCAGCTGTACCTGAATGTAGGATATGCTTCTGCTTCTGTGCCTGAGTGCAGGGTATGCTTCTGCAACTGTGCCTGAGTGCATGTTATGTTCTGCAACTGTGCCTGAGTGCATGTTATGTTCTGCAACTGTGCCTGAGTGCATGTTATGTTCTGCAGCTGTGCCTTAGTTCATTTTATGTTCTGCAACTGTCCCTGAGTGCTGAATATGTTTCTGCAGCTGTTCCTGAGTATAAGATATGCTTCTGCAGCTGTGCCTGAGTGTAGGGTATGCTTTTGCAGCTGCACCTGAGTGCAGGGTATGCTTCTGCAGCTGTGCCTGAGTGTAGGATATGCTTCTGCAGCTGTGCCTGAGTGCAGGGTATGCTTCTGAAGCTGTGCCTGAGTGCAGGATATGCTTCTGCAGCTGTGCCTGAGTGCAGGATATGCTTCTGCAGCTGTGCCTGAGTGCAGGATATGCTTCTGCAGCTGTGCCTGAGTGCAGGATATGCTTCTGCAGCTGTGCCTGAGTGCAGGATATGCTTCTGCAGCTGCCCTTGAGTGCATGTTTTGCTCAGCTATTCTTGTAACTCCCCTAAAAGTGAAAGGAGGATTCTTAGAGTTGTAGTTTTAGAACAGCTGGTGTTCCGGAGGTTGCTGATCTGTATTCTACAGCTTTACCTGATTTTGAAGCTGTGCCTGAGTGTGTGTTATGTTCTGCAGCAGTGCCTGAGTGCGTGTTATGTTCTGCAGCTGTGCCTGAGTGTGTGTTATGTTCTGCAGCTGTGCCTGAGTGCGTGTTATGTTCTGCAGCTCTCCCTTAGTGCATGTTTTGTGTCTGAATTTTTATTAAATTCTGCAGCTTTGCTTGAGTGCATGTTATGTTCTGCAACTGTCTCTAAGTGCAGGATTTGCTTCTTCAGCTGTTCCTGAGTGCAGGATATGCTCCTGCAGCTGTTCCTGAGTGCAGGTTATGCTCCTGCAGCTGTTCCTGAGTGCAGGATATGCTTCTGCAGTTGTTCCTGTGTGTAGGATATGCTTCTGCAGCTGCCTTTAAGTGCATGTTTTGCTCAGCTATTCTTGTAACACCCTAAAAGTGAAAGGAGGCTTCTTGGAGTTGTGGTTTCAGAACATCTGGCGTGCCGGAGGTTGCTGATCTCTGTTCTACAGCTTTACCTGATTCTGAAGTTTACCCTGAGTGCGTGTTATGGTGGCCACCCAACGGCTTAGGGAGGGTGGGCAGGGACTGGTGGTCCCCCCCGCCTTTCTTATCCCCTTTTTTGTATTATCTTCCCTGATGCCCGTTTTGCTTAGGCATCTAGGGGTTAATGTAGGGATCCGGTTTGGAGAGGGCATATATGCCACTGTCCCGCCTCTCCTCTTCCTCTTTGAGCGGAAGCGCTTTGTGGATTCCCAGCGCTCTGTCCGCATGAAGATGGCCGCCTCAGATGCCCCCTTGCTGGAGGCTTTGAGGGCGAGAATGGCGGAGGGGGGTGAGGGATGGCTGCGCTCATTTTTGAGCAGCCTCGGTTCCCCTCAGCCTTCCTCCTCCCCTGGCTTGGCGTGCGCCCCTGGGGAGGTAATGTCCGTGGATCCCGGTACTGCGGTGGGGGGCAGGCGGTCTGCTCCGCTCATCCGCCCCCCCGCTAGGTTCGGGCACATTCCCCTCCCTTCATTTCCCCTTACCTTGAATGCTGCGGCCGGCGCTGATGCTTCTCACGCTGGCCAGAAGGTCCCCTGTGCTGCCGAGTCAGTGGTGGCTCCGCCCCTTCTGGTTCCCTCTCCCCTCTTGTCCCGTCCTGCCGCCACTTGTTTAACTGCGGCTTGGAGCGGTGGTTTGGTAATGGGTGCACAGGCCAGCAGCTCCTCCTCCCGGAGTCTCCCCCTCACCCCTCCAGCTTCTCAGCCCTTGGCCCCTCATGTCCCCCAGGGGCAGCTGCAATTAGATGGGGCTCTGCCACCAGCGGCAGTTGTGGAGGTGGCCGCCCCCTTTTCTTATACTGATGATGGGGCGCGGGTGGACCCCCTTTCTGCCCCTGCAGTTAATTCTTACTCTCTGCCGCCCCCCTTCCCCTCCCCCATGGGTCACGCCAGCGCAGGATTCGGTCCAGCTCATCGTCCTCCTCTCCGGAGAGCAGGAGACGCGAACGGCGCGGTTCCCGCAGGCGTCACTCCCGCCGCAGGTCTGGTGGCTCGGCGTGGAGCAGGCGCTCCAGATCCTCCAGATGATGCTCGCCGTCCCCCTCTGAAGGGTCGATGGCTGCGTTGGGGGAGTCTGGTCGAGCAGCACGTTCGCGTCGCAGTGGGCGGTCGCGCCATCATTCATCCAGGGTCCGTTGCCTGGTCCTACGGCGTCTGTTCAGCCTGAGGTTCCGATGCCTGTTGCTCCGGTGATTCCTGTCTCTTCTTCCGGTGAGTACCATTCTGTGGGTGTGTTGGGGGCGGGGGATGCGAATACGGCCGAGTTATTAAAGATGTTGTTAGATCGTTTGCAACAGCCTGCCCAGGTTCAGGGGCCCCCTCCTCCCAGTGTTAAACAGGCGCCCGTTCTGGCGGGGGTGCACAAGGATTCGTGCTATTGCGGGGTTAGCCTTCTTGGGGCCTACCTGGATGAAGCAATTAGGGAGAAGGTATGGGCTAACCAGTATGTGGATGTTTGGTCCCTCATATCGGTTGACCAACACACGGTGGACAAGGAGAGGCGTTTCTCGGATAGACCTTCTGAGCGTAGACCCCGGGTGGCCAAGACCATGAACAATTGGTTGCAGGCCTTTTCTGTTTTGGGTTGTGTTATGGGACAGCGTCATCCTGAGCGATGTTCCGAGCTGTTCGTCTATCAGGATATTTTTTATAGTGCCTATAAATCGCACGGGGGCAGTGCCTGGTGGCGGTACGATGAGGAGTTTCGTCGTCGGTTGGCGTTACATCCGGAGATTGGGTGGGGGGTGAAGGCTACGGATGTGTGGTTGAGGTTAATGGTTGCGCAGGGGCCCTCTCCCTTTCCAGCGGCGGCCGTTGGTTCAGGGGGATCACCTTCCCATGGACCGGTGGCCGCCCGCCACCCCGGGACTTGTTGGTTATTTAACAAGGGGAACTGCAGGTTTGCCGGGTTGTGTAGATTGAAGCATGAGTGCTCCGCCTGTGGCGGCCGTCACCCCGCTGGTAAGTGCTCCCGCCCCGCAGTTAAGCCTTCCAAACAGTTTGAGCAAGGGGGATTTAAGGACCCCGGTGAGCGTGGCAGAGATGGGCCTCTGGTTAGACAGGTACCCCAATAAACAGGCTGCTGCTCAACTCCGGTTTGGTTTTTCCTTTGGGTTTTTTATCCCTTTTGCTCTTAACCGCTCCCCGGTTTTTTCGAATAACTTGAAATCCGCCCGGGAGCTACCAGAGGTTCTTAGGGACAAGGTCTATAAGGAGGTTTCATTGGGTAGGATTAAGGGTCCGTTTGATGTGTTACCATTCCCTAATTTGCGGGTCTCCCCGCTTGGCGTGGTCCCTAAGAAAGAACCGGGTAAGTTCAGGTTGATTCATCATTTGTCCCACCCGAAGGGTTCGTCAGTTAATGATGCCATTAGTCCGGAGGATGCCTCGGTGTCTTACGTCTCCTTTGACCGTGCGGTTGCGTTGGTCAGGGAAGCGGGCAAGGGGGCTCTCCTGGCCAAGTCGGATATTGAATCGGCTTTCCGTCTGCTCCCTGTTCACCTTGATTGTTTTCATTTACTAGGTTGCTGTGTAGACGGTAAGTTTTACTATGATACCTGTCTCCCTATGGGTTGTTCCATTTCATGTCATTATTTTGAGTTGTTTGGTTCTTTTCTGGAATGGGTCGTCCGTTATGAGTCGGGCTCTACGTCAGTTTTGCATTATTTGGATGACTTTCTTTTTGTTTCTCCAGGATCTGGGGATGGTTGCTTGTTATTGCTGAATCTGTTTTTGGAGAGAATGGCTCAGTTTGGGGTTCCGATTTCCATGGAGAAAACAGAAGGCCCGGTCGCGTGTTTGTCGTTTCTGGGTATTGAGATTGACACAGTTGATATGGTTTTTCGGTTGCCACGTGATAAGCTTCAGAAGCTTGTGGATTTGATTGATGGGTTCTTAGCAGTCAAGAAGGTTACCCTCCTACAGCTGCAGTCTCTTTTGGGCCTCTTGTGCTTTGCTTCTAGGTTGATGCCCATGGGCCGTGTTTTTGCCCGGCGTTTGTCTTTAGCTACCAGGGGTGTGCAGTCTCCCCGTCATCGCATTCGGATCACTGCGTCACTGAAGGAGGACTTGCGGGTCTGGAGGGATTTTCTACAATCTTTCAATGGTCATACCTGTTACATGTCTGAGGTTACCCCTAATTCTGAACTGTCCCTGTTTTTCGGATGCTTCCGGGTCATGTGGTTTTGGTACGATTTTGGGGGTGGAATGGTGTGCAGGTGAGTGGCCTGACACTTGGCGATCCTCTGGTTTGTGCAAGAACCTCACGTTATTGGAGTTGTTCCCGATTATTGTGTCGGTGGAGTTGTGGGGGGACCGGTTGGCCAATAAGCATGTTTCTTTTTGGACGGACAATTTGAGTGTGGTTTATGCTGTTAACAGCTTGTCTTCCTCTTCCCTCCCGGTTCTGGCTTTGCTTCGTCATCTCGTACTTCGGTGCCTCTAATGTAATATCTATTTTAGGGCTCGTCATGTTCCAGGTGTTGATAATAAGATTGCTGATGCTCTTTCCCGTTTTCGTTGGCAGGATTTCAGGTCCTTTCTCCCGGGAGCGGCAGGAAATGCCCGTCGTACCTGTGGGACCTGGTGGACAGGAGCTGATGTCGCTGGTCAGATCATCGGTTTCCCCGGCTACTTGGCAGGCGCATGGTAAGGCGTGGGATGAGTGGTTGGGAATGGTGAATGGCAGAGACGTGGTTTCCCGAGTTGACCTACGATTGGAAGTCACAACTGATTGGTTATTGCGCTTGCGTGCTGCGCGCGTTTCTGCAGCGGTCGCGCAACGACGCCTGGCGGGTATCGCCTTTCATTTCAAATTGCACGGCTGGGTAGATGTGACCAAGCAGTTTATTATCCGTCAGGCTCTGAGGGGTTGGAGGAAGGAGTTTGTCTCTCGGGAGAGCCATGAGACCGATCTCGTTTAACTTGCTAGGTAGGCTTCTTACCAGGCTTCCTGAAGTTTGCGCATCGCCTTTTGAAACAGCGTTGTTCTCGTGTAGTTTTAGCATAGCCTTCTTTGCGGCCCTGCGGTTGGGAGAGTTGGTTGCCCCCTCTTGTAGCAAACCAGGGGGCCATTCTGGTCAGGACATGGTGTTAGGCAGTGATTCTTTGAGGATTCGGGTCAGGCGGTCTAAGACGGACCAGTTTGGCAGGGGTGCCTGGATTCCTCTATATCCGATGTCGGGTATTTCTTGCCCTGTCTGGCTGGTGGGTAGCTATAGTTCAGTTCTCCCGGAGAGCTGTAATTTCTTTGCGCATGCGGATGGTTCTCCCTTGACCAAATTCCAGTTCACCCGGGTTTTGCGGTCTTGTTTGGAATTAGTTGGTGTAAATCCCAGGGAATTCGGTACTCATTCATTCCGCATTGGGGCTGCTACGGAAGCGGCCAGGGCAGGTTTACCCGAATCGGAGGTTATGAGAATTGGCAGGTGGAAGTCAGCTTGCTTTGCAAGGTATATTAGACCGGACCTTCTGTTATAAAAAAAAAAAAGGGAATTATATTTATATATGTATACTGTACTTGTACGATGTTTTGTTAATATAGCTGCTTTATTTGCAGGTGTCTCTTGGTTTTGTATGACGTTTGCTTGGTGCTAACTCTATTTTCTTGCAGGTCCTGGGCATCCGGCTGTATGGATTATTGGCCATTCGTATGTTTTCTGGGCGGCCCAGAGAGCTGATTGCCGGCCTGGTGGGAGGTCCCTCGGCTTCCGTGAAGTAGATGTATCCTGGAGAGGAATCCGGGGTTTGCGATGGGCTCAGCTCCTGTCTCAAGTGGTCGAAATTGGTTCGCAGGCCAGTAGCCCGGTTATTCTGGTTTTACATGCAGGGGGGAACGATATGGGTTCTGTTCCCCTGGTGGAATTGTTGACCCTCATTAGGTCCGATTTGGAGCGTTTCCCTTCCTTTTTTCGTGAAGTGGTCCTGGTATGGTCCGAGGTTGTCCCTCGTGTTGTATGGCAGGGTGGGGAGGCGGTCGAGAGGTGTAGGAGGACGATTAATGCCCGTATTTCCCGTTTTGTCAGGTCCCGGGGTGGTGTGGTGGTCAGACACCGGCAGCTTGAAGGCGATAACCGTTCATTAACCACCTCAGCCCCTATGGCTTAAACACCCTGAAAGACCAGGCCACTTTTTACACTTCTGACCTACACTACTTTCACCGTTTATTGCTCGGTCATGCAACTTACCACCCAAATGAATTTTACCTCCTTTTCTTCTCACTAATAGAGCTTTCATTTGGTGGTATTTCATTGCTGCTGACATTTTTTACTTTTTTTGTTATTAATCGAAATTTAACGATTTTTTTGAAAAAAAATGACATTTTTCACTTTCAGTTGTAAAATTTTGCAAAAAAAAACGACATCCATATATAAATTTTTCTCTAAATTTATTGTTCTACACGTTTTTGATTAAAAAAAAATGTTTGGGTAAAAAAAAAAAATGGTTTGGGTAAAAGTTATAGCGTTTACAAACTATGGTACAAAAATGTGAATTTCCGCTTTTTGAAGCAGCTCTGACTTTCTGAGCACCTGTCATGTTTCCTGAGGTTCTACAATGCCCAGACAGTACAAACACCCCACAAATGACCCCATTTCGGAAAGTACACACCCTAAGGTATTCACTGATGGGCATAGTGAGTTCATAGAACCTTTTATTTTTTGTCACAAGTTAGCGGAAAATGATGATTTTTTTTTTCTTACAAAGTCTCATATTCCACTAACTTGTGACAAAAAATAAAAAGTTCTATGAACTCACTATGCCCATCAGTGAATACCTTGGGGTGTCTTCTTTCCAAAATGGGGTCACTTGTGGGGTAGCTATACTGCCCTGGCATTCTAGGGGCCCAAATGTGTGGTAAGGAGTTTGAAATCTAATTCTGTAAAAAATGGCCAGTGAAATCCGAAAGGTGCTCTTTGGAATGTGGGCCCCTTTTCCCACCTAGGCTGCAAAAAAGTGTCACACATGTGGTATCTCCGTACTCAGGAGAAGTTGGGGAATGTGTTTTGGGGTGTAATTGTACATATACCCATGCTGGTTGAGATAAATATCTTGGTCAAATGCCAACTTTGTATAAAAAAATGGGAAAAGTTGTCTTTTGCCAAGATATTTCTCTCACCCAGCATGGATATATGTAAAATGACACCCCAAAACACATTCCCCAACTTCTCCTGAATACGGAGATACCACATGTGACACTTTTTTGCAGCCTAGGTGGGCAAAGGGGCCCTCATTCCAAAGAGCACCTTTCGGATTTCACTGGTCATTTTTTACAGAATTTGATTTCAAACTCCTTACCACACATTTGGGCCCCTAGAATGCCAGGGCAGTATAACTACCCCACAAGTGACCCCATTTTGGAAAGAAGACACCCCAAGGTATTCGCTGATGGGCATAGTGAGTTCATGGAAGTTTTTATTTTTTGTCTATATGGGGTGATCACCACAGTCATTGATCACGCCCCTGTAAGGCTCCATTCAGACGTCCGTATGCGTTTTGCGGATCCGATCCATCTATCAGTGGATCCGTAAAAATCATGCGGACATCTGAATGGAGCTTTACAGGGGGGTGATCAATGACAGGGGGGTAATCAATGACAGGGGGGTGATCAGGGAGTCTATATGGGGTGATCACCACAGTCATTGATCACGCCCCTGTAAGGCTCCATTCAGACGTCCGTATGCGTTTTGCGGATCCGATCCATCTATCAGTGGATCCGTAAAAATCATGCGGACATCTGAATGGAGCTTTACAGGGGGGTGATCAATGACAGGGGGGTAATCAATGACAGGGGGGTGATCAGGGAGTCTATATGGGGTGATCACCACAGTCATTGATCACGCCCCTGTAAGGCTCCATTCAGACGTCCGTATGCGTTTTGCGGATCCGATCCATCTATCAGTGGATCCGTAAAAATCATGCGGACATCTGAATGGAGCTTTACAGGGGGGTGATCAATGACAGGGGGGTAATCAATGACAGGGGGGTGATCAGGGAGTCTATATGGGGTGATCACCACAGTCATTGATCACGCCTCTGTAAGGCTCCATTCAGACGTCCGTATGCGTTTTGCGGATCCGATCCATCTATCAGTGGATCCGTAAAAATCATGCGGACATCTGAATGGAGCTTTACAGGGGGGTGATCAATGACAGGGGGGTAATCAATGACAGGGGGGTGATCAGGGAGTCTATATGGGGTGATCAGGGGTGATCAAGGGTGATTAAGGGTGAATAAGGGGTTAATAAGTGACAGGGGGGGGGTGTAGTGTAGTGGTGCTTGGTGCAACATATTACTGAGCTGCCTGTGTCCTCTGGTGGTCGATCCAAACAAAGGTGACCACCAGAGGACCAGGTAGCAGGTATATTAGACGCTGTTATCAAAACAGCGTGTAATATACCTGTTAGGGGTTAAAAAAATCACATCTCCAGCCTGCCAGCGAACGATCGCCGCTGGCAGGCTGTAGATCCACTCTCTTACCTTCCGTTCCTGTGAGCGCGCGCGCCTGTGTGCGCGCGTTCACAGGAAATCTCGGCCATCGCGAGATGACGCGTATATGCGTCGCTGAGCGCAGGGCTGCCACCTCCGGAACGCGAATCTGCGTTAGGCGGTCCGGAGGTGGTTAATGAGGCCCGATGGGGTGCATCTGACAGATATAGGCTTGGATATTTTCCTTTCAGGTCTTCAGGATGGGGTTGAGCAGGCCATGTTTTTGTTGGGTGGTGGTCAGAGCCCCGTTTGAGGGCGGTTCTCCTCCGTGGCGGCAAGTTATTACATCATAAAGGTGTTGGAGGAAAATGGGCGGATCCGCCCGCTGGGAGACCAGCGGCTGGTGGAGAGCACGGTTCAAGGTTATGTTTTTTTGCCGTTTGAATAAAGCTGTGGCCGATTACCACCCAACAAAATAAAGGGTTAAAAGTTGAACGGTGTCAGTGTCGTTATTTAAGGGTTTAGATGGGGTTGGTATGCGGGGCCAGAGGAAGGGTTGGAGTTACCCCCTTCCCCATTCCTGATGGTGCCAACAGTCTGGTGACCACCCGACGGCTTAGGGATGGTGGGCAGGGACTGGTGGTCTCCCCCCCCCTTTCTTATCCCCTTTTTTGTATTATCTTCCCTGGTGCCCGTTTTGCTTAGGCATCTAGGGGTTAATGTAGGGATCCGGTTTGGAGAGGGGGCGGGCGTCCAGGAGGGCATATATGCCACTGTCCCGCCTCTCCTCTTCCTCTTTGAGCGGAAGCGCTTTGTCCCTCCCTCCCTCCCCTGTGAGTTGGTAGTGTGGTGCCTCGTTCGAATGGTGTGTTTATACGTGGTTCAAGGGAACGGTTATATAGGCAAAGTGCCTCTTTGGAATTTCTAAAAGTCACAGCTGGCAGCAAGTTATTACATCATAAAGGTGTTGGAGGAAAATGGGCGGATCCGCCCGCTGGAGACCAGAGGCTGGCGGAGAGCCCGGTTCAAGGTTATGTTTTTTTGCCATTTGAATAAAGCTGTGGCGGATTACCACCCAACAAAATAAAGGGTTAAAGGTTGAACGGTGTCAGTGTCGTTATTGAAGGGTTTAGATGGGGTTGGTATGCGGGGCCAGAGGAAGGGTTGGAGTTACCCCCTTCCCCATTCCTGATGGTGCCAACAGTCTGTTCTGCAGCTGTGCTTGAGAGCATGTTATGTTCTGCAACTCTGCCCAAGTGCGTGTTATGTTCTGCAGCCGTGTCTGAGTTTGTGTTATATTCTGCAACTGTCCCTGAGTGCAGGATATGCTTCTGCAGTTGTTCCTGTGTGTAGGATATGCTTCTGCAGCTGCCTTTAAGTGCATGTTTTGCTCAGCTATTCTTGTAACACCCTAAAAGTGAAAGGAGGCTTCTTGGAGTTGTGGTTTCAGAACATCTGGCGTGCCGGAAGTTGCTGATCTCTGTTCTACAGCTTTACCTGATTATGAAGTTTACCCTGAGTGCGTGTTATGTTCTGCAGCTGTTCTTGAGAGCATGTTATGTTCTGCAGCTGTGTCTGAGTACATGTTATGTTCTGCAAATGTCCCTGAGTGCAGTATATGCTTCTGCAGCTGTCCCTGAGTGCAGGATATGCTTCTGCAGCTGTCCCTGGGTGCATGTTTTGCTCAGCTATTCCTGTAACTCCCCTAAAAGTGAAAGGAGGTTTCTTAGAGTTGTATTTTCACACAGCTGGCGTGCCAGTCAGGCCGGACAGGAGCGCAGCGGTGGGGGAGGACGTGCATGAAGGGGCTTGGCGGTGAAGGACAGGTGAGGAAAGGGTCAATTGTGAGTGGGGGCGGGATCGGAAGAGAGGCGCGAGTTGCTAGGGCGGCGGGGGGCGAGGCCAGAGGTGAGACTGAGGAAGAAGGCGGAAGTAAGAGCAGTGTGGCCAGGAGACTGAATCGGACGGACTGTATCATGTCGGCGCCTGTGATGACGGTGGAGGAGATGCTGGAGAGGTTGCGGAGAGAAGCGGAGGTGCGGGGGCCTGGCTGGCTGCAGGAGCAGGTTGGTGCGTGCATAGTTTCACCTGCTCCTGTGGCTACCCCCAATGTTCGGGCTGCCCGGCCGCGGCGGAGTATTCCACTGGCGCGCCTAAGCCCTGAAGTCACCCCCCCGGGCCCGGCGCCGAGTAGGGAGCCCCCCTGTGGACCCTCAGCGGCGGAGAGCAGCCGCTCAGCCTTCTGCGAGCCGCTCTCGCCGTGGGAGGAATCCCGATACACGGCGGGGCCCTGTGAGGAGTGGGACGCCCCTTCCCCCGCTCCCTGTGGCTGGGCAACTGGATTCGGGACCAGGAACGGTGGACCGGCCCAGTCCCTCCTTCAGCGGGCGGTCCACTCGGCTTTTAGACGACATCCGTGTTCCTCGGGCTGCACTGGTGGTGGACGAATACCAGCGCAGGTCCAGAGAAGATTTGAGCAGTGTGGAAGAAGGTCCCCTTGCAGTGGTGGAGGCCGCGGTCTCGTCCCGGTGTCCGTCCAGTGTGGTGCAGAGGGTCGTGCAAGTGGTCCAGGAGGAGCAGCCGTCGACGTCCAGGAGCTATGACGGTGAAGTGTCCGTGCGGCAGGAGTCAGGATCTACGGCAGCGGGAGTCACAGCGCCCGTGGTGCCTGGTGAGATTGCTTGGGGCTCCATGTTAGCGCAGGGTTTCCCGGTTGGTGGGGGGGGGACCATGGGTGATTTTAGTAAGGGTTTGGGGCAGTTTTTGGGGGGATTGGCGGGATGGTTGTCAGGTATGGGGGCTGGCGCAGGGTCTCCGTTGCCGTGGTGGGGAGTGGTGCCAGTGTCATGGGCTGGTACGCAGGTGGCTGCGGCGGGGTTGGGGTCGGTGTCAGTGGAGACGCAGGCTGGGGGAGATGAGGAGGTGCAGAGGTTGAATGATAGGGCTCGTGGTGAGGTGTATGTGTGCTTTGAGGGGCCGCTGGGGGCTCATTTGAAGCAAGAAGTGAGGGAAAAGATCTGGAAGGGTGAGTACGTGGAGATATTCTCGCTGCTCCCATTACAAAGGTTTAATCTGGATAGGGGTAAGAAGGACGAGGGAAAAAAAGAGGAGGAGGATAAGCGGCGGCACCGATTGATCCCACGTACCTTTGCTAATTGGCTTCACGCGTTTGCCATATTAGCAAGTGTCACTGGGGAAAGGTCTCCGGAATGTTGTTCGGCGCTTTTTTGCTACCAGGACGCTATTGGGGAAGCTTATAGGGTTTATGGTGGTGTGGGTTGGCTCCGGTACGATGAGCAGTTCCGGCAGCGTAAGGTGGTGAGGCCCGATATCCGGTGGGATCATAAGGATATTGGGTTGTGGTTGAGGGTGACGGCGCCTCCTAGAGCTGGGCAGTCCTTTCGGGGGGAGTCCGGAGGGTCATCCCCGGGTGCGTTGGCAGCGGCATCGGCAAAAGTGTTGTGTTTCCTTTTCAATGAAGGAAATTGCAGATTTGGGGCCAAGTGCAAATTTAAGCACGAGTGCTCGGGGTGTGGGGGAGCCCATGGAGCTAACCGTTGTTTCAAAGGGGGAAGGAATAGGGGGGGTGATGGTACTGGAAAAGGGACGGACGCCGGTGCGGGTGGAAGAGATCCAGGTGTTCCTAGATAGATATCCGGATCGGGTTGCGGCTGGTTTGTTGGGGGATGGTTTTAGGTTTGGTTTTCGTATTCCATCGGTTGTTACGGCGGGGCCTATGGTTCCTAAGAATCTTAGGTCTGCGCTTGTTCACGCGGAAGTAGTGGCGGAGAAGCTGAGGAAGGAAGTGGAGTTGGGGCGGATGGCGGGTCCATTCAAGGAGCCGCCGATTAGGGGGTTGAGGGTGTCTCCGCTAGGGGTGGTGCCGAAGAAAGAGCCGAACAAGTTTCGGCTCATTCATCACTTGTCTTATCCGAAAGGTGCGTCGGTCAATGATGGTATAGATCCTGAACTTTGTTCGGTGGTCTACACTTCATTTGTTGCGGCTGTAAAATGGGTGAGGCGGTTGGGGCAGGGGGCGTTGATGGCTAAGGTTGATGTGGAGGCGGCTTTTCGCTTGCTTCCGGTGCACGTGGAGAGCATGGGATTGTTGGGCTGTTTTTGGGATGGGGAATATTTTGTGGATAGGTGCTTGCCGATGGGGTGCTCTCTTTCGTGTGCGTATTTTGAGACCTTTAGCTCGTTTCTAGAATGGGTAGTGGTGGAAGTTTCAGGTTGTTCATCCGTTATCCATTATTTAGACGATTTTTTATGTTTGGGGGCGGCGAATTCACGGGTTTGTTCTTTGTTGCTGCATACGGTGCAGTCGGTTTTTGCGCGCTTTGGGGTACCGTTGGCGCGGGAGAAGACGTTGGGTCAGGTGACGGAATTGTGTTTTTTGGGGATTGTTATAGATACGGAACTGATGGAGTGTAGGCTTCCCCAGGATAAGTTGGTGGATTTGCGTCAGGAGATTGATAGGGCCATTGGGAGGGAGAAGATTAGGTTGCGGGAGTTGCAGTCATTGTTAGGTAAATTGAATTTTGCGTGTCAAATTATGCCTATGGGTAGAATTTTCTGTAGAAGGTTGGCCGCGGCTACGGCAGGGGTATCGGCGCCGTATCATTTTATCAGGTTACGAAAGGAGTTAAAAGGGGATTTGAGGGTGTGGGCGGAGTTTTTGGGTCAGTACAATGGCAGGTCTTTGGTGATGGCGGAGTTGTGTGATAGCGTGGATTTTGAGTTATATACGGACGCGTCGGGGGGGGGGGGGTTTGGGGCCTATTGCCAGGGACAATGGTGTGCAGGCGTGTGGCCAGATTCGTGGGTAAGTCGTGGGTGGGTGAAGAACATGGCCTTGTTAGAACTTTTTCCCATTGTAATGGCGGTGGTGTTGTGGGGCGAGAAATTGGAAAACAGGAGGGTGCGCTTTCATTGTGGGGGTGGTTCAGGCTATCAACAGTTTGTCCGCATCTTCCCGCCGGTGGTTAGGCTGTTACAGTTTTTGGTATTGCGATGTTTGTCGATTAACGTGTGGTTGGTGGCAGAACATGTGGCTGGAGTGGCTAATTCAGTGGCGGATTCTCTTTCTCGTTCACAGTGGGAGCGGTTCCGGCTTCTTGTGCCAGAAGCGGAGGTGGAGGGTCTGGAGTGTCCGCCGTGGCTGTGGGCGATCCTGGAGGAGAAGTGATGGGGTTGTTGAGGGATTCGTTGAGTCCGGGTACTTGGAGGGAGTATGGTAAGGCGTGGACGACCTGGGAAACGTGGAATGGGACTTGTGGTGCTGGTGGAGGTGATGGTGATGTGAGGTTGTTGATGTTGTTGGGGCAGTTGAAGAGCGAGGGGTGGTCGGTGTCAAAGGTGAATCATCTTATTTCAGGTTTAGCGTTTGGTTTTAAGTTGCGGGGGTTACCGGATTTGACTAAGATTTTTTTGGTGCGGCAGGTTTTGAAGGGTTGGCGTAGGGGTGCAGGCAGGGTGCCGGACTGTCGGAGGCCGGTGTCTTTTGAGTTGTTGGTGCAAATGGGTGATAAGGTGAGTGGTGTTTGTAGTTCAGGGTGGGAGCTGGGGCTGTTTAAGGCTGCGTTTGCTTTGGCGTTTTTCGGGGCTTTCCGCTTGGGGGAGTTGGTGTGTGACAGTGTTAGGAGAGCGGGGGGGCTTAGGAGTGAGGATATCGAGTTGGTGGGGGATAGGTTGCATGTCCGGATTCGCAGGTCAAAGACGGATCAGGAGGGTAGGGGGCAGCGTTTTACGTTGTTTTCAGTGCCGGGGTGTAGTATGTGCCCAGTGAGGTGTGCAGGGTCGTATGGTGCGGGTCTGCAGAGTAACGAGGTTCCGTTTCTGAGGCATGAGGATGGTTCCTTTTTGTCTAGGTTTCAGTGTCTGGCGGTCTTTAAAAAATGTTTAAAGGTTTTGGGGGTGCCGGTCAAGGATTATTCTGGTCATTCATTCAGAATTGGTGCAGCAACTGAGGCAGCCAGGTTGGGCGCTAGTGAGGAGGTGATTAGGAGGATTGGGCGTTGGGAGTCGGTACGTTTTAAATCGTATGTGCGGCCTGCATTGTTGTAGAGTACGGCGGTAGGTAAGTGGTGTTGATTTTGTTCTTTTGTGTTCACAGGTCGAATGACGGCGGCGTTGGTGTGGATTTTGGGGCACTCCTATGTGTTCTGGGGTGCGATCAGAGCGGATGTGAGGCCGAGCGGGCGACAGTTGGGTGTTAGTCCGGAGTTGGCTACGGTCAGGTGGTTAGGCGTCAGAGGTATGTTGTGGGGCGGAGTGTTGCGGGAGGTGCATCATTTCGTTCGGTTGTATCATCCTCCTGATGTGTTGGTTTTGCATGTGGGGGGGAATGATTTAGGCAAGCGTCCTTTTAGGGAATTGGTTCGGGACGTCAAGTTTGACTTGCTCAGGATCTGGGCGTTGTTTCGGGGGTGATCATAGTCTGGTCTGACATTGTTCCGCGGAAGGCGTGGAGGGGTGCAAGGTTAGTGGATAAAGGTAAATAGAGCAGTGGGCCGGTTTATGGCGAGGAATGGCGGTTTGGTGGTGCGGCACGAGGTATTGGAGAAGGGTGAGGGTGCATTTTGGAGAGCAGATGGGGTGCACCTGAATGCGGTAGGTGCGGATTTGTGGGCTCTGGGGCTCCAGAGTGGTGTGGAAATAGCTTTGCGTATGTGGAGGGACGCGCAGGGTTGAGGTGGTCAAGCTGCGCGTTCTTGGAGGCGGGGGAGGTCCTTGAAGTGGAGGAATATGGTGGTACCTGAGGATGGGAGGGCCCCGCGGGAGGGGCTGGACTCTCATTGAGGAGCTGGTAGGAACTAATTACGTGTCCATCAGTTGCTGCCTCCTAGCTGGGTTCAACGGCTGGGGGCAAGATGGAGACGCAGGTGTTCCAGTGTTTATAAAGTTATTGGGGCTTCTAGGACCTCCCTCGTCATTGGTTAACTTATGTTATATTTATGTTGTATTTATTTAATAAACGGCTGCTGTGGCCGATTAAATCCAAGCAGTGGTGTGTTGTTTTTATTTCTATGGGTTAGGGTGAGGGGTGGGGGGTATGGGATGGGTAGGCTAATGGGACTGAACAAATAGCCAATGCCCTCTTCAAGTCAGGCCGGACAGGAGCGCAGCGGTGGGGGAGGACGTGCATGAAGGGGCTTGGCGGTGAAGGACAGGTGAGGAAAGGGTCAATTGTGAGTGGGGGCGGGATCGGAAGAGAGGCGCGAGTTGCTAGGGCGGCGGGGGGCGCGGCCAGAGGTGAGACTGAGGAAGAAGGCGGAAGTAAGAGCAGTGTGGCCAGGAGACTGAATCGCCCACCCGCCCGTCCCTATTGGAAGTGGAAGTTGGTGAGGGTTGGTGTTGTTATATGTCGCGGCAGTCGTGGAGGCGGGGGAGGTCCTTGAAGTGGAGGAATATGGTGGTACCTGAGGATGGGAGGGCCCCGCGGGAGGGGCTGGACTCTCATTGAGGAGCTGGTAGGAACTAATTACGCGTCCATCAGTTGCTGCCTCCGAGCTGGGTTCAACGGCTGGGGGCAAGATGGAGACGCAGGTGTTCCAGTGTTTATAAAGTTATTGGGGCTTCTAGGACCTCCCTCGTCATTGGTTAACTTATGTTATATTTATGTTGTATTTATTTAATAAACGGCTGCTGTGGCCGATTAAATCCAAGCAGTGGTGTGTTGTGTTTATTTCTATGGGTTAGGGTGAGGGGTGGGGGTTAAGGGATGGGTAGGCTAATGGGACTGAACAAATAGCCAATGCCCTCTTCATGAGGTTGCTGATCATTTTTCTACAGCTTTACATGATTCTGCAGCAGTGCCTGAGTGTGTGTTATGTTCTGCAGCTGTGCCTGAGTGCGTATTATATTCTGCAGCTGTGCCTGAGTGCGTGTTATATTCTGCAGCTGTGCCTGAGTGCGTGTTATATTCTGCAGCTGTGCCTGAGTGCGTGTTATATTCTGCAGCTGTGCCTGAGTGCGTGTTATATTCTGCAGCTGTGCCTGAGTGCGTGTTATATTCTGCAGCTGTGCCTGAGTGCGTGTTATATTCTGCAGCTGTGCCTGAGTGCGTGTTATATTCTGCAGCTGTGCCTGAGTGCGTATTATATTCTGCAGCTGTGCCTGAGTGCGTGTTATGTTCTGCAGCTGTGCCTGAGTGCGCGTTATGTTCTGCAGCTGTGCCTGAGTGCGTGTTATATTCTGCAGCTGTGCCTGAGTGCGTTATGTTCTGCAGCTGTGCCTGAGTGCGTGTTATGCTCTGCAGCTGTGCCTGAGTGCATGTTATATTCTGCAGCTGTGCCTGAGTGCGTGTTATGCTCTGCAGCTGTGCCTGAGTGCATGTTATATTCTGCAGCTGTGCCTGAGTGCATGTTATGCTCTGCAGCTGTGCCTGAGTGTGTGTTATATTCTGCAGCTGTGCCTGAGTGCATGTTATGTTCTACAACTGTCCTTGAGTGCAGTATATGCTTCTGAAGCTGTGCCCTGAGTGCAGGATATGCTTCTGCAGCTGTTCCTGAGAAGTGATGAACGAACATCGGACGTGACGGTTTGCGATCAAATATTCACGAACCGCAAGTTCACGGCGGCCCCCATTCACTTTAAAGGCAGGCGAACCTGGAATACCTTCAGGCCATTTTTGCAGCCACCAAATACTTACTAGAAGTGCACAAATCGTCCCACAACATGGACAGTGACATACCAGATGTATTGTTCAAATTTGCGATCTCCTTTCATTATTTTTTTCAATGTGAAATATCTGCAATGTAATTTTCGCCTATGCAAAAGCGCAAAATATGCGCGGCCTACTACAGCAACTGGGTTTCCACCAGACCGAAGCTGCGATCAGAAAGGATGGTTAGCAACTTTTTTCGTGACGTTGAGGAAGAATTTCTGATCACTATAAGTAATTTGACATTAAAGCAGTGTATTTGATTACATTTCACATGCATGTTATAACAATCGCTGTATATTCAGATTGAGTGTTTAAAAAAAGCACCATTGCGAAAATCCCTAATGATGCGATTTATTTTTTCACGGTACACACAAGGTCTCATGAGATATTAGTGATTGGTGCACTAAGTATTTGATGTGAGAACTTGCCATTCCACTACAGGCCCCAAAAATTGGGCGTTCACCTGACAGCAAAGAACTTTGGATTCTGTGGCTAGAGGTACATTAGGCGCTCACAGGAAAAATATGTAACTGCTATATCTCTATATGACAGCTGTCCCAGCACACTCAGCTCTGCTATATCTCTATATATGAGCAGCTGTCATGTGTATAGATGTACACTTAGCCAGCTATAACAGTAGAAGTCTCATATTTTTTTTCAGTCAGCAGCAAGGCTGCTCTTATGGTCTTGTGGTTAGGTGCTTTGCCTCTGATACATAAGGTACTGGGTTCAAATCCCAGCAGAAACTTTTCTGAAATACAAGCACTGACTCCATATATGGACATACAGGGCGGGACACAGGAAGAGGCTGCATCGCATCGCTGACATGGAGGTAAGTAGAAGTGTTTATAATTTTTTTTAATACCCGACTGTTACTGCCATGGGGGGTGCGGGGGGCACTTGATACTGGCACATGGGGGGAGGTGGAGAGAGGCACCTGATACTGGCACATGGGGGGGAGGGGTTGGTACCTGATACTGGCACATGGAGGGGGAGGGAGAGAGGCACTTGATACTGACACCTGGGGGGGAGAGAGGCACCTGATACTGGCACCTGGGGGGGAGAGAGGCACCTGATACTGGCACATGGGGGGGAGAGGGGTTGGTACCTGATACTGGCACATGGGGGGGAGGGAGAGAGGCACTTGATACTGGCACTTTTTTTGTGGGGGGGATGGCACTATGAAACTGGGACATGGGGGGAGGAGAGAGGCACTTGATACTGGCATGTGGGGGGGGGGGGTTGGCACTTGATACTGGCACATGGGTGGGTTTGGCACTATGATACTGGCACATGGGGGGAGAGAGGCACTTGATACTGGCACTTTTTTGGGGGGAAGGAGATGGCACTATGATACTGGGACATGGGGGAGAAGAGAGAGGCACTTGATACTGGCACATGGGGGGGTTTGGCACTATGATACTGGCACATGGGGGGTGGGAAGGAGAGAGTCACTTGATACTGGCACATTGGGGGGGGGTGGCACTATGATACTGGGACATGTGGGGGGAGGAGAGAGGCACTTGATACTGGCACATGATGGGGGGGCATCTATGGGGACACTTACTGGCACATTATTGGGCGGCATTATGGGGGACACTAGGCCGGCAGCCTGTCAGAGGCCGGACACTGAGGCGCATCTATTGAGGCAATATATATGGGGCATTTTATACTGGTACATTATGGGGGGCACTAGCAGGAAGGGGGAGAGGAGCACTATGGGGGAATTTACTGGGGGCACTATATAGGGGTATTTTATACTGGGA
Source organism: Bufo bufo (assembly GCF_905171765.1). NCBI lineage: Eukaryota > Metazoa > Chordata > Amphibia > Anura > Bufonidae > Bufo > Bufo bufo. Next base: position 297,278,475 of record NC_053391.1, read on the forward strand.
CATTATGGGGCACTATGGGGACATTAGCTCAACTGGGGGCATTACAAGGGGGTATTTTTGCATTGTCACATTATAAGGAGAATTATTACTACTGGCGGGGGGCATTATAGTGGGCTTTATTACTCCCCCATGGTATGACCCCCTAGTAGCAGCACCAGCCTCCCCCTGCTCTGCTATCCCTCTGCCCCTTCTCCAAATCCTTATTATGAAATCTTTCTCATTAGGATAAAGCACAACATCAGCTCTGCCGAGCCCCCGGCCAAAGTGTGGAAGTGGTGTCCGAGATCCCCAAGGGCCAAGTAACTGTAAGTTTTCATATGAAATATGTTTATGTTATACACATATAGCATCCACTGTGCCACACAATATACAGTATACCGCTACACTGTGCCAAAGGAGTGGGGTTTACACAGGAGGAGGGAGGTGCGAAGCGCGCTGGAGGGGCCCTTACAAATATTTGCTGTGGGGCCCAGTCACTTCTAGTTACGCCCCTGCCTCGATGGCTTGATCAATGACACGACGCAATGCACGAAAGAAGGCATAATGTACGATGTCACTGATGGCGCACTGGCTGCGACTAACCAGTTTGGTGATCTCATCAAATGGCCGCAAAAGTCTGCATGCGTCGCGCATGAGCAGCCACTGGCACGGTGAAAAAATATATATAAGCTCCCCAGAACCTGTCCTGCCGCAGAGTTCGTACAGGTAGTCATTAACTGCACGTTTCTGCTGGAGCAGCCTATCAAGCATATACAAGGTGGAGTTCCATCGCGTCAGGCAGTCACAAATCAGACATCTGGCGGGCAGGTGGTGTTGCCGCTGAAATGGGCAGAAATTTTCCTGGCCTGCCGCAAGACGTCCTGCACCCCTGGGTATTTGGCAACGAATCGCTGCACGACTAAGTTCAGCACGTGTGTCATTTTGCCCTGTTAAAGCGCGCTCAGCAGATTGACACAGTTGTCGCACACCACTTTACCAACTGTCAAATTGAGCGGGGTTAGCCACTGATCTGCCTGTGACTGCAAAGCTGAAAGGAGTGCAGGAGCGGTGTGGCTCTTGGCTTCCAAGCACAACAGCCACAGCACAGCATGGCAACGTCTCACCTGGCAAGTCAAATAGGTTCTGGGGATCTTGGGGGGCGCAGTGGAAGAGACGGTAGCAGCGGAAAAGGAGGAGTCAGCCGAGGTGGAGAGGGAGGATGGAGTAGGAGGAGGAGAAAAATAGGCAGGTCTGCATGCAATTCATGGCGGTAACACCAAATTTACACGGGTGCCACGGGTGCCACGGGTGGCATGCTTGACGGCCGTCAGAAGGTTCACCCAGTGGGCAGTAAAATTTCTGTACCTTCCCTGCCTGTGTTTGCTAGACAACGTGTCTGTGGTCAGATGTATCTTGGCACCGACACTGTTTGCCAGAGATACACTCACTTGCCGCTGAGTCTGGCCATATAGCTCCGGGATGCCCTTCTGGGAGAAATATTTCCTTCCGGGGACCTTCCATTGCAGTTTTCCAATGGCCACCAATTTTCTAAAGGCCTCTGAGTCCACCAGTTTATATGGCAGTAGTTGGCGGGCTAGCAGTTCTGACAAGCCAGTGGTCAGCCGCTGGGCAAGAGGATTATCAGGCATCATCATCTTTTTTCACTCAAAGATTTGGGGCAAGGAAGCCTGCCTTTTGCCAGATGAACCGACGATGGCACGGTGGAAGGTGGAGTGTAGGATAACTGGGAGTAGAGAGGAGAAGGAGATGAGGCAGGACGGTGAGTGTGGCTTTGTGTGTTCTGACGGTGTTGCTCCAACTGGGCTTGGTCATGGGAGGCCAGGTGCCTTCTTAAGGTGGTCGTCCCTAGGTGAGTGTTGGGCTTACCGCAAATTATGCGTTGACAGCACAGGCTGCAGATGGCAACACTATTGTCAGCAGCAGACACATTAAAAAAAGCCCACACTGCAGAGCCATGTGCCGGCTTCCTGGGAGCGCCAAATGTGACCAAGCATGGTGGATGTTTCGTTCCAGATACATTAGCAGTCTGCTTTTTGCCTCCTGTGCACTGAAAGTCCTGTCTGCTTCTCCTCCCTATCTGCTGCTCCGTCTCTCCCTCTGAACTCCCATCCTCTTCCTCTCTTGTGGGCACCCACGTGACATCCATCGACACGTCATCATCGGATTCAACACCTTCACCACCACTGACATTAGAGATCTCAGAGTAGGCAGCAACAGCGGGGACCACCCCCCTTGGGCTGATCTGGGTACTGTCGTCAGACTGCTGGGTGGCAACCATTGATACCTCCTTCTTCCTGATCAGATGTCAAGAATGGCTGAGCATCGGTAAGGTCTTGGAATGTATGGGAAAATAATTCCTCTGACTCGAGCAGAGGGGATATGGTGGTGGTGTCTTAGGGGGTGCACACAACTGAGAGTGAAGAGGTTGCAGATAGAGAGGATGAGGAGGGTGCAGAAATGGAAGGCTGAGTGAGCCACTCAACCAAGTCTGGTGCGTCCTTTGACGTAATCGCACGCACCTTCTGCAACTTCCCACTTAGGCTCTGGACTGGTTTACCTGCCTGACCCCTACCACCCTTGCGGAATGGCCTGCCTTTTCCTCTGCCTGTCATTTTCAAAATAGCCCTGTGACGAAACTCCCTATATAAGAGCAGTATTTGTGGAAGAAGGTACAGTACAGACCAAAAGTTTGGACACACCTTCTCATTCAAAGAGTTTTCTTTATTTTCATGACTATGAAGGCATCAAAACTATGTGGAATTATATACATAACATGTGGAATTATATACATAACAAACAAGTGTGAAACAACTGAAAATATGTCATATTCTAGGTTCTTCAAAGTAGCCACCTTTTGCTTTGATTACTGCTTTGCACACTCTTGGCATTCTCTTGATGAGCTTCAAGAGGTAGTCCCCTGAAATGGTCTTCCAGCAGTCTTGAAGGAGTTCCCAGAGATGCTTAGCACTTGTTGGCCCTTTGGCCTTCACTCTGCGGTCCAGCTCACCCCAAACCATCTTGATTGGGTTCAGGTCCGGTTACTGTGGAGGCCAGGTCATATGGCGCAGCACCCCATCACTCTCCTTCATGGTCAAATAGCCCTTACTTTCAAAGTTATCCCAATTTTTCGGCTGACTGACTGACCTTCATTTCTTTTTTTTTCTTTTTTTTATAATTTTATTGAAAATAAAAATCATTACATATGATCAAATATGTTGAATCGCATATTGGTATCGACTGAAGACATATGAGTAACATAAGATAAAGGGTGGTTTGACAGGCATTGTTTTACATCAGTTCCATAGGATGGGTAGTACAATAGACAATACAAATCTTATCCACATCTGGTATGTCTGTAAGGGTTATGTTAGAGTCCAATTATAGTAAGCAGACTTAGTCAGGTAAGACAGATGTAGGCTAGGAGAGTGAAGTGTTTATGTTTCTGTATATGAACCAATCTTTCCATTGTTTCCTATACAGTTGTATTCTACGGTTTTCCCAGGCTGCAATTTCCTCAAACCTACATAACTGATCAATCTTCCCTATCCATTGAGAGGAGGAAGGTACCTCTTCAGAAAGCCAAAATTTAGGTATTAATAGGCGTGCTGCACTCAACATAGTATGGAATACTTTAGTTGGTGGTAATTTAGGTGTAGATGGAGGTAAACCTAATAGCGCTAATTGAGGAGAGAGTGGAATATTCGTTCTACATATCATGTTAGCTTTGGCAAAGATTTCCTTCCACCAATCTTGAAGTGGTGGGCATTTCCACCATATATGGAAGAATGATCCTCTATCTTTTTTACACCTCCAGCACGTATCTATATTATTTAGGTTATAACGGCAAGTGATATCTGGAGTCCTATACCATCTTGTTAATATTTTGTACCCGTTTTCTTGGGTGTGAACACACCTAGAAGTTTTATGAGGTAGTAGTAAAAGTTTAGAGACCTCCGCCTGAGAGAAGCTAATATCCAGGTCTCGTTCCCATAGCCCTATAAATGCTGGTTTAGTCATTGACACTGCAGTATTTAATTTCCTATAAATTTGGGAGATTAGTTTAGTGTGTTTGGATTGGTCCGTTATTATACAAACCGGATTCCAAAAAAGTTGGGACACTATACAAATCGTGAATAAAAACTGAATGCAATGATGTGGAGGTGCCAACTTCTAATATTTTATTCAGAATAGAACATAAATCACGGAACAAAAGTTTAAACTGAGAAAATTTACCATTTTAAGGGAAAAATATGTTGAATCAGAATTTCATGGTGTCAACAAATCCCCAAAAAGTTGGGACAAGGCCATTTTCACCACTGTGTAGCATCTCCCCTTCTTCTTACAACACTCAACAGACGTCTGGGGACCGAGGAGACCAGTTTCTCAAGTTTAGAAATAGGAATGCTCTCCCATTCTTGTCTAATACAGGCCTCTAACTGTTCAATCGTCTTGGGCCTTCTTTGTTGCACCTTCCTCTTTATGATGCGCCAAATGTTCTCTATAGGTGAAAGATCTGGACTGCAGACTGGCCATTTCAGTACCCGGATCCTTCTCCTACGCAGCCATGATGTTGTGATTGATGCAGAATGTGGTCTGGCATTATCTTGTTAAAAGATGCAGGGTCTTCCCTGAAAGAGATGACGTCTGGATGGGAGCATCTGTTGTTCTAGAACCTGAATATATTTTTCTGCATTGATGGTGCCTTTCCAGACATGCAAGCTGCCCATGCCACACGCACTCATGCAACCCCATACCATCAGAGATGCAGGCTTCTGAACTGAGCGTTGATAACAACTTGGGTTGTCCTTGTCCTCTTTGGTCCGGATGACATGGCGTTCCAGATTTCCAAAAAGAACTTCGAATCGTGACTCGTCTGACCACAGAACAGTCTTCCATTTTGCCACACTCCATTTTAAATGATCCCTGGCCCAGTGAAAACGCCTGAGCTTGTGGATCTTGCTTAGAAATGGCTTCTTCTTTGCACTGTAGAGTTTCAGCTTTCAATGGTGGATGGCACGGTGGATTGTGTTCACTGACAATGGTTTCTGGAAGTATTCCTGAGCCCATTCTGTGATTTCCTTTACAGTAGCATTCCTGTTTGTGGTGCAGTGTCGTTTAAGGGCCCGGAGATCACTGGCATCCAGTATGGTTTTATGGCCTTGACCCTTACGCACAGAGATTGTTCCAGATTCTCTGAATCTTCGGATGATGTTATGCACAGTTGATGATGATAGATGCAAAGTCTTTGCAATTTTTCGCTGGATAACACCTTTCTGATATTGCTCCACTATCTTTCTGCGCAACATTGTGGGAATTGGTGATCCTCTACCCATCTTGGCTTCTGAGAGACACTGCCACTCTGAGAAGCTCTTTTTATACCCAATCATGTTGGCAATTGACCTAATTAGTGTTAATTGGTCTTCCAGCTCTTCGTTATGCTCAAATTTACTTTTTCCAGCCTCTTATTGCTACTTGTCCCAACTTTTTGGGGATTTGTTGACACCGTGAAAATTGGAATCAACGTATTTTTCCTTTAAAATGATACATTTACTCGGATTAAACATTTGATCTGTCATCTACGTTCTATTACAAATAAAATATTGACATTTGCCATCTCCACATCATTGCATTCAGTTTTTATTCACAATTTGTTTAGTGTCCCAACTTTTTTGGAATCCGGTTTGTACATGATTTGATAATTAATAATACTATACATACACTATAAAAGTATAAAAGGGTAATATGATCAAAAATGATGAACTCATGATTGAAGTAAAATAAGGGAGACAAGACACAATTGTCAAACGTTATAAAAATAATTTATTTTAAAATAATGATGAATTGATAGGTTGACATTAAAAGAATATAGAGATCCATAATATAAGATACATATAGCTAGTCTTGGAAACATCAATAGAGAGATATAAGAGATAATGTATGGAAAATAAAAAAAAGGTTTATCAATATAAAGAATATATGTACTTAAAGTATAAATATAACTGAAGTAAATACATTTCAATGTATTGAATAAATATAATACATCATGTTCACACATTTAAGACTATATGGATCTCCTATTATGGTAATAACAACTAGGAACCTATATACATCAGTAAAACTCATTCTAAATGATCTTTGTTCCCATGTATAAGAAACAATAAAATAAATAATTTGTCTCCCCTCCCTAAGAAAGAGACTAAGTCTAAAGACATGAGTAGAAGTGACCCCGAAGAGCTAATGGCAAAGTATGAAATCATGCCGAACAAACCTAGGAGGAAATAATCAATGTCCTTGGACATGCGCACGGCATACTTAAACACAGAGCGATGTGTAAGTACGAGATCATGAGCACAACACATCTGATCACATCGGAATGTATAAGTGTGAGATCATGCTCAGCATGTCAGGGGGAGGAAAAACCTGCAGCAGCGAAGTGGTACGTCACTCAGGAGGAGGAAGAATTGAAATAAGATTGCTACAATCAGCGCCCCCCTTATTCATTCTACTGGTCCATATACTAATATCATGAAAAGCGATAGGATGCAACACTAAAAGAAGTTATACAGAGGATTTAAAAGGTAATTCACTCCCCCTCAAAGCAAATTCTGCCCGAATCCCCTAAAGACGCCAGATTAGCTGTCGGGGGGCAATGCTTGATTAGTTTTTAGGCAGCGTGCTCACTAATAGAGTTGAGCGGACACCTGGATGTTCAGGTTCGACGGGTTCGGTCGAACTTCGCAAAAAAGTTTGAGTTCGGGACCGGAACTTTGGAGCACTAAAATGGCTTTAAAAAAGTCATAAAAAAAGGGCTAGAGGGCTGCAAATGGCATCAAAATGTGGTTAAGAGCATGACAAGTGCTCTGCAAACAAATGTGGATTGGGAAATGACTTAAAATAACATAAAATACATAACAATAAAAAATAATAATCTTGATCTAGGAGGACGAGGTCCATATGGAGTAGGAGGTTGAGGAGGCGGTGGATGTGGCGGTGTAGGTGGAAGCAGCGGTGGAGGAGGAGTTAGACAACACTGGTTTTTGGTTTTAATTTTTTACATTTTTTATTTTTTAAAATTAGGGTACACCCCAAAACATTAGGAAATATAACCTGTGATAACCCCCTGCAGCCGCACTAAACAAACGTTCAGACAATACACTGGCTGCAGGGCAGGCCAGCACCTCCAAGGCGCAAAGGGGAAGTTTAGGCCATGTGCCCAATTTGTAGACCCAGAAGTTGAAGGGGGCAGACCCATCAGTCAGTATGTGTAGGCGTGTGCACACATACTGCTCCACCATGTCGCACGTCCCCGTGATGTCCATGATCCAATGAGATATCTGCTCTATCAACTTTCGTTGTTCTTTTCTGCGCCCACCATGTTGATCACGGTTATCAGCGAATCAGGGTTCCACGCTGGAGATGGATCGTGAGAAAGGGATACCACATCCAAGGGAGGTCAATGGCTGAAAGATGATCGAGCGGAAATGTGGGACAAGTTGTTACAGTGCAAGGATTGAATGAAAGACAAATTTTAGAAATTTAAGTCCCTGTCACCTATGCAGAGCAGGGGTTTTTGATCGGCAAAAATAGGTTAATTTCACCCACCAATGGAACAGACAATTTTTTTAAAATTTTGGGCCCTGTCAACTATGCAGAGCAGGGGTTTATTCACGCCAAAACTGTGTTCATGTCACCCACCAATTGAACAGACGATTGTACAAAAATGCAGAGCAGGGGTTTATTCACGGCAAAAATTGTAAAATGTCACCCAAGAATGTAACAGACGAATTTGTGAAATGTATTTCCTTGTCCACTAGGTAGAGCAGGGGTATATCACAGCCAAAAATTGGTGAATGCCACCCAACTATGTAACAGACATATTAGTGAAATGTATTTTCTTGTCTACTAGGGAGAGCAGGGATATATCACAGCCAAAAATTTGTGAATGCCACCCAACTATGTAACAGACATATTAGTGAAATGTATTTTCTTGTCTACTAGGGAGAGCAGGGGTATATCACAACCAAAAATGGGTGAATTTCACCCGACAATGCAACAGACAGAATAGTGAAATCTATTAACCTGTCTACTAGGTAGAGCAGGGGTATATTACAGCCAAAAATTGGTGAATTTCACCCAACAATGTAACAAAAAAAATAGTGAAATTTATTAACCTGTCTACTAGGTAGAGCTGGGGTATATCACAGCCAAAAATTGGTGAATTTCACCCGACAATGTAACACACAAAATAGTGAAATTTATTAACCTGTCTACTAAGTAGAGCACGGGTATATCACAACTAGAGATGGTCTTGCAGTTTCCCCTGCAGTCGTTTCGCGATGAACTTTGCGCATTCGCCGAACATGCAAACATATGGCGATATTTGCGCCCGTCATATTCTTTTAAATTGTGAAGAACTTTGACCCATCATACATCAATCAGGTGGTATAGGACAGCCAATTGAAAAGTTACAGCACATGGACATACCTTCTACCTTATAAATAAACCTGATCTGGGCGCCATTTTACATTTAGTCTTTTGCCAGTGTAGGGAGAGGCTGCTGTGTGGAGCAGGGACAGACTGTTAGGGACACAAATCGCTAGCTAATAGGGCCACAAAAGTCCTTTTAAGGACTGGTATAGATGTGCTATCGATAGGTGTGACATAATGAGGGGTGTAATATACACTGCTCAAAAAAATAAAGGGAAGACTTAAACAACACAATGTAACTCCAAGTCAATCACACTTCTGTGAAATCAAACTGTCCACTTAGGAAGCAACACTGAGTGACAATCAATTTCACATGCTGTTGTGCAAATGGGATAGACAACAGGTGGAAATTATAGGCAATTAGCAAGACACCCCCAATAAAGGAGTGGTTCTGAAGGTGGTAACCACAGACCACTTCTCAGTTCCTATGCTTCCTGGCTGATGTTTTGGTCACTTTTGAATGCTGGCGGTGCTTTCACTCTAGTGGTAGCATGAGACGGAGTCTACAACCCACACAAGTGGCTCAGATAGTGCAGCTTATCCAGGATGGCACATCAATGTGAGCTGTGGCAAGAAGGTTTGCTGTGTCTGTCAGCGTAGTGTCCAGAGCATGGAGGCGCTACCAGGAGACAGGCCAGTACATCAGGAGACGTGGAGGAGGCCGTAGGAGGGCAACAAACCAGCAGCAGGACCACTACCTCTGCCTTTGTGCAAGGAGGAACAGGAGGAGCACTGCCAGAGCCCTGCAAAATGACCTCCAGCAGGCCACAAATGTGCATGTGTCTGCTCAAACGGTCAGAAACAGACTCCATGAGGGTAATATGAGGGCCCGACGTACACAGGTGGGGGTTGTGCTTACAGCCCAACACCTTGCAGGACGTTTGGCATTTGCCAGAGAACACCAAGATTGGCAAATTCGCCACAGGCGCCCGGTGCTCTTCACAGATGAAAGCAGGTTCACACTGAGCACATGTGACAGACGTGACAGAGTCTTGAGAGGCCGTGGAGAACGTTCTGCTGCCTGCAACATCCTCCAGCATGACCGGTTTGGCATTGGGTCAGTAATGGTGTGGGGTGGCATTTCTTTAGAGGGCCGCACAGCCCTCCATGTGCTCGCCAGAGGTAGCCTGACTGACATTAGGTACCGAGATGAGATCCTCAGACCCCTTGTGAGACCATATGCTGGTGCGGTTGGCCCTGGGTTCCTCCTAATGCAAGACAATGCTAGACCTCATGTGGCTGGAGTGTGTCAGCAGTTCCTGCAAGACGAAGGCATTGATGCTGTGGACTGGCCCGCCCGTTCCCCAGACCTGAATCCAATTGAGCACATCTGGGACATCATGTCTCGCTCTATCCACCAACGTCACGTTGCACCACAGACTGTCCAGGAGTTGGCAGATGCTTTAGTCCAGGTCTGGGAGGAGATCCCTCAGGAGACCGTCCGCCACCTCATCAGGAGCATGCACAGGCGTTGTAGGGAGGTCATACAGGCGCATGGAGGCCACACACACTACTGAGCCTCATTTTGACTTGTTTTAAGGACATTACATCAAAGTTGGATCAGCCTGTAGTGTGTTTTTCCACTTTAATTTTCAGTGTGACTCCAAATCCAGACCTCCATGGGTTGAAAAATTAGATTTCCATTTTTTTATTTTTGTGTGATTTTGTTGTCAGCACATTCAACTATGTAAAGAACAAAGTATTTCAGAAGAATATTTAATTAATTCAGATCTAGGATGTGTTATTTTTGTGTTCCCTTTATTGTTTTGAGCAGTGTACTTATAATATACTTTCTAACATAGAAAGTATATTATAGTGCAATTGTATTGTGCAGCAGTCGTATGCGGTTTTGCTGCGTCACCACATCTACACAGAGTGACAAACACTATTTGAAGAAATAATTTCTACTGGTGTGACTTCCCAGATAGCAAATAATTGTGCTGCAATTTTGAAAATGACTTGCTAAGCTATTGCAGACTTGCCAAGCTTCACAAGTATGTTGCAAACTTGTAGCAAGTCTGCTTTGCAAGTCTCCAGATTAACTTGCTTTTGCAAACTTGCTGCAAGTTCTTGTTAAGTTATTATGCTCTTGCTAGAGACTTGCCAAGCAAATTTGCTGCAAGTTGAAAAAGTGTCAACTAGAACTTGTGCTGCAAGTTCTCTGCAAGTGTACAACTTGCCAGATAATGTGTGCAGCAAGTTAACAAGACTTACAATTTAACCCTGCCACAAGTTTGTGGCAAGTTATCCTTGCTATCTGGGTTACCAGTTGCCCCCCCAAAAAACTGATTGAAGCAGGGATTTTATATACCAATGATATACGTTCTATATAGTGCATTTAGGTAATGCAGCATTTGTCTGCAGTTTTGCTGCGTCACTGCATCTACACAGAGTAAAAAACACTATTTGAAGAAAAAATTTCTACTGGTGTGATTTACCAATTGCCCCCCAAAAAAACTGATTGAAGCAGGGATTTTATATACCAATAATATACGTTCTATATAGTGCATTTAGGTAGTGCAGCATTTGTCTGCTGTTTTGCTGCATCATCGCATCTACACAGAGTGACAAACAGTATTTGAAGAAATAATTTCTACTGGTCTGATTTACCAGTTGCCCCCCAAAAAAACTGATTGAGGTAGGGCTGTGATATACCTTCTTCCACAAATACTGCTCTTCTATTGGGACTTTTGTCACAGGGTCATTTTGAAAATGACAGGCAGAGGAAGAGGCAGACCATTCCGCAGGGGTCGTAGAGGTCGGACAGGTACACCAGCCCGGAGCCTAAGTGGGAAGTTGCAGAAGGTGCGTGCGATTACGTCAAAGGACGCACTAGACTTGGTTGAGTGGCTCACTCAGCCTTCCGCTTCTGCACCCTCCTCATCCTCTCTATCTGCACCCTCTTCACTCTTAGTGATGAGCGGCAGGGCTCATATTCGAAAATTTGCGATTTTTTTCTCTCAAAAAATCGGAACGGTAATGATTGTGTAATATGCGAATTTTTGGAATTCAAATTTTCGGATTCAAATTTTTTTATTGCGAATTTTTCAATTTACAACTATTAGACAAAGAAGATTATAGCACTATATAAATTGCTCTATATTCGATTTTTTTCGAATATTCTCTATATTGCTATAACTTCGAATATTCGTAATATACTAAAACAAGAATATTTAGCAATATAGCGAATATTCAAAAAAAACTAATATAGAGCAAAATTCGCAAACACTACTACTCCTAAAGTCAAGTATATTGCAGCCTTCTTATTGGCCCACAAGCTAGAAGCAGTGAGGGATCATGTGTACTGATAAAAAAAAAAAAATAATTAAATATTCGAAATTATGAATATATATATATAACTATATTCGAAATATTCGCGAATTTTCGAAGTACCTATATTTGCAATAAAAATTGGAAATTCGAATATTCGTGATCAACACTATTCACTCTCTGCTGTGTCCACCCCCAAAGACACCACCACCACCACCATATCCCCTCCACTCGAGTCAGAGGAATTATTTTCCCATTCATTCCAAGACCTTACCGATGCACAGCCATTCTTGGCATCGGATCAGGAAGAGGAGGTATCAACAGTTGCCACCAAGCAGTCTGACGACAGTACCCATATCTGCCCAAGGAGGGTGGCCCCCGCTGTTGCTGCCTACTCCGAGATCTCTAATGTCAGTGGTGGTGAAGGTGACAAATCCGATGATGACGTTTCGATGGACGTCACGTGGGTGACCACAAGAGAGGAAGAGGAGGGGAGTTCACAGGGAGAGACGGAGCAGCAGATAGGGAGGAGAAGCATGCAGGACTTACAGTGCACAGGAGGCAAAAAGCAGACTGCTAATGTATCTGGAACGAAACATCCACCATGTACGGTCACATCTGGCTCTCCCAGGATGCTGGCACATGGCTCCGCAGTGTGGGCATTTTTTTATGTGTCTGCTGCTGACAATAGTGTTGCCATCTGCAGCCTGTGCTGTCAACGCATAATTCGCGGTAAGCCCAACACTCACCTAGAGATGACCGCCTTAAGAAGGCACCTGGCCTCCCATTACCGAGCCCAGTGGGAGCAACACCGTCAAAAACCACAAAGCCACACTCCCGGCGCTTACTGTCCTGCCTCTTCTCCGTCTCCTCTCTCCTCCCAGTTATCCTCCACTCCACCTTCCACCGTGCCGTCGTCGCGTTCTGACTTAATGGGATGGAAGAAACTCCTTCCGGCTACCCCATTCCCATAACCAGCCCCCATTTCCTAATAAGACACAAAACCACCATTTTGTTGGTAAAATTTGTCCGTTAAGGCCACCTTTATTAATTTAACATATAAAATTACAATCTTTCTTTTAAACATAAATATTATCTAACAATAATATCAAAACATCATCTTAACATTTTAACCGCTGTTATCCCTCAAAGAGATCCTGGGAGGCAACCCCAAACACGTCTTATTCCCCATCTCCGTTACTTATGACTTTCCTTGCCCTTGGCCCTCACCGACCCAAGGACACCAGATCCACCAATTTCAAGTATACAACTCCCCTAGGCCTTTTTAGGCCGAACAGGAGGCGCATTAACCAGCTTCTTAACTCCAATAGACGCGCATTCCACCATCTAACGCATCTCTTAACCATGAATTGCCCCCCAGGATCCCACATCAAAAACCGCCCTTAACTAACAAAAACCGCCCTTAACCAGATGCTATTCATCTGGTAAAAGGCAGGCTTCCTTGCCCCAAATGTTCGAGTGAAAAATGATGATGATGCCGGATAACTCTCTTGCCCAACGGCTGACCGCTGGCTTGTCAGAGCTGCTAGCCCGCCAACTACTGCCATATAAACTGGTGGACTCGGAGGCCTTTAGAAAATTGGTGGCCATTGGAACACTGCAATGGAAGGTCCCCGGAAGGAAATATTTCTCCCAGAAGGGCATCCCGGAGCTATATAGCCACGTTCAGTGGCAAGTGAGTGTATCTCTGGCACACAGTGTTGGTGCCAAGATACATCTGACCACAGACACGTTGTCTAGCAAACACGGGCAGGGAAGGTACATAAATTTTACTGCCCACTGGGTGAACCTTCTGACGGCCGTCAAGCATGCCACCCGTGGCACCCATGTAGATTTGGTGTTACCGCCACGGATTGCATGCAGGCCTGCCTCTTCTTCTCCTCCTCCTACTCCATCCTCCCTCTCCTCCTCGGCTGACTCCTCCTTTTCCGCTGCTACCGTCTCTTCCGCTGCGCCCCCCAAGATTCCCAGAACCTATTTGATGCGCCAGGTGAGACGTTGCCATGCTGTGCTGCATCTGTTGTGCCTGGAAGCCAAGAGCCACACCGCTCCTGCACTCCTTTTAGCGTTGCGGTCACAGGCAGATCAGTGGCTAATCCAGCTCAATTTGACAGTTGGTAAAGTGGTGTGCGACAACTGTGTCAATCTGCTGAGCGTGCAGAAACAGGGCAAAATGACACACGTACTGTGCATGGCACACGTCCTGAGCTTAGTCCTGCAGCAATTTGTTGCCAAATACCCCAGGGTGCAGGACATCTTGCGGCAGGCCAGGAAAATCTCTGGCCATTGTAAGGGATCGTCTTTTTATTCGGGGGTCATTCTCACAGACTTCTTCCAGACAAACGCTTTAGTGTCCAAACAGTGCATTTATTTGGCAGTCTTCATGCACAAACAGCAACCAAAACCAAATTCAAAACAAATCCTCAGCCGTCTGGCCACTGACTAAACAGTATGGTCCCTCTCTAGCAGGATCCCGGTCTACCACCCAGCTCCCCAAAACACTGCAGTGCTTACCCCACACAGGGTCAGAGGGTCCCAGCTCCCACAGGCTTTAGCACAGCCTGCTCCTTCCTCAGACTGAGAGCCCCACCCAAGTCCAGCAACAGGATTAAATAGCATCCCTGGACATGGGCATATTCTTAAATCCCAGAGTGGAGCATGGGGAACAGGCATCCACCCAACACATTGTCTGTTCCCAGTAAAAGCCCGCCCTGGACTAGCTGGAGCCAGCTAAGCTAAGTAGCTTGGTGTCCACCAACTAGCTTAGTGGCCACCTATATCTAGGGCCTTTACTCCACCAAGGCCAGACCACTTGGTGACACACTCCTGGTGCAAACAACACCCCCTTTCCATGCTTTGCGGGACTTTTCTGTTCTCAACCAGGCTCCTCTAGGTGAGGTACACCATTTCAATGGCCATCATGTGGCCCTCTGGCAGCTCCACTGCCACACCATTTTAGAAGATCTTACATGGTCATGGCTCACCTTGCTGACATTCAGCGGCGACACCACCTGCCCATCAGACGTCTGATTTGTGACTGCCCGACGCGATGGAACTCCACCTTGTATATGCTTGATAGGCTGCTCCAGCAGAAACGTGCAGTTAATGACTACCTGTACGAACTCTGCGGCAGGATAGATTCTGGGGAGCTTGTTTTTTTCACTGTGCCAGTGGCTGCTCATGCGCGACGCATGCAGACTTCTGCGGCTATTTGATGAGATCACCAAACTGGTCAGTCGCAGCCAGTGTGCCATCAGTGACATCGTACCTTACGCCTTCTTTCTGGAGCGTGCATTGCATCGTGTCATTGATCAAGCTGTCGAGGAGCAGGAGCAGGAAGATGAGGAAGTTGCAATGCTGGATGAATTCCCAGAGGCGGCTACTCCATCTGAGACAAGTCAACAACAGGAGTCTGAAGAGGAGGAGCAAGAAGAGCATGCTTTAAACGTTTCTGGGATCCCTGGTGTTGTCCGTGGATGGGGGAAGGAGAACGAGGACCACTCCACCTCTTCCAGTTTAGTGCAAATGGGGGCCTTCATGCTCCAGTGTTTGAAGAGGGACCCCCGTATTAAAAGCATAAAGGGCAAGGACCAGTGCAGGGTGGCAACATACTTAGACCCCCGGTACAAACACAAAATGGTGGAAAGGTTACCACCATCACAGAGGGCTGTCAGAATGCAGCACTTCCAGGCCTTACTTCGAGAAATGCTGCATTCTGCTTCTGCAAGCGCTGGCACAGGAATTTCCACTCACAGAGAAACAGTTACGCGTACCAATCCAACAGCGCATGGAAGAAGAGGGCGGTTTGAAGATGTGTGCGTCACTTCGGATATGAGATCATTCTTTCAGCCAACCCATCGACAGCCGTCCTCCGGATCCAGCCTCAGGGAACGCCTAGACCGATAGGTGTCTGACTACATCGGGTAACGGCCGATGTGGACGCTCTGAGAAGCGATGAACCCCTGGACTACTGGGTGTGCAGGCTTGACCTGTGGCCAGAGCTGGCACAATTTGGCATGGAACTCTTGGCTTGCCCCTCGTCCAGTGTCCTGTCCGAAAGGACGTTCAGCGTAGCAGGGAGGATCGTGAGCGATAAGTGCACTCGCCTAGCTCACGACAGTGTGGACTACCTCACATTTCCAAAAATAAATGAGGCATGGATCTCGGAAGAATTTAACATATGTGACGAGTCGACCATGTTTGAATGAAATTCCTCATGACAGCCCCATATCCGCCACCACCCAGAACAAATCATGGTCCCTGTCTTAGGTAAATACAGCGGCATAAAAGGCCTTGTATGTCCGTTGAATGCCTAATTTTTGGGGCCTGTGCTGGCCGAAGTTACATATTTATCCTGTGACCGCCTAATATACCTCCAGCCACAGAATCCAAAGTTCTTTGCTGTCAGGTCAATGCCTATTGGAAAATTTTTGGGGCCTGTACTGGCCTACAGTTATATATTTATCCTGTGACTGCCTAATGTACTTCCAGCCTAAGAATCCAAAAGTTCTTTGCTATCAGGTGAAAGCCTATTGACTAATTTTTGGGGCCTGTACTGGCCTACAGTTACATATTTATCCTGCGACCGCCTAATATACCTCCAGCCACAGAATCCAAAGTTCTTTGCTGTCAGGTGAACGCCTATTGGCTAATGTTTGGGGCCCGTACTGGCCTACAGTTACATATTTATCCTGTGACCGCCTAATGTCCCTCCAGCCACAGAATCCTACAAAGTTGTGTGCTGTCAGGTGAATGCCCCAAATTTTTGGGGCCTGTACTGGAGTTGCAAGTTCTCACAACAATACTTAGTGCACCAATCACTAATATCTCAGGAGACCTTATAAAATGTTAAGTTGTGTGTACCGCGAAAAAATAAATCACATCATTAGGGATTTTCGCGATGGCGCTTTTTTTAAACACTTGATCTGCATATACAGCGATTGTTATAAAAATGCATGTGAAATGTAATCAAATAATGTCAATTTACTTACAGTGATCAGAAATTCTTCCTCAACGTCACTAAAATTGTTGCCAAACATCTTTTTTGATCGCATCCAACTTCGGTCTGGTGGAAACCCAGTTGTTGTAGTAGGCCATGTGAGGTCCTCGACCCCACATGGAATCAAGGTCATGCGAGTGACCTATGTAGTTCGGAGGAAGAGGCGGTGGTCGCACAGAGCCACAAGCACAGCAGAAGAGGGCGCAGGGTGCGAAAACGGAGCGGCTTTCCCCTAGACAGTATGCCTGCTACTGCAGCAAGGGACCAAGCCAGCTCCAAGGAGTTCCCTGGCATGGCAGTTCTTCAGACAATGTGCTGATTACAAGACACGAGGGGTTAGCACGCTGTGCAATCAGAGCCTGAAGCGAGGCATAAACGTTCTCAACCTGAGCACAACCTGAATGAACAGGCATTTAAGTGCAAAGCATGAGCTGCAGTGGAGTAGACACCTCAAAAACCAAGAAAGGTCTCTGGCTCATCCTGCTTCCTCTTCTACTGCAGTCTCAGCCTCTTCATCCACCTCTGGAGTGACAGTGCCACCTGCCACCCCGCAAACAGAGGATCTGCCAGCAACACCACCACCTGGGTCACCAAGCATCTCCACAATGTCCCACGGAAACGTTCAGCTCTATCTCCCAAACACTGGAGCGGAAGAGGAAGTACCCCCCTACGCACACGTGATCCCTAGCCCTGAATGCCAGCATGTCAAAATTACTGACCTTTGAAATGCTGTCATTCCTTCTGGTGGAGACGGAGAATTTTAAAGGCCTTATGGCGGTGGCTGTTCCACAGTACATCGTGCCCAGCCGCCACTACTTTTTCAGGCGAGCTATGCCTTCCCTGTACAACCAATTGGGGGACAAAATCAGGTGTGCACTGTGCAACGCCATCTGTGGCAAGGTGCACCTAACTATGGATACGTGGACCAGTAAGCACGGTCAAGTACGTTATATCTCCATAACAGCACACTGGGTAAATGCAGTGGCGGCTGGGTCTGAGACGGATAGCAGTTTGGCGCATGTCCTTCCACCACCAAGGATTGCAGAGCACTTCAGTTTGCCTCCTGTTGCTTCCTCCTCCTACTCTGCTTCCTCATCCTCTACCGGCTCCTCATCCGTTAAGCGTAACACCTTCACCACCAACTTCATTACAGCCAGGGGTAAACGACAGCAGGCAGTTTTAAAACGTATCTGTTTGGGGGCCAAACCCCAAACCACGCAGAAGCTGTGGACAGGCCTTGAACAATAGACCGATGAGTGGTTTGTGCCAGTGAGCCTCAACCCCGCCTGGTGGTGTGCGATATTGGGCGAAATCTCATAGCAGCTCTGGGACTAGCCGGTTTGACGCACATTCCTTGCCTGGTGCATGTGCTGAATTTGGTGGTGCAGATATTTCTTAAAAATTACCCCGATATGTCAGAGCTGCTGCCTAAAGTGCGGGCTGTCTGTGCGCGCTTTCGGTGTTCTCACCCTGCTGCTGCTCGCCTGTCAGCGCTGCAGCGTAACTTCGGGCTTCCCATTCACCGCTTTATATGCGACGTGCCCACAAGGTGGAACTCCACCTCGCACATGCTGGCCAGACTGTGCGAGCAGCTGCAGGAGATAGTGGAGTTTCAGCTGCAGCACGCACGGGTGAGTCGCTCTGTGGAACAGCACCACTTCACCACCAATGACTGGGCCTCCATGCGAGACCTGTGTTCCTTGTTGCGCTGTTTCGAGTACTCCACCAACATGGCAAGTGCCGATAACGCCGTTCTCAGTGTTACTATTCCACTTCTATGCCTCCTTAAAAAAACGCTGCTTGCGATGATGGAAGAGGATGTGGCACAGGAGGAGGAAGAGTGATCATTTCGTAGGGTTTCCGGCCAGTCATTCACAAGTGGCTCCGAAGGTGGGTTCCTGCACCCACAAACGCCAGTTACACAATTGTCCAGCCAGGGCACAGTTCTGGTGGATGACAAGGTGGAGGATGAGGAGTAGGAGATGGAGGAGGAGGAACCTTGTTCACAGCAGGGTGGCACCAAGACCAGCTCATGGCCATCACTGGTGCATGGCTGGGGGGATACAGAGGAAACAGACGATACACCTCCCACAGAGGACAACTTTTCATTGCCTCTGGGCAGCCTGGCACACATGAGCGATTACATGCTGCAGTCTCAGCAACGACCGCGGAGTTGCCCACATTCTAACTTGTGCTGATTAATGGGTGGCCACGCTGCTGGATCCCCGTTACAAGGACAACATACTGACCTTAATTCCGTCACTGGAGCGTGATCGTAAGATGCGCGAGTACAGGTGCATGCTTGTAGATGCGCTGCTGGTGGCATTCCCACCAGACAGCGGGGGCACAGTGGAAGCACAAGGTGAAAGCAGAGAAAGAGGTCGCCAACGCAGCTGGGGCACCGTCAGCACCTCAGAAGGCAGGGTTAGCATGGATGAAATGTGGAAAAGCTTTGTCAGCACGCCACAACAACCAGTACCACCAGCTGATATTGAACGTCTTAGCAGGAGGCAGCATTTCACCAACCTGGTGGAGCAGTATGTGTGCACACGCCTACACGTACTGAATGACGGGTCTGCCCCCTTCAACTTCTGGGTCTCCAAATTGGGCACATGGCCTGAGCTTGCCCTTTACGCCTTGGAGGTGCTGGCCTGCCCTGCAGCCAGTGTATTATCTGAACGTGTGTTTAGCACGGCAGGGGGTGTCATTACAGATAAGCGCAGCCGCCGATCCACAGCCAATGTGGACAAGCTCACGATCATTAAAATGAACCAGGCATGGATCCCACAGGACTTGTCCCTACCTTGTGCTGAATAGACATGTATACCGGCCTTAACCAGCCATTGTTATACTACAGCGCAATTGCTCATTCTTGTATTTTGGATATTTCAAACTCTTTTGGAGTGTACCCTAATTAAAAAATAAATTTAAACAAAATCCAGTGTTAGCTACCTTGTCCTCCTCCAACGCTGCTTCCACCTACAACGCTTGTCCACCGCCTCCTCAAACTCCTACTCCATATGGACCTCCACCTCATAAATCAATTTTTTTTTTTTTTTGTACGTATTTTATTTTATTTTATGTCATTTCACTACTTTGTTACATTTTCGGGTGAAATTCACCAATTTTTGGGTGTGATGTACAACTGCTATACCTAGTAGACAGGTTAAAAAAAAATCACAAATTTGTCTGTTACATTTTCCGGTGAAATTCACCAATTTTTGGGTGTGATGTACCACTGCTATACCTAGTAGACAGGTTAAAAAAATTCACAAATTTGTCTGTTACATTTTCGGGTGAAATTCACACATTTTTGGGTGTGATATACCACTGCTATACCTAGTAGACAGGTTAAAAAAAAATCACAAATTTGTCTGTTACATTCTTGGGTTGACATTTTACAATTTTGGACGTGAATAAACACCTGCTCTAACTAGGTGACAGGGAATTCAATTTCAAAAATTCTTCTTTAGTTCATGCGCCCCACCTCCTTTCATCCAATGCTTAAACTTTAACAACTTTTCCCACATTTGCGCTTCAATACTTTGTCCCATATTTCCGCTCTAGCATATTTCATTTGAAACAATTAAACTCCCTTGGATGTGGTCTCTCTTTCTCACGTTCCCTCTCCGGCGTGGAACCCTGATTCGCCGATAACCGTGATCAACATGGTAGGCTCAGAAAAGAACATCGAAAGTTGATATCCAAATGGATGGTGGACGTCACAGGGACGTGCTATCAGGCAGAAGTTATCTAGAGTCAACAAAGCGGCAGTCTAACGTTTCCTAATCCAAAATACCACAGTGACATTCCCTATATTTTTTTATTAATCATTCCAATAACAGGGCTTCTTAAGAGTCTATATTGTTATTTATCGTCACTACCTCCCCGAGTCGGGAGTGGGTAATTGCCACGCGCCCCCTCCTTAACTTTGAAGCTTATGCTTCAATACTTTGTCCCACATTTCCACTCGATTACATAATTTCATCTAGAGGTGGAACGAAGCCAATTTTTTTTTTAACCTATTCGAATCCGAAAAGGTTCTCAAATATATTGAATCTTTTGAATCTCGAATCCTACGAATTCTGTACATAAGAATTGTGTGAACGGTGTAAGAAACAAAGTCAGTTTGTCTGAACCTCTGCCTCCACCCCCCAGTCACGGTCGCACCCTCTATGACCGCGATCATTACGCCCCTGCTCCTATCACTACAGAAATACAGGGTAATACAGCGCCCCATACCTTTTACATCTAGTGACATCTCCTTTGATGTACATGGTCTCTTTCCTCATCTTCTCCTTTCAGACCTTCAGACCAGACCACTATTTTTCAGCCATTTTTCGTCTGTGCAGTTTGAAAAAAAAAACAACTTAATTTACTACTTTTCCATCATCCTCCCATCTTCTGGACAAATCATCCTACCACCCCCAATACTGTCTCACTGTGCTCCCCAATACTATACTGCAGAAACAGATAATACCCCTGATAATACTAGTACCACACAGAGCCCCCCATATAAAATACCCCTTCTTTGAGGCCTCAGTAGATTACCCAATAGTGCCACCCAATATTGTGGCAGTAAGTGTGCCCATCGATGCCCCCTAATCATCTGCCAGTATTAAGTGCCTCTCTCCCCCCATGTGCCAGTATCAAGTGCCTCTCTCCCCCCCCACATGTGCCAGTACCAAGTGCGGAGTGCCTCTCTCCTCCCCCCCATGTGCCGGTATCATAGTGCCATCTCCCCACCCAATGTGCCAGTATCATAGTGCCATCTCCCCCCAATGTGCCAGTATCATAGTGCCATCTCCCCCCAATGTGCCAGTATCTTAGTGCCATCTCCCCCCCAATGTGCCAGTATCATAGTGCCGTCTCCCCCCCAATGTGCCAGTATTATAGTGCCATCTCCCCCCATAATGTGCCAGTATCATAGTGCCATCTCCCCCATGTGCCAGTATCATAGTGCCATCTCCCCCCTTAATGTGCCAGTATTATAGTGCCATCTCCCCCATAATGTGCCAGTATCATAGTGCCATCTCCCCCCCAATGTGCCAGTATCATAGTGCCATCTCCCCCCCAATGTGCCAGTATTATAGTGCCATCTCCCCCATAATGTGCCAGTATCATAGTGCCACCTCCCCCCAATGTGCCAGTATCATAGTGCCATCTCCCCCCATAATGTGCCATTATCATAGTGCCATCTCCCCCCCAATGTGCCAGTATCATAGTGCCCCCCCCCCCCCCAATGTGCCAGTAGTATCATAGTGCCTCTCACCTCCCCCCAATGTGCCAGTAACAGATAAAAAAAAAAAACACTCTTCTGGCCTGTGCGTTGGACTGGCCTCTGATAGGCTGCGGGCATTGTACCGGCAGCCTATCAGAGGAACAGGAAAGGAGACGCCTCTCCCTCCCTTGCCACAGCAGCGAAGTGCTCATCTCCTGCTGTGCCCTGCCGCCGCAACCATTAGTCTGGGCCCCACTGGGATTTGTCGGATTCGTATGCGGTAAATTACATATGATTCGAGTCCACGAATCCAGCAAGATTCGAGGGATTCGTGGATTCGACGACTCCCCCATCCCATCTCTAATTTCATCCATTGACCTCCCTTGGATGTGGTATCCCTTTCTCAGGCTCCCTCTCCGGCCTGGAACCCTGAATCCCCGCTACCAGTGATCACCATGGTAGGCGCATAAAAGAATATTGAAAGTTGATAGAGAAGATATCCAATGGGATCGTGGACATCACGGGGATGTGCGACATGGTGGAGCAGTATGTATGCACACACCTTCACGTACTGAATAATGCCCCCTTCAACTTCTGGGTCTCCAAATTGGGCACATGGCCTGAGCTTGCCCTAAAAAATTTAAAACCAAAAAACTATGTAAGCTACCTCCTCCTCCTCCACCGCCGCTTCCACCTACACCGTCACATCCACCACGTCCTCAACCTACTACTTCATATGGACCTCATCCTCCTAGATCACAATTTTTTATTTTTACATATTTTGTTATTTAAAGTCATTTCCCTATCCACTTTTGTTTGCAGAGCAGTTGCCATGCTCGTAACCATTGCCATGCTCGTAACCATTTTGCAGGCATTTGCAGCCCTCTAGCCCTTTCCATGAAATTTTTACAGCCATTTTAGTGCTCAAAATTCAGGTCCCCATTGACTTCAATAGGGTTCGGTTTCGGGGTCAAGTTCGGGTCAAGTTTGGGTCCCGAATAGAGTTGAGCGAACACCTGGATGTTCGGGTTCGAGAAGTTCGGCCGAATGTTCGGAACACGAACCCCATTGAAGTCAATGAGGACCCGAAGTTTTGGGCACTAAAAAGGCTGTAAAACAGCCCAAGAAAGAGCTAGAGGGCTGCAAAAGGCAGCAACATGTAGGTAAATCCCTTGCAAACAAATGTGGATAGGGAAATGAATTAAAATAAAAATAAAAAAAATAAAAATGACCCAATATCAATTGGACAGAGGTCCCATAGCAGAGAATCTGGCTTCACGTCAGCAGAGAATCAGTCTCTTCATGCCATAGCAAAGAATCTGGCTTCATAACAGCAGAGAATCAGTCTCTTCATGCCATAACAGAGAATCTGGCTTCATGTCACCCACCACTGGAAGAGGCCACTGTCACATATTTAGGCCCCGGCACCCAGACAGAGGAAAGCGGTCCCGTAACAGAGAATCTGGCCTTATGTCAGCGCAGAATCTGTCTTCATGTCATAGCAGAGAATCAGGCTTCACGTCACCCACCACTGGAACAGGCCACTGTCACATATTTAGGCCCAGGCACCCAGGCAGAGGAGAGAGGTCGCGTAACAGAGAATCTGGCTTCATGTCAGCACAGAATAAGTCTTCATGTCATAGCAGAGAATCAGGCTTCACGTCACCCACCACTGGAACAGGCCACTGTCACATATTAAGGCCCAGGCACCAAGGCAGAGGAGAGAGGTCCCTTAACAGAGAATCTGGCCTTATGTCAGCGCAGAATCTGTCTTCATGTCATAGCAGAGAATCAGGCTTCACGTCACCCACCACTGGAACAGGCCACTGTCACATATTTAGGCCCAGGCACCCAGGCAGAGGAGAGAGGTCCTGTAACAGAGAATCTGGTTTTATGTCAGCGCAGAATCTGTCTTCATGTCATAGCAGAGAATCAGGCTTCATGTCACCCACCACTGGAACAGGCCACTGTCACATATTTAGGCCCAGGCACCCAGGCAGAGGAGAGAGGTCCCGTAACAGAGAATCTGGCCTTATGTCAGCGCAGAATCTGTCTTCATGTCATAGCAGAGAATCAGGCTTCACGTCACCCACCACTGGAACAGGCCACTGTCACACATTTAGGCCCAGGCACCCAGGCAGAGGAGAGAGGTCCCGTAACAGAGAATCTGGCCTTATGTCAGCGCAGAATCTGTCTTCATGTCATAGGAGAGAATCAGGCTTCACGTCACCCACCACTGGAACAGGCCACTGTCACACATTTAGGCCCAGGCTCCCAGGCAGAGGAGAGAGGTCCCGTAACAGAGAATCTGGCCTTATGTCAGCGCAGAATCTGTCTTCATGTCATAGCAGAGAATCAGGCTTCACGTCACCCACCACTGGAACAGGCCACTGTGACACATTTTGGCCCAGGCACCCAGGCAGAGGAGAGAGGTCCCGTAACAGAGAATCTGGCCTTATGTCAGCGCAGAATCTGTCTTCATGTCATAGCAGAGAATCAGGCTTCACGTCACCCACCACTGGAACAGGACACTGTCACATATTTAGGCCCAGGCACCCAGGCAGAGGAGAGAGGTCCCGTAACAGAGAATCTGGCCTTATGTCAGCGCAGAATCTGTCTTCATGTCATAGCAGAGAATCAGGCTTCACGTCACCCACCACTGGAACAGGCCACTGTAACACATTTAGGCCCAGGCACCCAGGCAGAGTAGAGAGGTCCCGTAACAGAGAATCTGGCCTTATGTCAGCGCAAAATCTGTCTTCATGTCATAGCAGAGAATCAGGCTTCACGCCACCCACCACTGGAAAAGGCCACTGTCACACATTTAGGCCCAGGCACCCAGGCAGAGGAGAGAGGTCCCGTAACAGAGAATCTGGCCTTATGTCAGCGCAGAATCTGTCTTCATGTCATAGCAGTGAATCAGGCTTCACGTCACCCACCACTGGAACAGGCCACTGTCACACATTTAGGCCCAGGCACCCAGGCAGAGGAGAGAGGTCCCGTAACAGAGAATCTGGCCTTATGTCAGCACAGAATCTGTCTTCATGTCATAGCAGAGAATCAGGCTTCACGTCACCCACCACTAAAACATGCCACTGTCACATATTTAGGCCCAGGCACCCAGGCAGAGGAGAGAGGTCGCGTAACAGAGAATCTGGCTTCATGTCAGCACAGAATAAGTCTTCATGTCATAGCAGAGAATCAGGCTTCACGTCACCCACCACTGGAACAGGCCACTGTTACACATTTAGGCCCCGGCACCCAGACAGAGGAGAGGTTCATTCAACTTTGGGTTGCCCCGCAATATAATGGTAAAATGAAATTAAAAATAGTATTGAATATGGAAGTGCCCTGGAGTAGAATAATATATTGTTAAGGGGAGGTAGTTAATATCTAATCTGCACAAGGGATGGACAGGTCCTGTGGGATCCATGCCTGGTTCATTTTTATAAACGTCAGCTTGTCCACATTGGCTGTAGACAGGCGGCTGCGTTTGTCTGTAATGACGCCCCCTGCCGTGCTGAATACACGTTCAGACAAAACGCTGGCCGCCGGGCAGGCCAGCACCTCCAAGGCATAAAAGGCTAGCTCTGGCCACGTGGAAAATTTGGAGACCCAGAAGTTGAATGGGGCCGAACCATCAGTCAGTACGTGGAGGGGTGTGCACAGGTACTGTTCCACCATGTTAGTGAAATGTTGCCTCCTGCTAACACGTTCCGTATCAGGTGGTGGTGCAGTTAGCTGTGGCGTGTTGACAAAACTTTTCCACATCTCTGCCATGCTAACCCTGCCCTCAGAGGAGCTGGCCGTGACACAGCTGCGTTGGCGACCTCTTGCTCCTCCTCTGCCTTCGCCTTGGGCTTCCACTGGTTCCCCTGTGACATTTGGGAATGCTCTCAGTAGCGCGTCTACCAACGTGTGCTTGTACTCGCGCATCTTCCTATCACGCTCCAGTGTAGGAAGTAAGGTGGGCACATTGTCTTTGTACCGGGGATCCAGCATGGTGGCAACCCAGTAGTCCGCACACGTTAAAATGTGGGCAACTCTACTGTCGTTGCGCAGGCACTGCAGCATGTAGTCGCTCATGTGTGCCAGGCTGCCCAGAGGTAAGGACAAGCTGTCCTCTGTGGGAGGCGTATCGTCATCGTCCTGAGTTTCCCCCCAGCCACGCACCAGTGATGGGCCCGAGCTGCTTTGGGTGCCACCCCGCTGTGAACATGCTTCATCCTCATCCTCCTCCACCTCCTCCTCATCCTCGTCCTCCTCGTCCTCCAGTAGTGGGCCCTGTCTGGCCACATTTGTACCTGGCCTCTGGTGTTGCAAAAAACCTCCCTCTGAGTCACTTCGAAGAGACTGGCCTGAAAGTGCTAAAAATGACCCCTCTTCCTCCTCTTCCTCCTGGGCCACCTCCTCTTCCATCATCGCCCTAAGTGTTTTCTCAAGGAGACATAGAAGTGGTATTGTAACGCTGATAACGGCGTCATCGCCACTGGCCATGTTGGTGGAGTACTCGAAACAACGCAACAGGGCACAAAGGTCTCGCATGGAGGCGCAGTCATTGGTGGTGAAGTGTGTCTGATCCGCAGTGCGACTGACCCGTGCGTGCTGCAGCTGAAACTCCACTATGGCCTGCTGCTGCTCGCTCAGTCTGTCCAGCATATGCAAGGTGGAGTTCCACCTGGTGGGTACGTCGCATATGAGGCGGTGAGTGGGAAGGCCGAAGTTACGCTGTAGCGCAGACAGCGAGCAGCGGCAGGGTGTGAACGCCGGAAGCGCGAACAGACGGCCCGCACTTCATGCAGCAGCTCTGACATGTCGGGGTAGTTGCGAATGAACTTCTGCACCACCAAATTCAGCACATGCGCCAGGCAAGGGATGTGCGTCAAACCGGCTAGTCCCAGAGCTGCAACGAGATTTCGCCCATTATCGCACACCACCAGGCCGGGCTTGAGGCTCACCGGCAGCAACCACTCGTCGGTCTGTTGTTCTATACCCCGCCACAACTCCTGTGCGGTGTGGGGCCTGTCCCCAAAACATATGAGTTTCAGAATGGCCTGCTGACGTTTACCCCGGGCTGTGCTGAAGTTGGTGGTGAAGGTGTGTGGCTGACTGGATGAGCAGGTGGAAGAAGAGGAGGAGGAAGCTGAGTAGGAGGAGGAGGAGACAGGAGGCAAAGAATGTTGCCCTGCGATCCTTGGCGGCGGAAGGACGTGCGCCAAACAGCTCTCCGCCTGGGGCCCAGCCGCCACTACATTTACCCAGTGTGCAGATAGGGAGATATAGCGTCCCTGGCCGTGCTTACTGGTCCACGTATCTGTGGTTAGGTGGACCTTGCCACAGATGGCGTTGCGCAGTGCACACTTGATTTTATCGGACACTTGTTTGTGCAGGGAAGGCACGGCTCTCTTGGAGAAGTAGTGGCGGCTGGGAACAACATACTGTGGGACAGCAAGTGACATGAGCTGTTTGAAGCTGTGTGTGTCCACCAGCCTAAATGACAGCATTTCATAGGCCAGTAGTTTAGAAATGCTGGCATTTAGGGCCAGGGATCGAGGGTGGCTAGGTGGGAATTTACGCTTTCTCTCAAATGTTTGTGAGATGGAGAGCTGAACGCTGCCGTGTGACATGGTTGAGATGCTTGGTGACGCAGGTGGTGGTGTTGGTGGTACATCCCATGTTTGCTGGGCGGCAGGTGCCAACGTTCCTCCAGAGGCAGAGGAAGAGGCCGAGGCGGTGGCAGCAGCAGCAGAAGAGGCCTGAGGCGGCGGCAGCAGCAGAAGAGGCCGAGGCGGCAGCAGCAGAAGAGGTAGCAGGGGAAGCCTGAGTGACTTCCTTGTTTTTAAGGTGTTTACTCCACTGCAGTTCATGCTTTGCATGCAGGTGCCTGGTCATGCAGGTTGTGCTAAGGTTCAGAACGTTAATGCCTCGCTTCAGGCTCTGATGGCACAGCGTGCAAACAACTCGGGTCTTGTCGTCAGCACATTGTTTGAAGAAGTGCCATGCCAGGGAACCAAGAGGCGGAGTCTCTTGGCGGCGGGTGTTCTGATTATGCCCACTGCTCCCTCTTTTGCTATGCTGTTGGCTCGGTCTCACCACTGCCTCTTCCTCCGATCTGTGAAAGTCAGTGGCACGACCTTCATTCCATGTGGGGTCTAGGACCTCATCGTCCCCTGCATCGTCTTCCACCCAGTCTTGATCCCTGACCTCCTGTTCAGTCTGCACACTGCAGAAAGACGCAGCAGTTGGCACCTGTGTTTCGTCATCATCAGAGATGTGGTATTCCCATGTCCTCATCATCAGGAAAAATAAGTGGTTGTGCGTTAGTGCATTCTATCTCTTCCACCCCTGGGGAAGGGCTAGGTGAATGCCCTTGGGAAACCCTGGCAGCAGAGTCTTCAAACAGCATAAGAGACTGCTGCATAACTTGAGGCTCAGACAGTTTCCCTGATATGCATGGGGGTGATGTGACAGACCGATGGGCTTGGTTTTCATGCGCCATCTGTGCGCTTTCTGCAGAAGACTGGGTCGGAGATAATATGAACGTGCTGGATCCACTGTCGGCCACCCAATTGACTAATGCCTGTACCTGCTCAGGCCTTACCATCCTTAGAACGGCATTGGGCCCTACCAAATATCGATGTAAATTCTGCTGGCTACTGGGACCTGAGGTAGTTGGTTCACTAGAACGTGTGGCTGTGGCAGAACGGCCACGTCCTCTCCCAGCACCAGAGGGTCCACTAACACCATCACGACCATGTCCACGTCCGCGTCCGCGTCCCTTATTAGATGTTTTCCTCATTGTTCCCGTTCACCACAATTTTGAGAATGGCAAATTTGGGAATAGTTTTTCAACCCAGAACAAAAAGTGTGCTTTTACGGTCACTACAAATAACTTGACCAGCTAAAACAGTACAGATTTGGTTGAATAGAAATGTTAGGCCTGTTTTTTTTTTGCGCTGTGTGACAGGTATAGGTTTAATCACAGAATCAGACTTCTATCTGCACGGTAGCGTGTGTCTTAGGTTTTTCTGAATGACACTATCAGCACCTTCAATGTAAGATATCCTTTTTGGGATAGATTTCAAGTAGGCCTCATATACCAGAAACTAGTTATTTTGAGAATGGCAAATTTGGGAATAGTTTTTCAACCCAGAACAAAAAGTGTGCTTTTACTGTCACTACAAATAACTTGACCAGCTAAAACAGTACAGAATTGGTTGAATAGAAATGTCAGGCCTGGTTTTTTTTTGCGCTATGTGACAGGTATAGGTTTAATCACAGAATCAGACTTCTATCTGCACGGTAGCGTGTGTCTTAGGTTTTTCTGAATGACACTATCAGCACCTTCAATGTAAGATATCCTTTTTGGGATAGATTTCAAGTAGGCCTCATATACCAGAAACTAGTTATTTTGAAAATGGCAAATTTGGGAATAGTTTTTCAACCCAGAACAAAAAGTCTGCTTTTACGGTCACTACAAATAACTTGACCAGCTAAAACAGTACAGATTTGGTTGAATAGAAATGTCAGGCCTGTTTTTTTTTGCCCTATGTGACAGGTATAGGTTTAATCACAGAATCAGACTTCTATCTGCACGGTAGCGTGTGTCTTAGGTTTTTCTGAATGACACTATCAGCACCTTCAATGTAAGATATCCTTTTTGGGATAGATTTCAAGTAGGCCTCATATACCAGAAACTAGTTATTTTGAGAATGGCAAATTTGGGAATAGTTTTTCAACCCAGAACAAAAAGTGTGCTTTTACGGTCACTACAAATAACTTGACCAGCTAAAACAGTACAGATTTGGTTGAATAGAAATGTCAGGCCTGTTTTTTTTTTTGCGCTATGTGACAGGTATAGGTTTAATCACAGAATCAGACTTCTATCTGCACGGTAGTGTGTGTCTTAGGTTTTTCTGAATGACACTATCAGCACCTTCAATGTAAGATATCCTTTTTGGGATAGATTTCAAGTAGGCCTTATATACCAGAAACTAGTTATTTTGAGAATGGCAAATTTGGGAATAGTTTTTCAACCCAGAACAAAAAGTGTGCTTTTACGGTCACTACAAATAACTTGACCAGCTAAAACAGTACAGATTTGGTTGAATAGAAATGTCAGGTCTATTTTTTAGGCGCTGGGTGACAGGCTCAACTTGCCCCTGATGTAGTATATGGCCAAAAAATAACCAGACTGTTGATGGTTAAATGCACTTGGGTGACACAGGCTCAGCCTGCAGCTGATGTAGTATATGGCCAAAAAATAACCAGACTGTTGATGGTTAAATGCACTTCGGTGACACAGGCTCAGCCTGCAGCTGATGTAGGATATAGCACAAAATAACCACACTATTGATGGTTAAATACACTTGGTGATAGCTTGTGCTGGCGCACCACAAGTCACAAAGTGGCCGCCGATCACCCCAGAAAAAAAATGATCTAAAAACGCTCTGGGCAGCCTCAAAAAAGTGAGCAAGTCGATATTAGCTCTTCACTGATCCACAGCTGCAGATCGATCACAGAATGAAGTCTTTTGGAGGAGTTAATCTGCCTAATCTCGCCCTAACGTCGCAGCTGCAACCTCTTCCTATGCTTGAATCAGCAGAGTGACGTGCAGCGCAACGTGACCCAAGCTTATATAGAGGCTGGGTCACATGCTGCACTGGCCAATCACAGCCATGCCAATAGTAGGCAAGGCTGTGATGGCCTCTTGGGGCAAGTAGTATGACGCTTGTTGATTGGCTGCTTTGCAGCCTTTCAAAAAGCGCCAAGAAAGCGCCGAACACCGAACCCGAACTTTTACGAAAATGTTCGGGTTCGGGTCCGTGTCACGGACACCCCAAAATTCGGTACGAACCCGAACTATACAGTTCGGGTTCGCTCATCCCTAGTCCCGAACTCAAACTTTTTTGTGAAGTTCGGCCGAACCCATCGAACCTGAACATCCAGGTATCCGCTCAACTCTACTCATGACAGCACGCAAATATCCGCCACTACCCCGAACAAATAATTGTCCCTGTCTTAGGTAAATACAGCAGCATTCAAGGCCTTTTCTGTCCGTTGAATGCCTAATGTTTTGAGCCTGGGAGGAATTCAACACCTGTGACGACCACGTGTTTCAACTATTATTATTAGGAGTATTATTGGGGGGTTTTCGTCGCCACGTTTTTAATCAATTTTATATTTTTAGTTCTTTTAAACATATGTATTTGACTTGTATTTGTACTGGCCTTCAGTAAAATTAATATCCATTGACCGTCAAATAGACCTCCAGTCACATAATCACTTGATCTTTTCTGTACGGTGAATGCATAATTTTGCGGGCCTGTAATACACTGGCCTGCAGTAAAATTGATATCCAATGACTATGTAATCTACCTCCAGACACATACTTACTTGTTCTTTTCTGTACGCTGAATGCCTAATTTTTGGGGCCTATAGTACACTGGCCTGCTGTAAAAGTGATATCCAATGACTGTGGAATCTGCCTCCAGCCATATACTTACTTGTTCTTTTCTGTACTCTGAATGCATAATTTTTGGGGCCTGTAGTACACTGGCCTGCTATAAAGTTGATATCCACTTACCATGTAATCTACCTCCAGCCACATACTTACTTGTTCTTTTCTGTATGCTAAATGCATAATTTTTGGGGCCCGTAGTCCACTGGCCTGCTGTAACATTGATATCCAATGACCGTGTAATCTACCTCCAGCCACATACTTGCAATTGAATTGCAACTATTATCATTAGGGTTTTTTTCAAGAGGGGGAATTTCGTTAGCCATGTTTTTAATCCAATTTTATATTTTTAGTTATTTTAAACATATGTATTTGACCTGTATTTGTACTGGCCTTCAGTAAAATTTATATCCATTGACCGTGTAATATACCTCTGGCCACATCATCACTTGTTCTTTTCTGTCCGGTGAGCGCCTAATGTTTGGGGCCTGTAGTCCAGTGGCCTACAGTAAAATTTGTATCCATTGACCGCATAATGTACCTTGAGCCACATAGTCAGAATTTCTTTTATGTCAGGTGAATGCCTAATTTTTAAGGCCCGTACTCCCATGGCCTAAAATAAAAATTTTCTAGGCTCCAACAGGGCACTTTTAAGATAATTTCCCTTTAAGACGCATAAAAATGTCCCCTGATTAAGACGCATATTTTTTGTTAGAATTTTTGTCATTGATCCCCCTCTAGTATGTCACTGTCCATGTTGTGGGACTATTTGTGCACTTCTATTAAGAATTTGGTGGCTTCAAATATGAGCTGAAGGTTTTTCAGGATCACCTGCCATTAAAGTAAATGGGGCCCGCCATCAACTTGCGGTTCGCAAACATTTGATCGCGTTCGGGAACCGTCCCGGCCGATGTTTGTCCATCACTGGTTAGTCGTACTCTGTTGGGGCACTTATTGCTTTTTGATTACGTTTCACTACATGTTTTTCTGAAGTGAGGTGGCCATTGCCCAAATAATAGGGATTCTGCAGGGTTTTTTATTTTTTAATGAGCTTCACATTGTGGTATAAATGACAAGTTAATTTTATCATGCTATTTAATATGATTATGGTGATACCAAATGTATGTAGTTTGTTTTATTGTTTTACTACTTCAGCATCATAAAAAAAAACTTTTTTTTAATAAAAATCATTTGGTTTTTGTGCTGCAATATTCTAAGGCCTATACATTTTTTGTCTAGGCTATAATACTCTTCATGCAGGTGAATCTTTTTTCTTTCTCTCTGATTCATACAGCATTATTTTGTACCTGAATTGAATTTCTTTGCAGGTTCAGACGAATTGGAACATACTGAAATTTGCTCATCTTTAGTTTGGTATTTGGAAAGAAAACATGCCGATGGTTCCCTCTTTCCCACAGTTCCTATGTAGCATAATCTTTTTTTTCCTCACTTGAATAAATTAGAGATCTCTGCAGTTTGGGAGATGAGAAACATTGGTGCTTTGTAACATATGTGCCTTAGCTGTTACTTTAAATTCCATATCTTAATCCACTCTTATAGGGTTTCTTTCCACTAAAGCTCTATATTAACTATTATTTGCACTATACACATCTTCTGTGCCCTAAAGTCACCTCCTCACAACTTGAGGTTGAAAAGAAGTGAAAGAAACAAATCCCACAGAATAAAAGACATCTGTCAGCAGATGTGTTCCTATGATACTGGCTGATCTGTTGCATGTGCGCTTGGCAGCTGAAGGCACCTATGTTGGTCCCATGTTCATATACGCCTGAGTTACTGAAGAAAATTATGCTATAAAGGGCTCTCGTTCATCCCCAAAACACATTTTTCATTTCTGGGCTTGTTAAAATCCTTATTGAACGACTATTCCCTATATAGGGCTCTTACCTTCGTCTGTGGCTTCTTTTCATTAAAAATCGATCTTTTAAAATATGCAAATTACTTCACTACCAGCAAGTAGGGCGTCTACTTGCTGGTAGCCGCGGCATCCTCCTTTTAAAAAACCGCCCCCTCCTCCTGTTGATTGAGAGGGCCAGCGAGCGCTCTCCTCCTCCGGCTGGCCCTGTCAGCATTTCAAATCCCGCGCCTGTCTTCATTTGGCGCAGGCGCTCTGAGAGAAGGATGCTCGCCTCCTCAGCACTCCCTCAGTGCGCCTGCGCCGATGACGTCTTCGCTTTCAGTGACGTCATCGGCGCAGGCGCACTGAGGGAGTTCTGAGGAGGCGAGCGTCCTTCTCAGAGCGCCTGCGCCGAATGAAGACAGGCGGGGGATTTGAAATGCTGACAGGGCCAGCTGGAGGAGGAGAGCGCTCGCTGGCCCTGTCAATCAACAGGAGGAGGGGGCGGTTTTTTAAAAGGAGGATGCGGCGACTAGCAGCAAGTAGACGCCCTACTTGCTGGTAGTGAAGTCATTTGCATATTTTAAAAGATTTATTTTTAATGAAACGAAGCCACAGACGAAGGTAAGAGCCCTATATAGGGAATAGTTGTTCAATAAAGATTTTAACAAGCCCAAAAATGAAAAATGTGTTTTGGGGGTGACAGAAGCCCTTTAATGTATTCAAGTGAGCCTTTAGGAGCAAATGGGGGAGCTGCCATTACACCTACAGGCTCTGCTCTCTCTGCAACTGCTGCACCCTCTGCACTGATTGAAAGGACCACATAGTGAAAATTTCATAATGCCTATCCCTGCAAAAGTGCATGGGGTGCAGTTGCAGAGAAAGCAGAGCCTCTAGGTGTAACGGCAATCCCTCATTATTACTAGCGCCTCATTTGCATACATGAAATCATTATTATTCTCAGCAGTACAGGCACTTAGGAACATAGGACCAATATATATTACTTCAGCTGCCAAGCGCACATGCAACAGGTCAGCAAGTTTCATAGGTATAAATTTGCTGACAGATGCCCTTAAGCAACTGGAAAGAGGCCTTGGAGTCTCCACTATATGTATCTCCCACAGAATAATAAGATAACACAGCTTCACTATCCTCACCATTGTTATTTATTATTCCAGCAACTACAAAAGATAGGAGGGCTATTTCACAATAGATATAATAGATATTGTTGAGGCATATGCCCAAAAATCTTGTCTATTCCCCAAGCTTTGGGGGCATGTACTGACATAGACATCGCCCAATATAATAATAAATTATTGCGTTATTATAATTTTGGTTTTCTGATATTGTATACAGTGTCAACAAGTCAATGTCATAAACAATAACCTGTTATATTTCTGCAATTTTTGTAAACCACATGTGCAGTTATGTTTGCAACTCTTTCTTTTCATTATTGTTTTCTGCTCAGAGTTCAATAAAATGAGTTTAAAAAATGTATTTATGCTGAATGTCTGGTTTCGCCTGACTACTCCTTCCTTACAGGAGGTCATAACCCAAATGAGCCACTTTGGCCCTGATTTATCAAGACTGGGATCTGAAACAGAATAACTTAAAAAAGACAAATAAAGAATTTCTTCTGTAAATGGAGTTTTATCTGCTCACACTTGACATCCACTGACATACAGAAGCTGATGCTTTCTTTTCATTATACAAAGTGTTACTTAAGGGAGCATCTTAAGGGCACATTGGGTAGAGAACTATGCACACAATTATTTTCCATATCTGGTGGTTCCTGCCAGACATCCAAGGGGAAGTAGAAAAAGTTTTAGGTTGTTATTGTGTCCGATCTATGAATTTTAAAAATGTTAACTATACTTTGGAAACAAATTAAATTATTTGAAAAAAATAGTAATTGTATCACACTAATCCCTGCTTGCAACAAACACCTCTGGGTTTCTCTCACAGCCAAATGGATGCATGATCTTGTGGTTTCTCTTGAATGTATCAATTATGGTCTTTTTCCAACCTTAGATTATTTGACATGGCGTTTCCTGTAGCAACAGCTGGCAGCTACTACTCTATAAGTACTCTTCTGTAAGTCCCTGGTCTTAAATCCAAAATCTTTAACAGGGTCCCCCCTTCCTACAATGTCCTTTTTGTTTCTTCTTATTTGGCATAGGGGTTTTTGAACCCTCTAAATCACCATCTTAATCCCCTTCTTTGCAGATAATTCCAATTTTTGCACGAGGAATTCTACATGATCTCTGCTGTACTGTGACATTATTAAACTTCCTACACTGCCCTAAACATTGAAGGCTTAGATCAAGCCCAGGAGAGGCAGTTCTGTTAGTGTTGGGTACCTATCTGCAGAAGCCACCTTGACGTCTGGTAGATGGGCCCGACACATGTTTCATCAAAAATGTGCACAAAGAGCGTCTATTTTTTATTTATTTTTTCATTTATAGTAGGTATAATATCACTTTAATTTAGAATAATCCATATTTCCCAGTTTTATTGTTTGTAT
Source organism: Bufo bufo (assembly GCF_905171765.1). Taxonomy (NCBI): domain Eukaryota; kingdom Metazoa; phylum Chordata; class Amphibia; order Anura; family Bufonidae; genus Bufo; species Bufo bufo. The sequence goes on from NC_053391.1 coordinate 297,314,312, forward strand.
GTGAAATGTTGTGCTGCCATACCTTTGCTTGTTTGCTTTCTGCATGCTAGTTTTATGGATGTGCACCTGCGACTATGAATGTGCTAGTCTAAACTTTCTTGTAGTATTATTAAACTACGGTCATCATTAATTTCTTTCACAAAATTAGACACTGCTTGGTTAAAGGAGATACTAATTTGAAATGCACAATACAAGCCTAAATAATGAAATCTACAATTGTTGATATCAGTCAAAAACAATAAGAGAATACCAATAGTACATCAGATCAAAAGATTAATGCATAATTCAACAGTCAAATGGCTTCCATATTATCTAAATATTTCTTTATGTAACCAATGCTCAATTTAGATTGCTGTTCACAAATAACACTTGTATGTCTTCCTTTTAATGCAATTTCCACTTTGCCAAATGCAATTTCCTATTGCTAGTGAGACAGCACAGAGGAGCAAACAAATCTCCCAAACTGTAACCTGAGCTCAGCTTTGCCTTCACATAGCTGCCAGAAACATAGCATTTTTACAGAATTGCCAAGTAAGATATTTGTAGGAGAGACCATAACAACAACAAATAATAAGACTTGGTTAAATAGATGTGGTAGCAATTCAAGTCAATTCAAGTCATTCATTCATTGTTGTAAATCTTAGATAATATGCCTATATACAAATAAAAGACATACGTATCTTGCTTGGGTAAATTAAGCATGTCAGGCCCAAACTAGTTTAAACTGTAATCTGGAAATTACTTTTGTTTATTCTTGCTTTTTTCTCTTTCTCTCTCAACATGGATATGGACTAGATAGCTCCATTTCTGGTTGGATTACTATTCTTTAAACAGGAGCCTGGATTATGGGGATTATCAAGTATCTGAATTGGACAGTGAACAATACAGCAAGATTTGATTGCCAAAATATAATCCATATTATAATAATCCCTTACCAGTCCAGTTCAATATATACTCAATATAATATGTGGAATTAATTAGAATAATCACAGTTTTCCATTTTTGTTAGTAAATTTTTATATAAAAACTTGTATATCAGTTTTTTACTAAATCACAAGTAAGGTTTCCTCCAGATGTTTCATTGATATTATTTAAAGGAGCAGAGTCTCCTTTAAAAATATAGTCTTTTTTCTTATAAACGCAAAATAATAATTCCAGCTCATAAGAGGATGTGCAAAAATATTTCTTTGTTTAGACGTTTTCTAGAGACAAGCTTTGGGAATGGAGCAATCAATACACAGTCAATGCTGGTCACTTCAGTATAAGCTTTCTTTATATTTATTGTCAGCCTTTGAAGTAAATAGGTCTTAAGCTTGTGGCATGTCATTATAACTTTTTCAAAATAATGATTCTGCCCTTGGTCTTTTTTTTGCTATAATTTATGCTCAATGCTCTAGTCCTAGTCGCACAATACTGTAGAGTCTGCAGAGGTGGAGATAGCCCTTAATGAGAAGAGGTTTTGCCTTTATCTCTTTTATACTTCAACCATTATCTTCCCCTGTCTATAAGCATGCGGTTACCACTGACAATAATGCTCACAGGCAACAAATGCTGATGAGTTTTCTATGCAGTCCTCACAATAAGTCTATCAAAACAACCTCGAAAAATTATGAACCACAGTGACAGACAAATAGAACCAGCTCCAGCATGAATTTACAGCCCAAATGCAATGTCCCTTTTAATTCTTCAGGCTTTTCTTATCTCTGCTGTTGCTCTTCTGGCTAGGAGATAACAGTAATTCTTGTGTGTGCTATTTTTTTTCCAACTGAGTAAGATGTTCCTTGTGTCTTTCTGCTTGCTAAAGATAAAGGGTTAAAGACCAACTTGTGTTGGTCTCTTTGTGTTGGGAAAAAAAAAGTAATCAGTATTCAAGAGATTGTTATCAGTGGTACAGGCACAGAACAGTAATTTTGCCTGCTTCAGTTAGTTTTTTTTTTTTTTTTTATGAATGCACATAATGCCTGGAGTGTTGGGGCCAGATAAAAGAATTAGTGTTAGCAGAGGAGGACGGAGGCACAAAGTACAGCAGAGAATTAGAATGTCTATCTTTGTCTCTTGCAGCTCATCCAGCCAGCCAAGGTTCTGAGCTCGTAAACAATTTAATCTTTTTGCTACAGTTAAAACATAAAGACAGCAACCTTCTTTCCAACTGGAGAGGGAAAGGAATAAAAAGAGCTGATGATAACTTTTTGCAAAAGATTTAACCCTTTTCCATGGATAACACTGGACATTACAATGAGGATACCCTTTCAATTGATTTAACACAGTTATTTCAGTTTATGATAAAAAATATAATTATATATATTTTCCAGAAGCCAAAATAAATATTTTACACAATAGTCTTGATATTAAACTTGATATTATTGAGAGTTCTCTCTCAAACGCTGAACCTCTTTGTAAAAAGTCAATTGGAATGATGACAGGAAATATTGATTTGTACCCTGTTTGAATAGTTTTATTCTGCCACCAACATATTAATATCATGATAGTATTTAGGGATGAGTGAATAAAAATAAAAAAAATTAGCCGTTTCGCCGAATTTTTTGAAAAAATGTGGTTTGATCTGAATTTATTCGCTGCAAATCGCATAAAAAAAACCAGCTATTTCCGGGCTGCAGACAGCCTTTATAGTAGTGTAGAATGCTGTGCCTTGCAGTAACATGCATAGGGAGTCTACTCTGGTAGTGAAATTATACTGCGAGTCAGTATGACATGCAGATGACTGGTGTCGCTCTTAGAATCACTGCCACTTCACTTATTTGGGCAGTCACATGGTCAAAACTGACCAAATAAGTCAAGTATGAACTCCAAGGGTGCACTCCAAGTATGCCACCACCTGCTGGTTCAGGTTCTACTCTATGTCTAGCTGCTGGTGAGTAATTTCTTTACTAGGCAGGTAAAGAAAGATGCTCATCAACGACTCTAGACTAAGGCTGCTGCGGATGGAGCTGGTACTGCTCCTGCCACCTCACCCCTTCCCAGCAGCCATGGAAGTGAAATGTAAGCGTAGAGGGCCCTCCCGGTCAGACCTGCGAGAGGATGGACGATGGCGCAGATAGGCAGAGGGCAACTGACTACATAAGATGTCTCTATAGTAGTTCAATTTGTTCTTCCTCTTAGCGGGTGTAAAAAATGCCCCCATTTTGGACCGGTAGCGAGGGTCCAACAAGGTGGAGAGCCAGAAGTCATCCCTCTGCCTAATGTTGAAAATTCGGCTGTCACTACGCAAGCAAGTGAACATGCATTGGGTCATTTGTGCAAGTGACTCGGAGTGACTCCTTGTCTCCATCTCCACTGCATACTGCCACAGTGCATCTGGGTCCTCTGCCTCGTCTTCCTCATCGCCCTGTAACTCCTCTGCCTGTTCCTACTCCTCCTCTCCTGTCACCTGTGTAGAAAAACCACCCATTTTGCTACACATTGCTTGTGCTCCAATATCCTCCTCTTCCTCCAGTTCAGCCCCCACAGGGCTCATGTGGCCGTGAGATCTAAGTGCCACGTCTCCAGTCCCCTAACCAGACAGATTTACCAGCATCTGTTCCAGGACATGAACCAGTGGAATGACTTTGTTCATCACATAGTCCTGGCGACTGACAAATAATGTTACCTCCTCAAAGGGCCTGAGCAATTGGCAGGTGTCAGGCATGAGCTGCCACCATCTGACATCAAAGTAACACAGGGGAGTACTCCTGTCCGCTTGGATCATCAATAAATTGTTTATAGTTTTTCTCTGTTCGTACAGTCGATCCAACATATGGAGGGTGGAATTCCAATGGGTGGAAACATTGCTTATCAGCCTATATTGGGGGATGCTGTTCTGCCGCTGCAGCTCAAAGAGGGTGTGCTTTGCGGTGTACAAGTGGCTGAAGTGCATGCAGAGTTTACTGGCCATTTTTAGGATGTCTTGCAGATGGGTGGAAGACTTCAGGAACCGCTTGACAACCAGATTCAACACGTGTGCCATGGCTCAGCCCTCCTTGACGCAGCACCGACACCTTGTTCTTCCCGTTGTTGGTCACTTTGGTTCAGATTTTCAGTTGTCATGGAGAAAGCCAGGATTTGATTTCTTTCTCCCCTGTGTGACTCCATTCGCCCAGGCAAACGAGATACAGAAAAGTGTGACACCACCGTGCCCTGCAAATGTGGTATGCTGCAGGGGCATTGTGAATTGACCCTGCAGTGGAGGCTGAGGACAAGGTGGAGGATGAGGAGGCAGAGACGGACATTGTCACAGTACCAAAGGTGTGAGAACGTGAAGGCGGAAGCGGCATCACCTGGCCAAAGTGATGGTTTGGCTGTGCAGGAACCACTTTCACCCAGTGGGCCGTAAAGGACATGTATTGTCCCTGACCATAGTTACAGCACCACACGTTGGCTCTGCTGTGAACGTACCGTTGTCTCTTGGCAATCACTTTGGTAATCGATTGCTGACGGAATGACTGATGAGGAGTAGGAGGACGAGGAGCAGGACCATCAGATGATGGGAAGGACAGATGGCTCCCTTCGGCTAAGGTGGTGGAGCCTTGACTGCCTGAAACCGGGTGCGTGCCACGGGTGAATACCAACTCGGAGCCACAGTTCTCCCAGGCCACTTTATGGTGACTATGCATATGTTGACACCTAGGGCCATGGTGCAAACATTGACACCCTGGCCACGCTTCTCCTTCTGCCCACAGATTCTACATATGGCCATGTTCACCTCCTCTGGCGGCTTAACAAAAAACTGCCACACCCACGAGCAGGTGATTTTACCCCCAACACTACGCACTGACTGACTGCTACTGCTGCTGCCTCCGTGAAATCGTGCACCGCTGCTTTCTGGGCAGGTAGACTCCTGCGAAGCAGGTGGTCTACCCCGGGTACATTTGGCTCCCGACCTCCCACTTTTGCCACTCTGCTGAGTCCCAGTCCCTAGCGACTTGCCTGCTCTGCTGCTGCCTCACGGGCAAGCTGCCGCCCTCTTCTCCCGATGATGATGAAGCCCCTTCATCACCTGGCTCCCAAGTGCGATCAGCTACATCATCATCATTGAGTACTGTCTACACATCACTGATGTTCTCCTCAGTCTCTGGGTCAGGAGCCTCACCGCTCGCAACACCAGCTCCCATGCCACTCTTTTCATTACTACTTGCCCGCCTAGTGGAGTAAGCGGCGGATGTATCCTCTAGATCTTGGCTGGGCAGTAGCTGCTGGCTGTCTTGTAGTAGATCGTCCTTCCTGTATAGTTGAGCTGAGCCCACAGCATACAATACTTCTCTGGCTCAGGGAACAGAAATGACAGAGGCAGGTTGAGGACAGGTGAGGGCACAGGGCCTGCTCCTGGGCCATGCCAACTAAGGGTTGTGTCTGACGAACCCACTGACTCTTGACTAGGGGTGTCTGATGTCACTCACGATCGAAGTTGAAAATCTAGTCAACTATTCAAGAACCGCTGGGTTGCTAGCTGACACTGGGAGATCAGGCCTCTCAATGTGACCCCTCCTGCCACGGCCCATTACTCTGCTACAACCTCTGCCTGCTCCAGAAAAATGTAGGCCTCTGCCACTCCCTTGCCTGGCACTTCTCTGTCTGACATACTGTCAGATCAAATAAATAAATAGGAAATTAAAACACCCCAAAAAAGTATGTAACTTTCTCACTTTGTCATGGTCTTACCTTCTTGCTGTTCTCCTTCGTTTGACATGTGCTGGCGGCCATCTTGGTTTCTGGGTTTCTTGTAGCCTCCCACCCTGCGGCTCCTCCTTCCCACTGGGAGGAGCTGGATGCCTAGCTCATATATATAGGAGGTCTGTGGCTTCAGTTCCTTGCTTGGTCCTCCTGTGTTCACATGCTTCTAGACTGCTGCTGCTTCTGGTTCCTGATCCTGGTTTCGTCCGACTACCCTGCTGGTTCCTGATCCTGGTTTCGTCCGACTACCCTGCTGGTTCCTGATCCTGGCTTCGTCTGACTACCCTGCTGGTTCCTGATCCTGGCTTCGTCTGACTACCCTTCTGGTTCCTGACCCCTGGCTTCACAAAGACTCTGCTTCGGTTTCGCCATCCGTTTGGACTTTTGCTTTACAGCTTTATTTTCAATAAAGCCTTCTTATTTTCACTTATCCCTTGTTGTACGTCTGGTTCATGGTTCCGTGACATTAGGACCAAGCCATGAATTCTGACGGTACAGGGCCATCCTCGCTACCCACGCTGGTTGCCAGACTTGATCAGCAGGATCACCTGTTGGGTCGGTTCGCTGTGGCGTTGCAAACCCTGCTTGAACGCACGGCTCATTTCGCTCCCGTTGCCGATGGGTCGGTTGTCGCTCCTGGGCCCGCTCCTACTGCCGCTCCGGTTGTTGCGCCAGAGTCTACCCCGACACCTGTTGTTGCACCTGCGGTGTTTCAGGGTATGATCGGTTCTGCCCCTCTTCCACAGCGCTTTGGGGGAGAGCCAACTCAGTGCCGAGGTTTCCTTAACCAGGTGGGCATTTATTTCGAGTTGCTGCCACATGCCTTTCCTACTGAGAGATCAAAGGTGGGCTTCTTGATCTCGCTGCTCTCGGACAAGGCCTTGGCCTGGGCCAGCCCTTTATGGGAGAACAACAATCCGGTGGTTGCCGAGTTTTCCGGTTTTGTTGCTTCTCTTCGGAAGGTATTCGATGTGCCGGCTCGTGCTGCCTCTGCTGCGAAGCTCCTTATGTCCATCAGACAGGGTTCACGATCCGTAGCTGAATACGCCATTGAGTTTCGTACCCTGGCAGCAGAGGTGGGCTGGAATAATGAGGCTCTGGTCGCTGCTTTCTCTCATGGTCTCTCGGATGCCTTGAAGGATGAGGTTGCAGCTAAGGACCTACCAGTGGAGCTCGAGTCTCTTATTTCTTTCCTCATTTTGATTGACACCAGACTCAGGGAGAGACCTTCCTTTAAGGAGAGCCTGCGGAGGTTTTCTAACAGATTGGCGCCTACGTTTGCTGTCCCACCCGTGCCTCCCTCTCCTCCCACGCCTCCTGGGGATGACTTGTCTGGGGGTGAACCCATGCAGCTGGGGTTTGCTCGCCTGTCCGAGGGGGAGAGGGTACTCCGGAGACGCGAGGGCCGATGCATGTACTGTGGTCTCGGTGGGCATTTTCGGTTGGCATGTCCGAAACGTCCGGGAAACGCTCGCACCTGAGATCCTGTCGGGGGCAGATCTTGGGTGGAGTCTCCTCGTCCCCGGTTTCCCGTGTTGACAAACCACTGATCACTGTTGTCCTCTCCTGGGTCGGGGGCTCGGTGACGACCCAGGCGTTGGTGGACTCTGGTGCTGGTGGTTTGTTCATTGATAATGTGTTCGCTGCCGCCAATTCCATTCCTCTGCAGGCTCGAGGTTCCCCACTGGCTCTTGAGGCGATAGACGGCAGACCCCTTCTGCCGCCACACGTGACTCATGAGACCCTTCCAGTGGGGATAGCCATTGGTGCCGTTCACAGAGAGTCGGTCTGCCTCCAGGTTATTTTGTCTCCACACTACTCGGTGGTCTTGGGGTACCCCTGGCTCCGGAAGCATAATCCGACTTTCGATTGGAGATCGGCCGAGATCCTCTCGTGGTCACCGCAGTGTGGGGCTAGTTGCATCCATGGGTCTGTCAAGTTGCTGTGTACTTCCTCGGACTCTCTGTTGCCTCCTGAATACGAGGAGTACCGGGATTTATTCGATAAGGTGGGCGCGGTTGCCCTACCTCCGCACCGCCCATACGATTGTGCCAAAGAGTTACAATCTGGTGCCGTTCCTCCTCGTGGCAAAGTCTATCCACTGTCGGTAGCGGAGAATGAGGCCATGGAGGAGTACGTGAGGGAGGCGCTTTCACGCGGACACATTCGCAAATCCTCGTCCCCGGCAGGGGCTGGATTTTTCTTTGTGAAAAAGAAGGGCGGTGAGTTGAGGCCTTGCATCGATTACAGGGGTCTCAATCGCATCACGATCAAGAACGCTTACCCGATACCCTTGATTTCCGAGCTGTTCGATCGCCTTAAAGGGGCCACGGTCTTTACCAAACTCGACCTGAGGGCGGCATATAACCCGGTAAGGATCAAGGCGGGCGATGAGTGGAAGACCGCGTTTAACACCAGGACCGGTCATTATGAATCCTTGGTTATGCCCTTTGGGTTGTGCAATGCGCCCGCAGTCTTTCAGGAATTCATCAACGATGTTTTCCGTGACCTGTTGCAGCAGTGTGTGGTGGTCTATTTGGATGACATCTTGGTATATTCTGAATCCATGGAGGCCCACATTCTGGATGTCAGACGAGTGTTGCAACGGTTACGAGAGAACAAACTGTTCGGTAAGCTTGAGAAATGCGAATTTCACCGATCCCAGGTAACCTTCTGAGGTTACATCATTTCCGCTGAGGGGTTCTCCATGGATCCTGAGAAGGTTTCGGCTGTCTTACAGTGGCCCCAGCCCAGTGGTCTTCGTTCCCTGCAGCGCTTTTTGGGCTTCGCCAATTATTATCGGAAGTTCATCAGGGACTTTTCCATGCTAGCCAAGCCTCTCACGGATCTGACCAGGAAGGGCAGTAATTCCCAGGTCTGGCCGCTCGAGGCCATCCGAGCTTTTGAGGCTCTAAAGTCCGCCTTTGTGTCGGCTCCGATTCTGTCGCATCCCAACCCTGGGTTGCCCTTTGTCCTCGAGGTGGACGCGTCTGAGACGGGAGTAGGCGCCCTTCTGTCTCAGCGTAGAACACCAGAGGGTCCTCTGCTTCCTTGTGGGTTTTACTCCCGGAAACTGTCTTCCGCGGAGTGCAACTATCAGATTGGTGACAGGGAGTTATTGGCCATCGTGCAGGCCCTTAAAGAATGGAGGCACTTGCTCGAGGGTTCGGTGGTTCCGGTCCTCATCCTGACGGACCACAAGAATCTGACCTACCTTTCTGAGGCCAAGAGATTGACACCACGTCAGGCCAGATGGGCTCTGTTCTTGTCACGTTTTAATTACGTGGTCTCCTACCTACCCGGTTCCAAGAACATCAGGGCGGATGCCTTATCACGGCAGTACTCCGAGCTGTCCAGGGAGGAGTCGATTCCGACTTCGGTCATACCTCCGAATCAGATCTTGGCCGCCATTCGCACCAGCCTGACCTCTCCCCTGGGTGAGCAGATTTTGGCGGCTCAATCTGGTGCTCCCTCTGGGAGACCCAACGGCAGATGTTTTGTGCCTGAGGAGTTGCGCACTCAGTTGTTGCGAACCTACCATAACTCCAAGACCGCGGGGCATCCTGGAAAGAATCAGCTGTCCTGGGCTGTTTCACGTCTGTTCTGGTGGCCTTCCCTACGTTCCGACATCGCCGCATATGTAGCGGCATGCTCCGTTTGTGCCCAGAGTAAGTCCCCTCGGCACCTTCCGTTGGGCCTTCTGCAACCCATAGCCACCGGGGAGCGCCCATGGTCACACCTGGGGATGGATTTCATTGTGGACCTCCCTGCATCCCGAGGCCATACGGTCATTCTCATGATTGTGGATCGGTTTTCCAAAATGTGCCACTGTGTTCCTCTCAAGAAGTTACCCTCTGCACAAGAGTTGGCCACGATTTCTGCCAGGGAGGTCTTCCGGTTGCACGGTTTGCCCAAGGAGATTGTGTCGGATCGGGGGAGTCAGTTTGTGTCCAGGTTCTGGCGCGCCTTTTGCTCCCAGTTGGGGATTCATCTCTCCTTCTCCTCGGCCTACCACCCTCAGTCCAATGGGGCCGCAGAACGATCCAATCAGGCCTTGGAGCAATTCCTTCGTTGCTATGTCTCCGATCACCAAGACAATTGGGTTGACCTCCTGCCTTGGGCTGAGTTTGCCAGGAACACGGCGGTGAACTCTTCCTCTGGGACGTCTCCCTTCATGGCCAATTATGGGTTCCAACCTGCCGTGTTACCGGAGGTATTCTCTCCCCAGGATATTCCGGCTGTGGAGGATCACCTTTCCGTCCTACGTGCTTCTTGGGTACTGATCCAGAAGTCCCTTGAGGTCTCTGCGCAGCGCCAGAGACTCCAGGCTGATCGCAGACGAGCGCCTGCTCCTTCCTACCAGGTCGGAGACCGTGTATGGTTGTCCACCCGCAACCTCAACCTTCGAGCGCCCACTCCCAAGCTGGCGCCTCGCTTTGTTGGTCCCTTCCGAGTGCTTCGCAGGGTAAACCCGGTAGCCTATGCCCTTGCGCTTCCTCCTGGCATGCGGATCTCCAACGTGTTTCATGTCTCCCTGTTGAAGCCACTGGTGTGTAATCGTTTCACTTCCTCGGTTCCTCGGCCTCGTCCGGTCCAAGTGGGTAATCGTGAGGAGTATGAGGTGAGCAATATCCTGGACTCACGCCTGGTCCGCGGTCGGGTGCAGTTTTTGGTCCATTGGCGTGGTTATGGTCCAGAGGAGCGTTCCTGGGTTCCCTCCGCAGATGTCCATGCTCCTGCCTTGCTCCGAGCCTTCCACGCACGCTTCCCTCAGAAACCGTTCTTTACTCCGCGGAGGAGGGGCCCTTGAGGGGGAGGTACTGTCATGGTCTTACCTTCTTGCTGTTCTCCTTCGTTTGACATGTGCTGGCGGCCATCTTGGTTTCTGGGTTTCTTGTAGCCTCCCACCCTGCGGCTCCTCCTTCCCACTGGGAGGAGCTGGATGCCTAGCTCATATATATAGGAGGTCTGTGGCTTCAGTTCCTTGCTTGGTCCTCCTGTGTTCACATGCTTCTAGACTGCTGCTGCTTCTGGTTCCTGATCCTGGTTTCGTCCGACTACCCTGCTGGTTCCTGATCCTGGTTTCGTCCGACTACCCTGCTGGTTCCTGATCCTGGCTTCGTCTGACTACCCTGCTGGTTCCTGATCCTGGCTTCGTCTGACTACCCTTCTGGTTCCTGACCCCTGGCTTCGCAAAGACTCTGCTTCGGTTTCGCCATCCGTTTGGACTTTTGCTTTACAGCTTTATTTTCAATAAAGCCTTCTTATTTTCACTTATCCCTTGTTGTACGTCTGGTTCATGGTTCCGTGACACACTTCACCACACAACGCCTAATAAGCTCTTTTTTTTTTTAATAACTGCACCGCTGAACGGCAAATATATTTTTCCTTTTTTCACTAATACACGCCAAAAAAGGATTTAGAACATATAACTGCACGGCAAATATATTTTAATTTTACAAGACAAATGGGCTATAATTTTAGCACTTTATCACACAACAGCTAATAAGTAGGGTTGAGCGAACCCGAACTGTAAAGTTCAGCTTCATACCAAACTTTAGGATTTTTGGACCCCGAACATTTCAGTAAAAGTTCGGGTTCGGTGTTCGGCAATTTATTGGCGCATTTTGAAAGGCTGCAGAGCAGCCAATCAGCAAGCATTTAACTCTGTGCCCTTAGAAGCCATCACAGCCATGCCTACTAATGGCATGGCTGTGAAGGGCCAGTGCAGCATGTGACCCAGCCTCTATATAAGCCAGAGTCTTGTAGCGATGCATGTCACTCTGAATGCTTAGTGTAGGGATAAGATGCTGCTGCTGTGAGGGAGAGAATAGGAAATAAACTTTAATCAGAACTGCAATTGAACTCAGCGATCTACATAGATTTTGTTGTGTGGGTGCAGTGCACAATCTTTTTACCCTGCCCTGAGCCCAGTGACAGAGAAAAATAACTTTTATCCGTCTGTTAGTTATGCAAGCTCAGTGCACCAGCACTGCATATGTGCTTTTGTGACATTGAAATCCAAGCTTGAAATACTGCAATAATAATCTGGGTTTTAAAAAAACACAAATTTTTTGCAATATACTACATCTGGTGCCTTTGCAGCATTAGTCAGTGTGCAATTTAAGCTAGAAATACAGCTTTAAATTTCTAGGTTTTAAAAAACACCCTTTTTGGGCAAAATACACAATTTTACAGCCCTTGCTACATCATCTGTACGTGTGAAATTCAAGCGTTATATACTGCTGTCATATTCTATTATTCAAAAAACACCCATTTTGGGCAAAATACTTAATTTGCAGCCTTGTCTGCATCTGTCCATGTGAGATACACCCTTCAGATACTGTTGTTCTATTCTGCTATAAAAAAGCCCCCACCTATTTAGGGCAAAAATCTAAATTTTGCAGCCTTTGCTACATATGTCATTGTGAGATACACCCTTTAGATACTGTTGTTCTATTCTGCTATTTAAAAAAAACACCCATTTAGGGCAAGATCCTAAAGTTAAGAAATATGAGGAGAGCGTCAAATAAGGGATGTTGCAGGGAGAGGTCGTGGTCGACCTGTGCCAGCTACACACACAAGTGAAACACTTCCTCAGATGCGAGTAGGCGACAGAACCTTCAGCGTTATTTGGTCAGGCCTAATGCGGCTCTACGAATGGAGAGGACAGAACAAGTACAGGTGATAGTAGATTGGGTTGCTGAAAGTGCCTCCAGTTCCTTTACATTGTCTCCCACCCAGTCTCCTGCTAAAAGATCAGAGTTGGCACCTGTAGCCGATGTCCATCAGTCTTTCACCTCACCCCCTTGAAAATCAGCTAAGCAGTCATAGCCCCAAGTCATGCAGCAGTCTCTTCTGATTTTTGATGACTCTACTAGCAGGGTTTCCCAGGTCCATCCACCTAGCCCTGACCCAGAAGTGGAAGAGATGAGTGCACCGATGCCTAACCACTTATGTTTCAAGATGAGTACATGGAAGGACCATCGCAGCACATCTCGGATGATGACGAAACACAGGTGCCAACTGCTTTGGCTTTCGAAAGTGTGCAGACCGACAAGAAGGGCAGGGGTAAAGACTGGGTGGAAGATGATGTGAAGGACAATAAGGGCCTCGACCCCACATGGAATCAAGGTCATGCGAGTGACCTGTGTAGTTTGGATGAAGAAGCGGTGGTCGCACAGAGCCAGCAGCACAGCAGAAGAGGGAGCAGGGTGCAAAAACATAGCGGACGTCCCCTAGACAGTACGCCTGCTACTGCCCACCGCAGCAAGGGACCAAACACACCAAACCCAGATCCAAGGAGTTCCCTGGCGTGGCAGAACTTCACACAATGTGCTGACGACAAGACACAAGTGGTTTGCACGCTCTGCAATCAGAGCCTATAGCGAGGCATAAACGTTCTCAACCTGAGCACAACCTGCATGACCAGGCATCTAAGTGCAAAGCACGATTTGCAGTGGAGTAGACACCTCAAAAACCAAGAAAGGTCTCTGGCTCCTCCTGCTTCCCCTTCTGCTGCAGTCTAGGCCTCTTCTTCTACCTCTGGAGTGACAGTGCCACCTGGTACCCCGCAAACAAAGGATCTGCCAGCAACGCCACCATCTGGGTCACCAAGCATCTGTACAATGTTCCACGGAAGCATTCAGCTCTCCATCTCCCAAACACTGGAGCGGAAGTGGAAGTACCCCCTCTACCCATCCACAATCCCTGGCCCTGAATGCCAGCATTTTCAAAATTACTGGCCTTTGAAATGCTGTCATTCTGTCTGGTATAGACAGAGAGTTTTAAACACCTCAGCTCCCCTAGCTTAAACACCCTTAATGACCAGACCACTTTTTACACTTCTGACCTACACTACTTTCATCATTTATTGCTTGGTCATGCAACTTACCACCTAAATGAATTTTACCTCCTTTTCTTCTCACTAATAGAGCTTTCATTTGGTGGTATTTCATTGCTGCTGACATTTTTACTTTTTTTGTTATTAATCAAAATTTAACGATTTTTTTGCAAAAAAATGTCATTTTTCACTTTTAGTTGTAAAATTTAGCAAAAAAAACGACATCCATATATAAATTTTTCTCTAAATTTATTGTTCTACATGTCTTTGATAAAAAAAAATGTTTGGGTAAAAAAAAAAATGGTTTGGGTAAAAGTTATAGCGTTTACAACTATGGTACAAAAATGTGAATTTCCGCTTTTTGAAGCAGCTCTGACTTTCTGAGCACCTGTCATGTTTCCTGAGGTTCTACAATGGCCAGACAGTACAAACACCCCACAAATGACCCCATTTCGGAAAGTAGACACCCTAAGGTATTCGCTGATGGGCATAGTGAGTTCATAGAACTTTTTATTTTTTGTCACAAGTTAGCGGAAAATGATGATTTTTTTCTTTTTTCTTTTTTCTTTTTTTTCTTACAAAGTCTCATATTCCACTAACTTGTGACAAAAAATAAAAACTTCTATAAACTCACTATGCCCATCAGCGAATACCTTTGGGTGTCTTCTTTCCAAAATGGGGTCACTTGTGGGGTAGTTATACTGCCCAGGCATTCTAGGGGCCCTAATGTGTGGTAAGTAGTTTGAAATCAAAATCTGTAAAAAATGGCTGGTGAAATCCTAAAGGTGCTCTTTGGAATGTGGGCCCCTTTGCCCACCTAGGCTGCAAAAAAGTGTCACACATGTGGTATCTCCGTACTTAGGAGAAGTTGGGAAATGTGTTTTGGGGTGTCATTTTACATATACCCATGCTGGGTGAGAGAAATATCTTGGTCAAATGCCAACTTTGTATAAAAAAATGGGAAAAGTTGTCTTTTGCCAAGATATTTCTCTCACCCAGCATGGGTATATGTAAAATGACACCCCAAAACACATTCCCCAACTTCTCCTGAGTACGGAGATACCACATGTGTGACACTTTTTTGCAGCCTAGGTGGGCAAAGGGGCCCACATTCCAAAGAGCACCTTTCGGATTTCACCGGCCATTTTTTACACATTTTGATTTCAAACTACTTACCACACATTTGGGCCCCTAGAATGCCAGGGCAGTATAATTACCCCACAAGTGACCCCATTTTGGAAAGAAGACACCAAGGTATTCGCTGATGGGCATAGTGAGTTCATGGAAGTTTTTATTTTTTGTCACAAGTTAGTGGAATATGAGACTTTGTAAGAAAAGAAAAAAAAATCATAATTTTCCGCTAACTTGTGACAAAAAATAAAAAATTCTAGGAACTCGACATGCCCATCACGGAATACCTTGGGGTGTCTTCTTTCCAAAATGGGGTCACTTGTGGGGTAGTTATACTGCCCTGGCATTCTAGGGGCCCAAATGTGTGGTAAGTAGGTAAATGACCTGTGAAATCCTAAAGGTGCTCTTTGGAATGTGGGCCCCTTTGCCCACCTAGGCTGCAAAAAAGTGTCACACATGTGGTATCTCGGTACTCAGGAGAAGTTGGGCAATGTGTTTTGGGGTGTTATTTTACATATACCCATGCTGGGTGAGAGAAATATCTTGGCAAAAGACAACTTTTCCCATTTTTTTATACAAAGTTGGCATTTGACCAAGATATTTATCTCACCCAGCATGGGTATATGTAAAATTACTCCCCAAAACACATTCCCCAACTTCTCCTGAGTACGGCGATACCAGATGTGTGACACTTTTTTGCAGCCTAGATGCGCAAAGGGGCCCACATTCCTTTTAGGAGGGCATTTTTAGACATTTGGATACCAGACTTCTTCTCACGCTTTGGGGCCCCTAAAATGCCAGGGCAGTATAAATACCCCACATGTGACCCTATTTTGGAAAGAAGACACCCAAAGGTATTCAATGAGGGGCATGGCGAGTTACATAGAAACATAGAAACATACACTGCGTGCAGAATTATTAGGCAAATGAGTATTTTGACCACATCATCCTCTTTATGCATGTTGTCTTACTCCAAGCTGTATAGGCTCAAAAGCCTACTACCAATTAAGCATATTAGGTGATGTGCATCTCTGTAATGAGAAGGGGTGTGGTCTAATGACATCAACACCCTATATTAGGTGTGCATAATTATTAGGCAACTTCCTTTCCTTTGGCAAAATGGGTCAAAAGAAGGACTTGACAGGCTCAGAAAAGTCAAAAATAGTGAGATATCTTGCAGAGGGATGCAGCACTCTTAAAATTGCAAAGCTTCTGAAGCGTGATCATCGAACAATCAAGCGTTTCATTCAAAATAGTCAACAGGGTCGCAAGAAGCGTGTGGAAAAACCAAGGCGCAAAATAACTGCCCATGAACTGAGAAAAGTCAAGCGTGCAGCTGCCAAGATGCCACTTGCCACCAGTTTGGCCATATTTCAGAGCTGCAACATCACTGGAGTGCCCAAAAGCACAAGGTGTGAAATACTCAGAGACATGGCCAAGGTAAGAAAGGCTGAAAGACGACCACCACTGAACAAGACACACAAGCTGAAACGTCAAGACTGGGCCAAGAAATATCTCAAGACTGATTTTTCTAAGGTTTTATGGACTGATGAAATGAGAGTGAGTCTTGATGGGCCCGTGGCTGGATTGGTAAAGGGCAGAGAGCTCCAGTCTGACTCAGACGCCAGCAAGGTGGAGGTGGAGTACTGGTTTGGGCTGGTATCATCAAAGATGAGCTTGTGGGGCCTTTTCGGGTTGAGGATGGAGTCAAGCTCAACTCCCAGTCCTACTGACAGTTTCTGGAAGACACCTTCTTCAAGCAGTGGTTCAGGAAGAAGTCTGCATCCTTCAAGAAAAACATAATTTTCATGCAGGACAATGCTCCATCACACGCGTCCAAGTACTCCACAGCGTGGCTGGCAAGAAAGGGTATAAAAGAAGAAAATCTAATGACATGGCCTCCTTGTTCACCTGATCTGAACCCCATTGAGAACCTGTGGTCCATCATCAAATGTGAGATTTACAAGGAGGGAAAACAGTACACCTCTCTGAACAGTGTCTGGGAGGCTGTGGTTGCTGCTGCACGCAATGTTGATGGTGAACAGATCAAAACACTGACAGAATCCATGGATGGCAGGCTTTTGAGTGTCCTTGCAAAGAAAGGTGGCTATATTGGTCACTGATTTGTTTTTGTTTTGTTTTTGAATGTCAGAAATGTATATTTGTGAATGTTGAGATGTTATATTGGTTTCACTGGTAAAAATAAATAATTGAAATGGGTATATATTTGTTTTTTGTTAAGTTGCCTACTAATTATGCACAGTAATAGTCACCTGCACACACAGATATCCCCCTAAAATAGCTAAAACTAAAAACAAACTAAAAACTACTTCCAAAAATATTCAGCTTTGATATTAATGAGTTTTTTGGGTTCATTGAGAACATGGTTGTTGTTCAATAATAAAATTAATCCTCAAAAATGCAACTTGCCTAATATTTCTGCACTCCCTGTAGAAACATAGAATGTGTCGGCAGATAAGAACCATTTGGCCCATCCAGTCTGCCCAATATACTAAATACTATGGATAGCCCCTGGCCCTATCTTATAAGAAGGATGGCCTTATGCCTATCCCATGCATGCTTAAACTCCTCCACTGTATTTGCAGCTACCACTTCTGCAGGAAGGCTATTCCATGCATCCACTACTCTCTCAGTAAAGTAATACTTCCTGATATTACTTTTAAACCTTTGCCCCTCTAATTTAAAACTATGTCCTCTTGTAGCAGTTTTTCTTCTTTTGAATATTCTCTCCTCTTTTACCTTGTTGATTCCCTTTATGTATGCAAAAGTTTCTATCATATCCCCTCTGTCTCGTCTTTCTTCCAAGCTATACATGTTAAGGTCCTTTAACCGCCTCACGTCCGCCCATAGGATATAAACGTCCTATGGGTGGACGTCTATTTCTGACAGCACGTTTTAAAACGTCCTGTCAGAAATAGCAGCTGCACGCTAATCGTGCAGCTGCTGATCGGGTTGCCCGCTGTCAGTGACAGCAGGGCAACCCTAAGACAAGGCAGGGACAGTGCCCAGGTGTCCCTGCCTTCACGATCGCTGCAGACACAGCGCTCACCGAGCGCTGTGTCTGCAGAGCAGGAAGCGCTGTGCGCTTCCTGTTACGGCCCGGCGGTCATGTGACCGCCGTGACCGGAGAGTGCAGGAGCTGTGTGAGGTCTCTCAGAGACCTCGATCAGCCCTGCTGTGAGGCTGTACAGCGCAGGATTGCTGCTGTACAGCCTCTATAGAGGTGCATTTGTCCTGTAACTGGGGTTACTATGTCAGCCCCAGTTACAGGAGAAATCAACAGTGTAAAAAAAAAAAAAAGTGAAGTAAATGTCCCCCAGAGGTCTTGTATGACCTTATGGGGGACGAAAAGTGTAAAATAAAATAAAAATAAAATAAAGGGTTGAAAAAATAAAATAAAAAAAAGTTTCACATGTAAAAAAAAAAAAAATCCCAAGTAAGGAATAAAAAAAAAAATTAAAAATAGAAAAAATAAAATAAAATAGACATATTTAGTATTGCCGCGTCCGTAAAAACCAGCTCTATAAAAATATCACATGACCTAACCCCTCGGGTGAACACCGTAAAAAATAAATAAAAAAAACTGTGTCAAAACAAGCAATTTTTGTCACCTTGCATCACAAAAGGTGCAACACCAAGTGATCAAAAACGCGTATGTCCCACAAAATGGTACCAATAAAACCGTCACCTCATCCCGCAAAAAATGAGCCCCTACATAAGAAAATCTCTCAAAAAATAAAAAAACTATAGCTCTTAGAACATGGAGACACTAAAACATCATTTTTTTGGTTTCAAAAATGCTATTATTGTGTTAAAGTGAAACAAATAAAAAAAAGTATACATATTAGGTATTGCCGCGTCCATAAAAACCAGCTCTATAAAAATATCACATGACCTAACCCCTCGGGTGAACACCGTAAAAAAAAAAAAAAAAAAAAAAAACTGTGTCAAAACAAGCAATTTTTGTCACCTTGCATCACAAAAGGTGCAACACCAAGTGATCAAAAACGCGTATGTCCCACAAAATGGTACCAATAAAACAGTCACCTCATCCCGCAAAAAATGAGCCCCTACATAAGAAAATCTCTCAAAAAATAAAAAAACTATAGCTCTCAGAACATGGACACATTAAAACATAATTTTTTGGTTTCAAAAATGCTATTATTGTGTAAAACTTTAATAAATGAGAAAAAGTATACATATTAGGTATCGCCACGTCCGTAACAATCTGCTCTATAAAAATGTCACTTGACTGAACCCCTCAGGTGAACGCTGTAAAAATAAATAAATAGAAACTGTGCTAAAACAACCAATTTTTTGGTCACCTTGCCCCATAAAGTGTTATAATGAATGATCAAAAAATCATATGTACCCAAAAATAGTACTAATAAAACTGGCACCTTATCCCCTAGTTTCCAAAATGGGGTCACTTCTTGGGAGTTTCTACTGTAAGGGTGCATCAGGGGGCTTCAAATGGGACATGGCATCTAAAAACCATGTGGAGTTCCTTTCCTTCTGCGCCCTGCCGTGTGCCCATACAGCAGTTTATGACCACATGTGGGGTGTTTCTGTAAACCGCAGAATCTGGGTAATAAATATTGAGTTTTGTTTGGCTGTTAACCATCGATGTGTTAAAGAAAAAAATTGATTAAAATGGAAAATCTGCCAAAAAAGTTAAATTTAAAAATTTGATCTCCATTTTCCTTTAATTCTTGTGGAACGCCTAAAGGGTTAACAAAGTTTGTAAAATCGGTTTTGAATACCTTGAGGGGTGTAGTTTCTACAATGGGGTCATTTATGGGGGTATCCACTATGTAGGCCCCACAAAGTGACTTCAGACCTGAACTGGTCCTTATAAAGTGGGTTTTGGCAATTTTCTTAAAAATTTGAAGAATTGCTTCTAAACTTCTAAGCCTTCTAACGTCCTAAAAAAATAAAATGACATTTCCAAAATGATGCCAACATAAAGTAGACATATGGGGAATGTTAAATAATAAATATTTTATGAGGTATCACTTTCTGTTTTAAAAGCAGAGAAATTGACATTTAGAAAATTGCGAATTTTTCAAATTTTTGGGTAAATTTGGGATTTTTTCATAAATAAAGGTAAAATATTTTGACTCAAATTTATGACTATCATGAAGTACAATGTGTCACGAGAAAACAATCTC